>NC_077228.1:193632317-193956048 GCF_027887165.1 Monodelphis domestica | reverse complement strand
CTCTATTCCAACTTCTTCCTGTAGAGCAAGGAGAGTAGTCAACCAAGATTTACCCTTACAATGGAGACCTGGTCTGGAAACAAGAGAGGGAGCCTGGGAGGTGACACTTACAAAAAATTGCTTCTTACTCTTGGGGTAACCCTCCAGGATTGCATCAAACAGTTCAGTTGCCTAACAAGAATGACAGGGTCAGCCATAAGATGTCTGGTCCAGCCCATCTCCAAAGAGCCTTCCCAGGGTTTGTACTGGAGCCTCAGGCTGATGCACTGACACCTACCATCCTCTTCCGCTTCCTCCACTCTCTGTGGTACTTCTGCCTCTCCTGATACACCTAAGCAGGAACCAAAACAATTCTTCTAACTCCCAAGGAATCCTCCCACCCAGCTTGGGTGTCTGGTAAGGCCCAATTACCCTCCCTATCCCCATTACCTTTTCTTTTTCTTCTGGAGTCACATGGTTGGTAGCTGCTTTGATTTTACTCAGCCTCTCTGTGTAACTGGCACATTGTTTTTTTAACTCTTCAATTTCCTTACACATTTCTGGTGTAGTCAGGGAGTTAGTTAGTTCTTTCAGCTCTGAAAGAAAGCCAGACTAACTAGCAATTATTCCTGAGGGACCCAAATTCCCAATGAACCTGGCAGCTCTAGATAGGGGAACTAGAAAGAGAGGGAGATTGGGAAGTCATGCATAGAAAGGTGAGGTCACCAAAGAAGGTGAAAGAAGACTACAGAATAAAGCCTCCCCTCTTTTCCCCAACAGTTCTAAAATTCGACTTCACTTTATTTCCCAAGTTTGTTCTAAATGCCTGGGGATGGTCCTAGAAGACACTAAGAAAAATAAATGAAATAGCACCCAAAGAACCTGTGCTCTTCTGGGGAAGGACAACTTTTACAGAAAATTAAACCAAGGTTAATCAAAGGGAACAACTGGGAGTCACCATAGACATGGTACCTGAGCTACTTTGGAGGAAGACATATTTGGAGATGTAGAGATTAGAAGAAAATGCACTTCAGGAAAGTAAAAGATCAAGTGTCAAGTGTAGAAACTGTTGTAGTCCAGATTATACAGAAATGATTATAATGAGAAAGTGTTAGAAAGACAGATTGAGTGGAAAAAGGCTTGGGAATTTTTCATCAGAGAAAGTGAAAGTTTTTTGAACAAAGGCAAGAACTGGTTAAACCTCACTGGCTTTCCTATCCTTAGAAAGATTTTGGCAGCTACATGGAGGATGGATTAGAGAAGCAAGATTAGAGTCTCATTAAGAGGCTATAGAATAGGTGGGAGGTGATACAGGAGTGTCCTCATTAGTAGAAAGGGATGCAAGAGTTGTTATGGAAGTAAAATCAACTTGGCAAATGAGTGCATATGAAAAGTGAAGAAAAAGGAATTAAGGATGACAAATTACAAACTTGTGGGACTGGAAAGATAGCAGTGGCCTTAATAAAAATAAGGGGAGGAGGGGAGAAGGAAAGCTAGGTGGCTCAGTGGATTGAGAGCCAGGCCCAGAGATGGGAGGTCCTGGGTTCAAATCTGACCTGAGACACTTCCCAGCTGTGTGACCCTGGCAAGTCACAACCCTCATTGCCTAGCCCTTATTGCTCTTCTGCCTTGGAACCAATACATAGTATTGATTCTAAGATGGAAGGTAAGGGTTTAAAAAAATAAAATAAAAAATAGGGAGGTTTAGAGGAAGAACAGGTTTTATGAGAAAGAGGCTTGTTCCCATCTTGGATATGTTGAGTTTGATTTGCTGATTAGGGTTGGATATTATAATCTTGGGAGTCATCTGCATACAGTACAAAATTAAGTCCATGAAAGCTGATGATATAGATCACTGAGGGGTAGAGTTAAGAAAGAAGAGAGCAAGATATTCAAGTGACATCTATGTTTAAGGAACAATGAATAAAAAAATGGGGAGAAAAAGGCTAAAAAGGACTAGAAATAGGAGGGGAACTTGGAGAAAGTTGTGTCACAGAAGTCAAGAGAAGACATATTTGGAAAAAAAGAGATTGTCAACAGTATCAAAAGTAGATGAGGACTATATAAAAGCCATTGGATTCAGCAGTTGAGAGATTACTGGAAGAGCAGTTTCAGAAGAATGCTACAGATGAAAATCTGATTAAGAGGGTTAAGAGGGAAACAGGCATTGAGGATTAGAGGCAGTCAGTAGATGCTTCTTTCTATGAACGCGGCAGCAATATAATAATTTAGGGGTGGCTGGCTCACAAGTGTCAGCATTTTTAGGATGAGTGAGACCTGGAAAACTACATAGGCAACAGGGAAGGAATTAGTACAATGGGAGAGACAGGGAAGAACTGATCATTAAAAGAAGGTACTAGCGAAGGGGATCAACTAGCATTGAGTAAACTGTGTAGAAAATACTGTGCTGCACACTGAGGATACAAGGAAAAAGCAAGAAGAGTTTTTACTTCAAGTGGGATAACATAGGAATCAGTGAATATACATGGAGATAGCACTAACAAAGCTCTCCTGTAAGAGGCTGAATTAAATTTTAAAGGAAGCTCGGGAATTCCAAGGAATAGAACACATCTTGGGCACAAGTAGAGGGCATAAGCTTAAACTAGAAAGGCCTTACCTCCTCCTCAGATGGGAAGGGAAGGGAAGCTTATGAAGATTGAGGGAAAAGGTTTGGATCAGCCTTTGAGAAGAGCAGGGTAGAGCCAGCTGAGAAGAAATAAAAGGATTGCTGTGTAGCCCTGAGAGCTCAGTTGAGATTAGAAACATGAATCTTTAGTAGTCCTATTCAGTAGGATTCCATGACTCCCGTTCCCCATCATCACTTGAGAGCACAGTAGTAAGTGAAGAAGGACGGTGGGGCTAACCAAAGAGATAAAAAGTATTAATAAGGCCAGTTCATGGCAACAAAGATCCGGTCAAGGAGATGAAGATGGATGAAGTGAAGTTCAAAAAAGTGACTGACTGGGCATCAGAAGGAGGGTCTATAAATGAGGATAGGGAGCAAGGTATAGGACAACTCCTTCCGGGCCAATATATTGAAAAGCACCACAGGAAGAACCAGCACTAGAGGGTGGTCAAGGACCCAGGCCTTTTGGAGAAAGAAAGTTTGGATGGGAAAGAATATGATGAAGATACCTAGGATGAAGTGGATTTTGTTAATAATAAAGCCAGAAGATGATCTGTGGATAAGCATTTAAGGATGAGAGTTTGGGTAAAGGTAGCAGAGAAAGAATATTGACTTTAAAAAGTAGCAACTCGGAACCAAAGCAGTCCAGGAGGTAAGAGTTTTCCAGCTTAGGATGTGTGTGTGTGTGGGAACCTAGATGATTAAGACCAATTGATGTGTGGCCCTGGACAAATCACTTAACTCCAATTACCTAGACCATAACACTCTTCTTTCTTGGAACTGATACTTAGCCTTAATTCTACAACAGAAGGTAAGGGTTTAAAAATATTTTTTTAAAAGACTAAACTGATGGTTTCTCTCTTTTTAAAAAAGTTGCAATTATGCTACCTTTGGGTTAAACATTTTAATAGCAACTGAAGAATGTAAATAACTCAGAATTTAACAATTTCCCAACTACTGGATAAGCCCGGAGTTAGCACTTTCTCTGTAGCTATCTGCCTTACCAACTTCCATATGACGGCAGCTCTGCTGGATACTTTGGACTTTGGAAGTGAGAGACAGAATTTCATCATCAAGGCCTTTGAGATCTGTGTCACTCAGAGTATCAAATGCATCCTGCCAGAGACAAGGAACCAAGAAAGTGACCAACCTAGAGCAGTACTCAAGGTAAAGAACTCATACTGTGTTAAGGACAGGCATAAAACCTATTCATTCTGCCCTCTTCCCCAAATTCTAATCTTGTGGGAGCTATGGGAACATGGTTTCCTGCAGGTCTCATTCTCTTAGAAAACTATATATTAACATGTTATATTGTATCCCTTTTTCCTTATTCCCAATTACATTTAAAAAAAAAACAACCAAACACACACCCCAAAACCTATTGGGGCAGCTGGGTGGCTCAGTGGATTGAGAGCCAGGCCTAGAGAAGGGAGGTCCTACTTTCAAACCTGGCCTCAAGCCACTTCCCAACTGTGTGACCCTGGGCAAGTCACTTAACCCTCATTGCCTAACCCTCACCACTCCAAGGCAGAAGAGAAGGGTTAAAAAAACAAACAAACAACAAAAAAACCCCAAAACTCTTACCTTCTGATTTAGAATCAATACTATGTGTTGGTTCTAAATTAGCAGACGGGCAGGGCTAGGAAATAGGGGTTAAGTGACCCGTCTAGGGGTCATATAGCTAGGAAGTATCTGAAGCCACATTTAAATCCAAGACCAATTCGGTCTCTAGGCCTGGCACTCTACCCACTGATCCTCATGGCTACCCCGCCCCATTACATTTTAATATGATACATGATCCAGGCAGCACTTCTTTTTGTCATTTCTGCTACAGAGGAAAGGTGGAATTAAAGCATAAGGAGAATGGTGAATTACAAAAGTCTGTGTATGAATACCTAATATGCTTAAGAGCACAGAATATGCATAGTGCACTCTTAAATACTTGTTGAATATTAGTCTTTCTTAAAATGCTAAGCCATCTTGCCTATTCTCAAGAAGTTTTGTCAGGAGGAAAAAGAAAGCGTAATCATATCTTGTTGTTTGAATTCCATAACAAATAGTAATTAATAATAGCTAATATTTTAATAATATCTTACTCTGTGCCAGGGACTTTAGAAATATTGTCTCCTTTGATCCTAACAACACTGGAAGGTAGGTGCTATTATCTCCACTTTGCGGATGAGGAAATGGAGGCAGAAAGCAGTTACGTGATTTGCCCAGGGTCACAGTACGCTAGTAAGTGCCTGAAGTTGGATTCAACTTGGGTCTTCCTGTCTCCAGGCACAATTGTCAATCTACTGTTTAGAACTAGGAGAACATAGTAAAACAATAGTGATATATTGTAAGGATGAGAAAGTGTGAGAGATTTAAGTTACTCTGATCAAGACTATGAGCCAAATCATTTCCAAAGGATTCATAAAGAAAAACTTTATTTGCCTCCAGAGAGAGAACTAATGAACTCTGAATGCAGATGGAAGCATGTTTTTGACTTTCTTTTTTTGAATTCTTTGACATTTTCTTCTGCAACATGGCTAATGCAGAAATGTTTTGCATGACTTCACAAGTATAAATGTTGGTTTCAAAACCTCCATTTATACAATAACTGATATCAAATTACTTGACTTCAGGAGGGGGAAGGAGAAAACCTTGAACCTCACAATTTTTAAAAATGTTAAAATGTTTTTAATATGAAATTCAGAAATGTTTAACAAAACAAACAAAACCATTTATTTAAAAGAAAACATTGTCCAACCAATGTGTCACAAAGCTTTCTAAGCATGACAATGCTTTGAGAATTCTGTTATGAGAGAGATCACTGTAGACTGAAGTCAGGAAAGGATTTTTTGGAAGAGAAACCACCTAAGCTGGAATTTGGATAGGCAAAATAGGGAGTGCATTTTAGAGTGGATGAATAACACAAGCAAAGGTATAGAAATCTTTAAGAATTAAACCAGTATCTTTGAAGACAATGAGACAAACATGACCACAAATTGGGTTTCCATTTGGAAATAGAAGAAAAAAATTAGGTCCGATATAACAGGAAAACATTATGCAGGCTTGGAGAGGGACAGAAGATGGATCACTAGCTTTTGAGAAGAAATTATGAGATCACATTTAAAGATATGTTTCAGAAGATTTGTCTTGGTGGTAGTGTTTGTAAGACAGAATAGAGAAAAGAATATCAGTGGAAGGGAAACCATCTAAGAAGCTATTGTATTAATGGTCTGAGAGGACCTAAGGTGGCATAAAATTTGGCTGCTCTTAAGTTTAGAATCATCTGGTCAGTACAAGAGGGGTTTTGAGAATTTATTATTTTTTAGCCAAAGCCTAGGCTAAGTACTGACTGCCAGATAGCGTAAAGGAAGCTGTGAGTACAATCTGATTAAAAAAAAAAAAGCCTGACTCTTTCTACGGGAGATTACGTTTGATCCTGGAAAAGCCTTGCTGGCTCTAAGAGCTGGTGCTCAGCCGGTCAGGCTTAGAACGGGGAGCCCAGGGCAGTTCCTCTCACCTGGTCCGCAAAATAGATTTTCTGCTTGCCGTACACCTTCTCCTTAATTTTGCCCTGCTGTGCCAGCTGCTCCAGGGCCTTCACCACAGCCTGGCAGAGACAATTAGGGGGTTGGGGGGAGCCGGTCCCGGGTTGAGAGGACCCTGCCGGGATGGGCACGGGGTGGGGACAGAGACTGGGAGACTCATCCCGTGGGAGTGTGGGGAGTGAGGAAGGGCGCCGCGACCAGTGGCCGCTCCGTCCCAGGGCTAGTTGTTTAGGATGGGCGGACACAGCCGGCCGTCTTCCGGGAGTCTGGAAGCCCCCCGAAGCCGAGCTGCCTAAGGCCGCTCTGAGGCCAGGCTCTCCGGGGGCGTCTCACCGCCTTGCCAAGCCCATGATCCCGCTGCAGGTTCCCGAACACATCCTGGGCGCTGTAGGGCCGGTTCTGCTCCTGCAGGTAACTCAGGACAACCCCAGGGGCTACGGGGGAAGAGGCAGGAGTCATTTCGAGGCCAACGGCGGTCTGCCTCCAACTGTTCCCCGCTCCTCTCGCCACAACCCTCACCTGCAGCCAGCTCCGCGCGGTTTTTACTCATTCCGCTCCCGCCGCCACAGTCAAACAGCCTCAACCAACCTCCTTCCGGGAGCTTTTCGGAAGAGACTGAGCGCGTGATTGGCCCACGTGAATGGAGGGCCGTTCCAGATGAAGATTTTAGGGGAGGAGTCCTTCGCGGCCGACGTAAAGCGTGGCGCCCATTTTTTCCATCTTCCCGGGTGAAAGTGGGCGTTTGCTTCACTGCAGAAGGGTCCTCGGAGGAACCGCTGGTCGGCGTAATACTTAACTGGCTGCACGAGCACACACGCCTGTGGCTAGTAACTGCCTCTAGGGCACTTCCCAGCGCCTAGGCTGTGACTCGCGTGGGCCTCGCTGCCTTCTGAGTACTCTGGGATCGGGACGCCACTTCCCGCAGATCCAAGGCCCTGCCACCAGGGGGCGCTCAGTCTTGGGTTTGTAAGGCCGAGGTCAAGCAGGTGAAGAAGGGGCTCTGACCACGGTGAACGGGGGAGGCTAGTTTCCTGTTGGCCTAGATCAAGGCCAGCCACCTGACAGGTGCCTTCCATTTCCGCCCACATAGACCCGTGGGTCAGGGCCTGAAATAAATATTTCTAGTTTCTGAGGTCAGAAGTGGGCCGGAGAACAGCTGTCCGTTCACGCAAAATCCAATCAAACAGCTTACTAACCTTGTATCTAGAATCTTTCCACTTAACAAAATTCAAACAACCCCCCCAAATATGTCTGTCTCTTGCAGGTGGTGGTGGTGGTGGTGGTGGTGGTGGTGGTGGTAGTGAAGGTAGGATTGTCAGAAATGAATTGGTGATAACGTCTGTCTGTTATCAAAAGGAAAACAAGAAGGGGGCACAGAGAAGTCTGTTCCTTTACCAGTGGCTCCCCCATCCCCCTTCTGATGCTGCATTTTCTTTAAATTACTTCCATTAGTCTGATTAAATGGCACAGATAATTTCTTATTCATTTGGGCTCAAGGGCAGACAACTCCACTGAGAACATGAACAACAAAACTTTTTTTCTCATACAAGATTTATTTTCCAATACCTCCCCTCCCCCCACCCCCCACCCCCTTCACAGTGGAAAACAGATTCAGAGGAGGAGCCCCTAGCTACAGGAAACACCCTATGAAACTTTGACTTTTCTCTTTACCCTCCACCCTATTCCATTCCCAGGGCCTGAATCCACACATTCATGAAAACCCAGAAGTCCCAGCTATCTTCCCCAAACTGCTTTCAAACCTTGCCACCTTGATGATGTCTTTACATATCACAGCTTACCTAACAAGAAGTGTGAGCTTAGAACAGTCCCAGGGGTAACATGAAGGGTGATCTCTCTTCTCAACCTTTACATAAAGGCAAGATAACATGGCAGCTAGTTTTTCTCCCCTTAGTCAAATATTTCATTGACTGCCCCCCTGTATTTCTTCAAACAAACAAACAAACAAAAAAAACAAAACAAGAACACCCCAAATTGCAGCACATGGAAATAGGCTCTGTCCAAAATCTGTCAGTCTGGGAGTATAGAAGGAATGGTCCCTGAGGAGCAGCAAGGGGTTAGCGCAGAGGAAAAGTATATGATTTAATCTCTTGTGGGAAGCAGAAGATTCTAGATGCAGCCCCAGGGGGTCTGGTGGTCTCTGAGGATTTTTCCTCTAAGGAAAGAGAAGTTGTGCGGTATATATCTGTCTCTTGAATGATTAAAAAGGAGCTATGGTATGGCAAAGGCCCTCTCAGAGGGGCTCCAAGCTGAAAAATACTCAAACCACCTGCACTCATCCTTGAATGAAATCCCAAATACAGAGAAGTTAAAATAAGTTGTGTAGAGGCTGGCTGGGATTCAGAGAGCTGGTGCAAGAACTGAATGAATGCCACTGGGCCATTTAAAGTGCTACTTTGCCAAGCCCCACAGAGTAGTTCACACATGGCTGGGGGGGAAGGGGAAGAGGAAGGATAGGAGAGAAGTTCAGAAATGGCTATTGCTTTGCTCATCATTTAGGTTAGTGCTGAAGTCAAGTGAAGGAATAGCAGGGAAAGAGACAACTAGGATGTTCCAAGGGCTGACATGAAACTGAGAAGACCTGGGGAGCAAACTCAGAACCCTCCACAGTACAAGCCTTAATTTTAGCAGAGATCCTGCTACCTACTCCTCCACCCCCACAGTTTCTTTCCCTGACCCTCTTTCTTGAAAAGTCTTTTTGGACACTGGAGGCAAGGCCATAAGTGGTAGTAGGGCAAGCCTGTTCTGCAGAACCAAGTCAAGCTTACTAGGAAAAAAATAAATCATGATTAAGAGAGACACAGCAATGAAACGTTCCCAGTTCATGCAGCTGGCCCCAGGGGCCTCTAGCACCACCCCACTGCATTAAGAGCCATTCCACACTTTGGCTTTAAGGAAAAAGATGGGAAGGGGAGGTAAGATGGGCAGTTGTTTAACATAAGGTCCCTGAGCACCCACACCTTGTAGCAAACATCATCCCATAAAAGAGAAACTCAGGGACAATGAGGCCCTGGGGGCTAGTTCATCAAACTCCCTTGATCCCAGCAAAGAAAGTATTGTCCTGATGGAAAGAGCTTCAAAGAGTTTGGCCTCCATCATCTATGACTCTGAGCTCACAAATGGGTGTCCACCGAGAGTCAGCGTAGTATCTTCTCTAAGCAAGGGCCCAAATGGCTAGCCAACAATGTACATAGACAATTAAATTCAGGAGGTGGGACCTGGATTCTTCTTTCCCTGCCTCCTTCACCTTCAGTGGGACACGAGAAAAAAAAACCAAAATCACAAACTATTCCCCAAAAGAGGATGTGCCTCAGTGGCTCCGAGAGCTTGAAGGATCTAGTTGATTAAGCTCTGATTGGTCTAGCAGTTCAAAGTCATCCCCTTCAGCATCAGTGTCCAGATCAGAGCTGGGGGCCCTTAGGAAACCTCGTGCAGCTCTTTGAGGGACAGTAGGGGGTGCCTGCTGTTGGGCCCTTGATAGGGCCAACTGGATCATGCTTTGGGAGACCAGATTGGCAAGGTTGCTGGTGAGATTGGATCCTGTGGGCAAAGTGCTGAGCAAAAGCTCAGGGAGACCAGCCTCATCTTGGCTGGTGGTTGGCCCCAAAGTTGACTCCTGGGCTCCTGGAGGGGAACGATAGGCAAGGCTAGGAAGCCCAATGCTGGTGTCATCCTCATCATCCAGGCCTGTAGCATCCACATTAATGGAAGGGAAATCAGGAAGATCTCGAGCAAATGATTCCTCAGGGTCACTATGACCATCCAGATCTAGGGAGAATGAGGAAAGATCAGAAAAATGCCAACTGCTCCTCATACCACTTCCCATCCTCATGTTATCCCAACTATGAAGAAAGCCAGCTACATATGATGAAAGGTCTTTCCCCTCAATATTTTACCTTGTGAATGCATACTCTTGTGCCTGCTTACCTTTCTTCTATTCACAGATTTGAATAAATGATGCTTGGGCAAAGTTATCTTGTGATACTCCCCCTGCCTACTCATAGAAGCCCTCCAGAAACCAACACAAGCATCTCCACGGCAGGGGTTAGTTAGAATGTAAGGCTAGTAAAAGACCAAAGGTTTCTAAAAGCCAGTTGGCCTACACTTTGTGACTTTGGTCTTCTGCCATCTGTACTATGACCTCAAAAGTTAGTCACTTAATCCAAAAATAAGGATGCTGGAGATACCTCTCCTCTATTAAGATTGGGAGATAACCCATGCCACTAGATGACTTAATAAACATGGTCAAGACAACAGCCTATTGGGAGGGGATGTTAGGGAGTGCCTCACCTTCTGATCCTTCAGTTAGCGGTGTCTGTCCCCTTGAAAGATTGAACGTGCCATTATCTGTGCAGGAGACTTCAGCATCTGAGTGCTCTGAGTCTGTGATAGCCAATTCCCTAGCAACAGTGGAGTCATCCAACTTAGAGGAAAAGGAGACAAATAAATCTTTCTAATCACTTGTTAATCATAGACATTAAGTACATTTCTCAGAGATGGCATGCTTATTAGAAAGATCCAAAGCTGCAAGACTTGTGAATAAAAGGCCAGGCCTGAGACAAATGGAAATGTAAACAAAATAGCAAAACCTACACACATCCATAGCCAATATACCCTAAAATCATTCTTTTTCAAGCAACTTAGTTTCAATACAAAATAGGCAAACCTATGAACATCTAAGCTGTTTTAGGCAACTTTTTCTGGGGACAATGCCTTAACATCATTCTTGTAGAGGACAAAGGAAAGGCAGAGCTGGGGACACTGGTTCTTCTGTTTGTTATGCTACCACTAGAGAATATCGGTGTCTAAAGATTGTCAGGAAGAGGCACACTGATTGCCATGAAAGTCGTTTGGGGGAGACCTATTTTCAGCTACCCACAGTACTATGAATGCAGAATAGGGTGTGTGTGTGAGAAAGTCAGTGTTCCTTACCAGGCTCACATAGGGAGTCTGAGTAAAAAAGCCTAAACACAGTTATGTCTTTCATGCTGGGCTTAAAGCCAAACAGTGCCCAGATCACATTATAAATTTGAAACAGGACTGCTGCCTACACATAAGGTACCAACTGGTTGTCAGGAAGTGGTTAAGGAAACAAAATGCTTAATGGACCCAGCTCCATACCTGAGGACAGAAGGCAGCTAACTCTTCTTCACTATCACTATTGTCTTCTACAGCACGATCAGGGTGCAAAGCTCTGGCCCGTCGCACTGTATGAAGACAGAACAGAGAAGACCTATTACCTCTGGTGAATGCTCTTCACTGGGCTTTCAGAGTGGGAAACCAGAGCAGGAATGGGAGAGGCCACTTTCTTCATCGGAACTGACCCAAAGGACAGTGATCATGCCTGAGGGTGTGGTAGCTGAGCCTGCAGAGCAGGGTGACTTTGATGGCACAAGATAAAAATGCTGTTCTCATGTTCCCCCACCTCCACTTGTCTGCCCATTGGATACCTAGCAACTAGGCCTATGTAACAGCTTTCTGGAATGACCTGGTACAGACCCAGTGCCCAATGTGCCAACTGAGCACTGTTTCAGCAAAGAACAAAAAGGAAACTTCTACTGTAGGTTAAATTAAATTCCTGAAGGAAACTCAGACTTTCCAAGTAACCCAGGAAAGACCAAGGACCACTCTTTGTAGCTCTGCTATTTAGGTCTTACGGAGGCTATGATGGTTTTTACATGGTATGATAATTGTGAGCTTGAAACCTGGCATGGAAAATCAAGTTTATTTTTCTTATTTCCTCCCTCCTTCTCAAGCTGACAAGCATGTAAAACATACTATTCTTCCTATCACCTATTCTTACCTACCCCCCCCCCCCCCCAATTGCCCCAAGCAGGAATTAGACACTCCAGGATACTTACACTGCCTTTCTCTTTGCCTGGACATCATGTAACCATGGACACTGAAGTCCAACCGCTGCAGGGCAGGCTCAAGCCTCATGTACAATCGATGACCCAGTTTGTGATACACAGCAAGTGGCCACAGCAAGACAGAAAGAACTGGGGGGAAAAAGGGTAAGAAGTGGCAAGAAATCATAGAGGAAGCTATAATTTAATTTGATTTAATTTAATTAACTGCGAAACTAAATTTAATTTCTCTTCCATACTGCTAAAGCCCTATGTTGCTGAGGTTGTACTAGAAGGCGTTTTTGCATTTTCTGGCATGTTTCTTCTCTATGAGTATTCAAATATATTTAGGATTACTCAAATATATATATATTTAAGATAGCTATATCTTGTCACTCCCCCAAAACTAACATCCTTGAGGGCAGGATCCCAGTGGTGAGGTGGGATTAGGGTAGCAGTATTAAGGATATATCACTAACAGAGTTTAAAGCTGGGTTATGGAATTACTACACATAGATATGGTTGAGCCAAATCAAACAGTAAACGGCTCAGAAATTGCACCTGGTACTGAATGAGATCAGGATAAAGCACTGCTAGAACTTAGCCATCCCAGCCTCTGATGACTTCCCTGACATGCCAGCAGTAAACAATTTAATCTAAAAAATGCCAAAGAAGATAAAAATTTAATCTAGTTCAAGGCACTGAGAAGCATTATGTATGGTGTGTATTTTAGGGACCCATACTAAAAACTCTCTTCCCTAATGAAACTACAAAATTCTTCTCATAGGTGTCAATATACCTGTGAACCAAGATTTCTAAGATTACTCTGCTAAAATCAAATCTATCAACATGCTAGGGTCTCCTCCCTGAACCATGCCAAAATGACGCTGTGTTTATTCTGTATGTACTCTGTGTGAATGTTATCTCCCCTGATAGAATGTCAGTGCTCTGAGGACAGGGGATTCCTAACATAGACTAGCACATCATATAGCCTTAACAAATGCTTGTTGACTGACTGACCAGGAGAAAGACTTTTTTAGGATAAGGGCCTGGTATAGATAGAAAGTTATAGAACTTAAAAAAAAAATTCTAGGTCACTTCCTTAAGGACATAAAGTCACAAGAGTTTTCTCTCTGGCCACATGGTCAGTTATAGTTGAGGGAAATCTATGACTAGGGCTACTGTTGGCAGGGTTATGTGTGTAAAACTTACGGAGTAAGTAGGAGAGTAGGAGGCCAGGGATGTATCGGCCCAGGACAGCCAGAAAGGTCAGTATACCACAGCTCAACAGGCAGAACTGGGAGAACCAGGAAAACAGCATTAGGTTTCTGATATACAGGGAAAGTCCAGGCCAAGATATTGCTTTCTGATCCATGAGTCAAGCAATGGACATGTCAGATCTGATGGTTCTTAGATGTTACTGGTAGGGGAAGGGCTTAATTTCGATTCAAACTACCTTTTTACGCTGCCAACTTCACAGGGCTACACATCACATTAAGACATTTGTTTGAATAGGACTCAGCCAAAAATACTTTCTTAAAAGCATAAGGTTGATTTTTTTTTTGATCTGGAGAAAAAAAAACCAACCCCCTCCCACTGTAGTAACCTCACAGACAACACAAAATGCACACAGACATGCTTTCTTGCTTTGAGACAGGAAAATGGCACTACTGTAAATTCAGTCTAAATGTCAAATACCAAATGAGGAGTCAATGAGTTTTGGCCCCTGACAGCGAGGTCCTCCTCTCACTATCATTCTTTGTTTCTATTAATGCCACTGCCTTGCCTTCCTGGATGGAAACTCCTGGCTTTAATAGTAACTTTCAATAGTGACATACTATTTAATAATAGTATGTCAAATGGAGAGGTCCAACTTTGGGCTAGGGGTAGTGAAAAAAGGGAGAATATAAGGGAAGGTCTTACCTTGCCTGGGTTTTGCTTTTTGAAAAGCAAGAGATTCCTTATGAAAGTGGTCCCACTAACCCAGCCTTCAGCTACATGGTGGCAGAGCTCAGGCATGCTAAGGAGCCGAGGGTGTACAAAGCCCCAGCTACAGAAGAGAGAAGGGGATCTGTGAATAGAGGGGACTGGAGGTTCCCCAGGTATACTGAGAACTTGGTACAAATGCTAACTAATGTTTTCTAGGCTTTAAATTAAGCTTGGGTAGTGGCCAACCCCCAGGTGCTATGGAGATGGAGCCTGGCCACATGCTGACAGCTGGGCTTTCTTCTAAGCTCACAGGTTGAAACTTGATGTTGGAAAGAAGAGGAATGAACTTGTTCCAACAACCCTCTACCTGGTGAGCAAGAAGCCCAGGATACATGTGTAACATGCCTACCTGGCTCCAGGGCTCTTTGTGCTTAAGTATTTTCCCATTTGCATTCAAGTCTTTGCAAATCACTTCTGATTGCAATATAGAAATAAAAGTAGCACACAATCTGATACCAACACTGTTGAGATGAAGGCAACTGAAGGTGTGGAGGAAAAATAAAATGAAACCAAAATAAACCACACCACAGAAATCTTCCTGGGATCAGATAGATGGATGATGTGAATGAAATCAATAATGAAAGCAGACACTATAGACACAAAAGTTATCTTTGGCTTGCAGGTAGTAAAAACCAATGTGTTGTTCTCTGACTAACAACATTAAAAAGCCAGAGGACACATAATACACTAGATGACCCACAATAAAAATGTCAGGAAACATAACATTGGTGCCTTTCTTCTGTCACACTATCTGCCCCCATCTCTGATTCCTACTCTCCTTAACATGCCAAGCACTAAAATATTTCCTATTCAAAAACTCTTTCAAAAATCAAATGAGATGGGAAATTTCTATAGGTATTTTGATTGAATTTCAGATATGCCAAAGATGTTTATTTAGAACAAAACGGGCTGTCATCCTACACTATGTATTTGGAGAGTATGGTTATTAAAGAATTAAACACCAATTCTCAGAATGAATCAATCAGAGCAATGAAAAGGGATTTAATTAGTTTTTCATACCTCTCATTGTCTAATGCGTCGGGTCTTGCCACTACAACATTAAAACAAACATCAGCATTAGTTGGTAGGAAAAACTGAACATGATAATGTTAGGCTGTTGTTACAAGCTCTATTAGCTTGACAACACAAGTTTTAATAGGTTTGGGGAAAATACAGCAGCAAACAACAGAGTCACCAAGTTACATTATAATAGTTAGGGAGCTACAGAAAAGGACATGTTAATTTAAGCCTGTTTGCTTCTTGGGGAACCCAAAATGGAAAATGAATTTGTTACTGTGAAACTAAATTTGCAGGAGATGGAGGCCAACATTAATAAAAAGGAAAAATGGTACATTAGCACCAGGTTTGTATAGTTATGTGTTCACACTTGTCTATTTGCCTGGCTAGTAATCTAACAACACATAATTAAATCAGATCATCACCTCTAGGCATCATCTTTAGGTGGTTATCTCATAAAATCACTCTCTCTAGTCCTGACTTCTTTCTTGAGTTTTGGTTCTGCAACTCCAAATGTCTACCTGGACATCATGTCCTGAAATACTTCAAAATCCACATGTCTAAATATTAACTCTACAAAGAACACTGAGATATAGTAAACCAAATTTATCATTTTCTCTTACCCCCATCCTGACCTTCCAGTTCCCAATAGGATCCTCCTTCTGACTTTTCCCACCAAAGATAACAACCTTTTCTTTTTCATTTTCAGTATCCAAGGAGTCAATGTGCCTGCCATCTATTCTTTCCTGTCTTCTCTCATTATTATGATCTTACTTCTTATTCATATCCAGACTACAACAATGGTTTTCTGATTATGTCTACAAAAGACTCGTCTTGAGATAATTTCTCCTCAGTATGATCTTGTACTACAAGATTATTTTTCTATAAAAATGCTTTCAGCTTATCCCCTAATCAAAAGCTTTCATAACACTATCCACAAGATCAAAGTCTAAGGTTCTTAGCATGGCATTCAAAGCCTTTTACAATCTAATCCTAATCTCCCTTTCTAACTTTATTGCTCACTACTCCACTAGAGAAAGCCTACTCATTATCTCCAAAATACACTGCCTTTTCTGATAAACTTAAAAATTTATAAAGTGCCTATTAAGTGCTGAATGGTCTTCTAGATGTTAAGGGACACATGAAGAATAGGTAAAGCCACTGTCTTCAGTAACATGGAGCTTTTTCTCTAGTAGGGGGAAGAACCTATAATCCTACTTCACCCAACACTGAAATACAAGAGAAGCAAATAGAAAGTACAACTCAAGATCCAAGAAGGATTTTAGGGGAACTAGGGGATTTAATCTTAGGGGAATTAATTTAGGGGAATCAAGGAAAGTTTTTATGGAACAAATGGAATTTGAATTAGGCCTTAAAGGATGGGTAGGATTCTCGAGTAGAAGTGGGGATGAGGAGGAAAATTATATGTACAGGGAGGGCTGAGAAAACATGAGTGAAGATATGCAGGAAGAACAGTATGCAACATGACCTGAAGTCTGGCAGATATGATCAAAAGAGCTTTAAAACGAAAACAGAGAAGAAAGAAGAAAATTACCTACATATATCTGCCAAACTAGATACACAGGTACAAAACAGGAAAAAAGAGAATCAGCAAATAGGATCAGTAAATCACAGAGAACTGTATCTAAGAAGATAACCTGCAATAACATTGAGACATCTATACCTAAATTCATGAAGTATATATAAAATAAATAAGCTGAACTAATAATTAATATGAGGTTAAATTCTAACTAGAGGTTTCACTAAGTCTTAGAAGAGCGATACGAATAACTGAAATATGGCAGTAGGTAACATTTATATAGCATGTTAAGATCTGCAAAGTATTTTACATATATTAGCTCATCTGATATAGCAAGCCTATGAGGGATGAAGTCATACTTTAGTCAAAAGGAGCAGAAGAGATAAAAAGAGTAGTATAGCAGCATTATATATTTAAAAACTAAAGATGTGTCTTAACACAGGGGCTGCTAGGTAGCACAATGGATAGAGTGCCAAGCCTGGAGTTGGGAGGACCTAGGCTCAAATCTGGACTCAGACACTTCCTAGCTATATGACCCTGGGCAAGCCACTTAACTCTGACTGATTAGCCCTTCTGCTCTTCTTAGAATAGATACTAAGAGTTAAAAAAAAAAGACATACTTAGGTGAGCAAATTCATTAACTGAGATGAGATGGGAATCAATGGATAGAGAAACATACATGATATTTTTCTAGGAATATAAATCTCATGACCAAAAAAAGAGAAAAAGATGAGGAATTTGGTTGAGACATTTTCTAAAAATCTGGTACAGATACTTGATATAATCATGACAGGGAGCTTCAACTATTTTATCTGCACATCTGTTGGAGTGTACTAACAAAAAAAAATAGGACACCTAATAAATTTTTTACTTTTCTTAAGACACTGCTACTCTTGGATATAATTCTGATCAATAAAGGGTCAATGGGAGAGAGCCATGGGAGAAAATAACTATCTTAGCATTTATAAGAGGAGAGAGGTTAGAAAGAGTTTGCTGTACACCAAAGATTTGAATTTCAGAGTTCAGAGAAAGAAACAATAGGATCCCACTGTCTAAAATTCTATAGGCAAAGCTGACCAAAGAAGGCTGGATTGGAAACTCTTAAAAATGAAATTCTGAAATAAAAAAGGTTCTGAAAGAATGAAAATAATGTATATTTTTAAAGAGACTGAATGACTTGGTTATACAGGATCATTAAACAACATATATTTTTTAAATGTTTATCTTAACTTTTATTATATTCATTCCTACACATATCCCTTTTTCCTCCCAAGTTAGCCATCCCTTTTAACAAAGATTTAGAAAGGGGAAAAAAAATTCAACAAAACTAATACAACATAATTCCTTATTGGATAGTACACATCCAATATCCCCAGCCTGCAATGAAGGGAAGAAGATGAATTTTCCTCACATGTCACCTAAAGCCAAGCCTGGACAATATAATTACCCAGTTTTCCATTTACATTGTTATAAGCCATTGTGTATATTGTTTTCCCACTTCTGCTTACTTCATTCTTTCTATTCATAAAAATCTTCCCTTGCCTCCCCAAATTCTCCATATTTGAAGTTTCTCATGAGGCAGTGACATCACATAACATTTGTATAATTTGTTTAGCTATTCCCTATTGTTGGATACCAACACATATTTGTATAAAGCACATATAGTAGTAGTAGTAGTAGTCTCTCGGTAACCGAGGATGACGTTTGTCTTTGTGAGCTTTCATCTGTGATGTAGATGAGTGCATATAGGAAGACATAAACGAGGGTGTATAAAGTGACAAATGAATAAAATAAAATCCTATAAGAATAACACCAGGATAACTGATATCTGGAAAATTAATTTTAAGGACAACAGAAAAGGGAGTTTTCAGTCATAATGGGGGCAAGAAGATGATTAAAGAGGTGATAAAGACCATTACTTGGGATAGACAAGATAATGATAAAAAAAAATGACAGAAAGAAGGAAGAATATTAAACTCATATTTTGTTTCTACTTTATCTAATAGGAAGGATAATCACTAGATTGGGAAAGATAAAAGATAACTAACAAGGAGTTGAAATTCAAGATAAATGAACAGCTAGAGCTGACTTCAATGAGTTCAAATCACTAGATTCAAATAAACTCTATCATAGCATTCTGAAAGTCCTAGAGAATGATTGTGAAAAACTGTGGGAATTGAGAGAGTTAACAAAGGCCTGGAGATGGGTAGATATTTTCTCAATTTTCAAAACTAGAAAGAAGATGATATCTTCAAATCATCACCTGGTGAGTTGCACTTTGAATCCTGACAAAATTAATAAAGGCACAATTTGTGAGAATTTAGAAAGAGACTCAGTTATCACTAAGAGCCAGTATAGTTCCATTAAGAAAAGACATTCCAAGAACTACTAGGCAAACTGGAGAGTACTTCAGCACAAAATAAGATTAGTTTTCAAAACAAGAAACAAAATTATCAACAATCACAAGAAAACATATTCCAAATCACTAATAAGAGAAATGCAAATGAAATAATTCCAAAGTACTACTTCATACTCATGAATTGGCATTGATGACAAAAGACAAACATAGTGTTAGAGGGGCTGCAGAAAAATGAGCACAATAATACACTATTAGGGAAGCTGTGAATTAGTTCAACCATTTCATAATACAATTTGGCCTTATTTGAGAAAAATGCCTAAACTGTTCATACCCTCTGATCTAATTACTGGGCATATACCCTAAGGATGTCAAGGACATAAAAGATCCAACACATACCAAAATAGAGCAGTGCTTTTAAAATGGGTACCCATTGTTTGGGAGAATGGCTATACAAACGAGTATAAGAATGCAATGGAATATGACTGTGTCATAAGAAATGACAAATATGGGGGCAGCTGGGTGGCTCAGAGGATTGAGAGCCAGGCCTAGAGATGGGAGGTCCTAGCTTCAAATTTGGTCTCAGCCATGTCCTAGCTTTATGACCCTGGGCAAGTCACATGACCCCCCCCTGCCTACCCCTTACCACTCTTCTGCCTTGGAACCAATACACACTATTGATTCTTAAGACAGAAGGTAAGGATTAAAAAAAAAAGAAAGAAAGAAATGACAAATATGATGAAATCAGAGAAATATGGTGAGACACATAAATGTTTGAAGAGAAAAGAAAGCATAACCAGAACAATTCTTTCAATATTCTACAACAACGCATATGAAAACAATACTGAAAGATGTCAAAATTTATAGAGTGTAATGACCAACTTTTGTTCTAGAAAAGAGATAATGAAACACATTTCTCTACTGTTAGTAAAAAAAGTGAGAAACTAAGAATGCAGAATGTTGCTTACAATTCAGACCTGGTCTCTCTGTCAGGTGGTTCTACTTAACAATTTGATTTTCTTTGTTCTAATAGAGCATTCTATTCTATTGTGAGGTTATTGGGAAATGGCTATCAGAAATAAAGCTTCAAATTTCTTTTTCATTTCTTTTTTAAATAGGTTCATCAGACTTATATTTCATGAGAATACTAGAAATACAGTATGTCTATACATCTATATATTTGCATATAATATGCAAAGCATCTGACAATGTCACATTATTTTTGTGAACATGAAAGAAAGATGTGGGCTAGATAACAGTACAGGGTTAGTTGGATTCTGAATTGTTTTAAAGACAGGACCCAAAGAAGAATCATAAATGGGTTGATGACAATTTGAAGGTAGGTCTTTAGTGGAATACTCTAGTGATCTGTCCTTGGTCCTATGCTATTTAAACAATTTACTTAATGATCTGCAGATGACATGAAGGTAAGAGACAAGAGTTTTCACTGGTCTATAGAGCAGAATCCAAAAAGATCCTGACAAGCTAGAATGATGGGCCTGACACTAATGACTTGAAAATGTAATAGAGAGAAATGAAGTCTCAGGCAAGGTCAAAGAAGAAACTGCATAAATACTATATTGAGGAGATATTGCTGAGTAATAGTTAATATAAAAGAGATCTAGAGATTTTAATGAGCTGCAAGTATAGTATAAGTTAACAGGGTGATGTGAAAGACAAAAAAAAAAAGCATGCTCTAAGACTACAGTAAGGCAGGACTATATAGTGTCCTGAACAAGGAAGGGGATAGTCTCATTATATTCAGTCCTAGAGAACTCTGATCAATTTGTAGGCTCCACAATTTGAGGACATTAAACTGCAGCACATCCAAAGGAAGATGACCAGAATGATAAAGTAACTGGAGATTTGTTCTATTTGGCTTCAGAGGCAAGGGAGGAAAAACAAATTTAGAAGAATGGAGAGAAGCTGAAGAGAGGTATAATTAGGCCTGATATAAGGAAAAACTGCCTATTAATTAAGATATCCAAAAAGCAATGCCTTGGAAAACAATTAGGTTTCTACCACTGAAGGTCTTCAAGGAGAGGCTACACAATCATAATGTTCCTTAGGAACATTAAAGACAAGAATCGTATTTAATTAAAATCTGAACTAGAGACTTGAAAGGTACTTCTTCTGAGATTCTATGGTATGGCAAATAATCTAGTTTTGAGGGCACACTGCATACATGAAGGGGAGTGAGCTAAGGCTTAAAAGGCAGGGGAGAAGCAGACTGAATAGGGTCTTGAATACTAGGTTTAATTTTAGTTTTAGGCCATAAGGAACCAATGAAAGGTTTTGAATATAAAAGTAATGTGCCTGAATCTACAGATTAGGAAGATAAACTGAATAGCAGTGGAAGAATGGATGCAGACAGATGGGAACAAAGGTATGAAAGTCCGTTAGGTTTAGGAGGCAAGCAATTACAACAGGTGGTAATGAAGGTTTGAAGTTGTTTGGTGGTAGTGAGAATAGAGAAAAATGGATCACTGATATGTGATGTGTTCAAGAGGTAGAAATGAGGGAACTTAAATGATTACTTGGTAATGTGAGGGAGGCCAAAACTAAAGATAATACTAATGTTTTAAGCATGGAAGACTGAATGAAGGATAACAAATAAACCAAGAATAGGGAGAAATTTGGGGAAAATGATAACAGGTCTAGTCATTTTAAGTTTAAGGTGCCACTGGAACATCCATGTGGATGAGGGACATTTGAAATGCAAGTTTGAAGCTCTCAAGAAAGGTCAGGTTTGAAAATAACATATTAGAAAATAACGTATTGGAGAGTTAACTATGTAGATATGATTACTAAAACTGTGAGAATGAGATTAACAAGGGAGAAAATACAAAGGAAAGTTGAAGACAGAACCTCAGGACAGCCCAAGATTAAAGCATTGTGAAAATGAAAATATGCCAGCATGGACAGAAAATAAATGGTTGGAAAGGTAGGAAAACAAGAAGAGTGTGGTCAGTGTCAAAAGCTAGAAAGGGGGAATAAAAGGCCTTTGAAGTTCATATTAAGGTGGTAAGTGTATCCATTTGAAAAAGTAGGTTCAATAGTTAGGTGGAGATAGAATCCAAATTTTATAAGGTGTTAAGGACTGAAGGAGGTGAGGGTGGAGTGAGGAAGCAGAGGTACTGTGTTTTTCTTTATTCAAGTTGTTTCCCACGTATAATGCCTATCCTCTTTTCTAACTATTAAGATCCTTCAACGTTCAATTCATGTCCTACTTCCTGCATGAAGCCTCCCCTGATCAATACAGCCTATTGTCATTTTCATATCTTCGGACTCATAGCTTTGTCTATCCCAATACTTTTCTGTCATCATTTAAATTTCAATGTTTTGGGGGGTTTAACCCCCACAACTAAGTTGTAAACTATTTGTTGACAAGGACCAAGTTGTATACTCCTTGGTATTCTCAGTAGTATCATGTAAGAGTTAAATTAATATTGCATGATACACCTTTGTTAAGTAAGGCTGATGCATCAAACAAATAAAACTATATTACTCTCAAAATGATCTCTCAGGCCAATAATGAAGGCAAAAGACTGTTCCTATGATGAAGGAACAGTTTTATATAGCTTCAAGATAAGGAGGAGCCATTTATTTATTGACCTTTTAAATGGAACACAGATTCTATACATGCTTACTCTAAAGCAGAGAATTCATAAATTAAAAAGAAAATTTTCCTACTAAAGAGCAAAAATCAAGAGAGGTAAAAAAATGCTACCAAACTCACCTTTCATTTCAGGCCAGATTTTGTTCTTCCACTGATCTATACATACAATTATCATCAAGCTGAATGCAAGTAAAAACACCAGACGAAGGGATGTCAGTGCAAAGAACCTATAAGGAAAGGAAGAGCAAAAGAAAGATCAGTACGTAACTAAATTAAAAAAACTAAGAAAAATATCATATACATGAAAGGCTGAATAATATAGTAGAAAGGGGAACCTGAGTTCTAGTTCCTTTGTTATGGCACTAACTACTATGTGGCTGTAGGTACATCACATATTCTCTAAGCTTCAGGTAAGTTCAGAGATAATGCTTTTCTTACCAAAGGCAAGAGAATGGACTGGATAACATCTAAAGGTATCTTTCAACTCTAAAGAGAAATTCTGTCTCAACAACAAGTAGTTTCAGTATAAGATAGGACACTGAAATATACTTATCATTCCATTAAATATTGCCTCCTATAGAAATCCTGGACAAACTTCAGGGTCCTGAGTGAATGGTTGTGAATTAGAAGGAAGAAACCTAAACATTACCTAGTTTGGTAGTTCTTACTGTACTGCAAACAAAACCTGACAGAACCTTGGCAGTAAAGTATTTTAAAATATTTTTGTTTATTGCCTGTTAATACTATCAATAAAATAAAAGCTTATTTTTGTAAATTTGTTCTTTCAAACTGATTTTATTCTGAATAGATTACAAATAATTTTAAAAATGAGAAACATGTAATCACTTGCTGTACATGTTTTGTAATTGGGAACCATATTAGATGCAATAAACTATCCTTTTAAGATGCCTCACCTCACTTCTACATTTGGTCAACCAACAAACTATTTAATAAGGGCATCCTATGGCTCAGGAACCATACACTAACCATCCTACCCACCAGCCCCTTTGATATGAAGGAACTGTCTTATTTATCAATTTATCACAGTTTTAGTGAAAATATTCATATTCATTTTGTTTTAAAATTGTTTAAAATATTTTTGTTGTTTTATTTGTAAACGTCTCTGCAGTTTGGCCAGAAGAAAGGAACTATAGTCATCCCTCTCATGATATCATGGTTCACTTATTGAGGCTTCACTGAACTGTAGGGGTTTAAAAAATATAGATAGCTATAGACACATATAATTCTGTATGGCTGAGTTACACTTACTGTGGCACACTACTGGCTGATGGAATGAAAGGCAACCAACCACAGTGCTGTATTCTGTATCCTGGGTGCTGATTGGCTCAGTGACTGTAGGTTAATAAGAGGGTGGAAAAGGTTTATAGGAAAGTGGGAAGGGTTTATAAAACCTTTATATATGTGTATGTGTGTGTGTGTGTGTGTGTGTGTGTGTGTGTGTGTGTGTGTGTGTGTGTGTGTGTATACATATAATAACTATAAGCCGCTACTTCACAGATTTTCACCTATCACAGGGGTCTCTGGAATGTAACTCCGTCAATAGGTGAGGGATCATGGCACTTCTAAAATGTTGGTAAAAGCATACATTATTTCTCAGGATCATTAGCCATCACAGGATCATCAATTTAGAGCTAGTAGGGATGTTAAGAAACTATTTGCTCCAACTTCCTCCTTTTACAAAAGAAGGAACTGTGAACCAAGGGCACAAAGGTGGTTAAAGTCAACGACAGATTCTGAACCCAGAAGCTTCTGACTGAAGCCACTCTTGGAACTGGGTCTGTCACCTCCACATTGAAGGTAGCGACTATACTACTGACTTGGTTCTCTAAGTTTTAGTGCTGGGAACTAGGTTCAGGATCTTTCACCATTGGTCTTTATTAACACTGGATTGCTTTTCTCTTCAAAACGAAAATCAGTAAAATTTGCTTTAAAATTTAATTTACTTAGGTTAAAACTAACTAAAATTAGTAAAAATTCAATTGTCCATAATGATAGTTGCAATAAATAGTTTAAGATTTAAAAGACATTATTTATATGTATTCAATAGATTGCACATTAAAAAAAATCTAAAATCACAAGATGATTTTAACTACTATTACTAATTGCTTACACCACAGTGAAACCACTCCGGTCTGGAAGACTAAGCAACTAGCTTGACCTTAAACAAGAAAACTAAAGGGACAGAAGCATTCAATGAGTTGTAAAAGGGCTCACTCTACAAATAATTTCCCAGTATAACACCTATGAAAAAAAAACTCCAAAACCTAGGTGAATAATTGAAGATGAGTAAATGAAGGGAAGAAAGAATCATAATGAGAATCCTGTCCCATCTTTTTACCCTATCACCTAAAAGAGCAATTATACACGAGATTAAAATGAGGACTGGAGATTAAAAAACATAAGCCTCAGGAACAGGCAAGGGCAGCTAATCTCTCTAAAGCTAAGTTTATCACCTCTACAAATAAACACATTTACCAGGGGCCAACAATAAGAGCTTCAAAGTTCTTCTGTTCCTCTGGTGCCAACACTTCCCTATCCTAGCAGCAGATGTACAGCCTCAATCCTCACCCCTTGGGAACAATTGGAACAAGAAGTACCCCAAGAGGGAATCCAGACTGTCTAGAATATCCCCTCACCAATTCATAATTGCAAATGTTGTTTACATGGCCCCTAAGGAGAGGAAGGGTGTCCTTTAATCTCCCTTGAAATGAGTTTGTTTTCCAAAGATTTAAGCAAAGAGAATGCCCTATGTTTCAGAGATCTAAGCCATTTTAAAACATCTGGTCTGTGATGGGAATTGATGTAGGCCTTACCCATTATTTTCAAAAGGTCTGTTTAGTAGTCAGGATGATAAACTTTTCTGGGGGGCAAGATTACCCTTGGTCTATGTATGAAACAGTCTTCTAACTCAGTGAATTATCTTTTCTCATCAAATAGGCACCATCCAGAGGAACATAGCACATTCATGAGTACACTACCAACCTCTCTCCAATGGATAAAAGTCATAAATAGAAAGACAGATTATCTCATAGTACCTAAAAAGACAGTACTCATCCACCTATAGATAAGTTCTAGTTACTAGTTAAGCATTCTCCAAAATGGATTTGATGACAAATCTTGGCAGATGGATTTTATCATTTTCAAACTGCACAAAACATTTGTTTTCCCTGCTTTTTTGTTTCTTCCTCTGCCCTACTGCTTCTTCTCTTGAAGTAAATTCCTCAATCAAAAAGGAACTTAGATCTTGGGAGGCATATTTTAGATTAACTCAAAACATAGTATGTTTGCTATTTCATCGGTTAATCTGGTAATTTACCTACCAAGGAACTTGTGTCCTTGAATACAAGAAATGAACTACAATGAAAGACAGGTTTTTTGAGATAGGAGTAACCAAGGGGCTTGAGGAAAAATGTGAAGATTCTAACTGCTCAGTTAGATTAGTTTATAGATCAGATTAGTCACTCAAATGCTTTGAGCCTCTTTCAGTCAACAAAGAAACCCAGGAAGTTAAAGAGAAATAACAGCCATAAGATGGAGTGGAGGGATGTTGGAGAAATAAAATAAACATTTGTTTGAAACTGCAATTAGCATGAAAACACTACAATTTAATTTTAAAAAACAAAACCCATTTGGTTTTATATGATTATTCACTTACAAAAAGAACAATATGGAAATATGTGTTGCATGATAATACATGTATATAGATTGAATTGCTTGTCAGCTCCAGGAAGAGGAAGGGAAGGGAGACAATGTGGGTCATATAACTTCAGAAAACTTATGTGGAAATTTGTTATATGCAATTGGTAAAATAAATTAAATTAATTTTTTAAAGCATTTTTCCATAGTTACATGATTCATGTTCTTTCCCTCCCCACTCCCAGAGCTGACAAACAATTCCACTGGGTTGTACATGTATTATCACTCAATACCTATTTCCATATTAGGTAAAATAAATGTAAAAAATTAAAGTCTCTTGCAAACAGTCAAATCTTAATTATGCTTTAGAGCAATATGTCACATGTGGATTATCTAATTTGTGGATCATCAGAAGGCAAATGTTTTATCAGAAGTTAGCTCCTACAACTCAACACATTCTCATTATCATCTTTTAAAGAATATAATCAAATTACAATATCATTCAGGGATTCTTAACCTTTTTTGTGTGGCACACCCCTTTGGCAATCTGCTGAAGCCTACAGAGCCCTTCTCCAAATGTTTTTAACTGCTTAACATAAAATACATAGAATTACAAAGGAAACCAATTATATTGAAATAGTTACCAAGATTTTTTTTTAAATTCACAAACATCATGTTAAGAATTCCTGATCTCAGTAAAACATACTTATGTATATTAGTCTATTGGCCAGAACAACCATGGCTCATTAAAAACAACAACAAATGTTTTAATTATCTATGCTAGCTTTCCTTTTATAAGTATAAGAAGGCTTAGTCAACAAGCATTTTTAAGTGACTACTATTTGACAGGCATTGTGCTAACAATAGTCTCTGCTCAAGAAGCTCACATTCTAACAACATACGAAATATCTAGGTAAATACAAGGGAGATGGAAGGTAAACTTGGGTGGGAGACACTAGCACCAATAGGGACCAGGCCTGGTTTCTTGCAGAAGATGGGGTTTTAGTGGGGAATTTTTGCCACAGACAGGAAATGATGTAATCACCAATGTGCTTTCTTCCAACAAAAAAGACAGTGGATAACCTTCAGTTTTTGCATTATAATTCTAGTTATCACAGGGAAAAGTCATTTTAACAACGTTTTGGAAATCAAGTCGTAGCTAATCCAAAAGACAAGAAAAACATTACTTGACCAAGCATGTGGCTACTGAACCTGTTTATATAGTTTGTAGAAGAAAAAAATGGGTCTCTGGTCTACAACTTGATATTATTTCTAGAGTAAAATCACAAATGAAACCACCTTTCTGAAAATTCACACTCACCTTAAGTTTCTAACAAATGTATGTTAATAGTACATTTAATAGAAAATTAACAAAATTCCAGGCAATTCAGGATAACCAAAAAACCATGTCACTGAAAGCTCAACATTGGTCTTCCCTGGATACTAATGGCAGGAAGAAGAAATCTTCCAAAATCATTTCTAGAATAAAATGAAAATGCAGGTAAAAGCTATGTTCTCTTCCCCTTTTCTAGTCCTAATGGGAGTTAGTTGCAAAAGTTGGTAGAAAAAAATGCTTTGTATCAAAAGAATATCCTTAATTGTTGAAGCAAGATCTATAGCAGTTGGGGTTTTTGCTTTTAAATTTTACTCTGTTCAATATTAATAATATGGAAATAGGTTTTGAACAATGATTCAAGTATAACCAGTGGAATTGCTTGTCAGCTCTGGGAAGGGGGAAGGAAAGAACATGAATCATGTAACCAGGAAAAAAAATTAATTAAAAAAAAAATAAATTCTGCTCTGTTCTCAGTCATGTCTTTGTTCGTGCAGTCTACATGATCTGCTGGAGGTTTTTTTGTGCTTCAAGTGCATTAGATGCCACAGTAACTCCCTGAAGTATAATATGTCAACCTAGATGGATAAAAATATTCAAAGAAATCATTCTGATCCCCAATGAAAACATTTCGTGGACTGCTTTGATTCAAAAGCCCTAATTCAGAGACTTCCTAAATAACTACAGACCTCCAGCTTGGAGTCTTCCTAGGGCAGGGACCAAAAGTCCACTGGCAAATCTGGAGCTCACTCACTTTTCCAGGGCTCTGTAGTTTAGCAATATACTTATTGACCTACAATATGATTCAAGTATGTGAATCCAATCTGGTCCACCCAGGAAACTCACAGCTGACTTATCTTGTCCTATTTGCTCTCACCATTAATTGGGGCTTAGGTAGGTTTAAGTATAACACAAAAGGGAGTGTCTCACAATCCTCAATGGTGAGTCTTCAAGATAATTACAGATGTGCAGCTGAAGAACTACAAAGGCATGTATTGCTTGGAAGGTTCCTAGTCATGACTACTACAGGATAGGAGTCCTGGAAAGCCCTATGGCTAAAAACCAAACTCTTAAAACCATCAAAAAGGCTTCCCTAAGTATTATCAGCAATTTATTAGTTAACCTCAGAGCTCAAAGAAACTGTCTAAGACTAAATTACTGAACAACGGTCCATTTACCCTAACAGGAAATTTCTCTTAAGTTACTGGTACAGGTTCTCTGTTCTCTGTACCAATGGAATCACAGGTCCAGACTAAGAGAAAGAAATATAATAGAGAAATGGTTCATTCTCAGGTACAAGCAGATGATGATCCAAAAAAGAACAGCCTCATGACTAGAAGAAATTCCCCATTTAAATTCTGAGTATGACTTCTGCAATGAGAACAACTTGTATTCTCTGCTTAATACTACTCTTATTGGTTAGTCAATTATGTATTATTTCAGATACTTCAAAAGGAAGAAGAGATATAGACTCATTTCTCTCTGGCTTTGACTTTATTTTGGTTTTATTTCTTACCTCCCATTCTTCTTTAAAAATACACATTTTATTAATGCCTTTTGTTTTTATACTAGTCAATCCTAGGAGAAACCTACCTCATCACCGTCATGGGGCCCTCCTGTGTAACTAACTAATAGAGCCAATAAAGCAGCTCATACAACAAAATATACAATATTCTGCCATATGTATGTATGTTTCTCTTTATCAGTTCTCCAAGACCATCATTGGTATTTTCAGTGATTCAGAGCTGGCCTTTCTTTTTGGTGATCTTTTCATTTATCATGTATATTGGAACTTTGGTTCTGTTTCTTTCACTCACTGTTTATACAAAATTTTCTACATTTGTCTGAATTCCTCATATTAGTCCCTTCTTACTACACAATAATCCGATACATTCGTATGACAGTTTTTTTTGGCTATTCCTCAATTAATGGACAGCACATTGTTTCTAATTCTTTGTGAACAGAGAGTACTGCTATATTTCGGTATATCAAGGATCATTTGTTTCCCTGGGACTTCCTCCAGATATATAACCTGTGTCCACCTCTCATTCTTTAACTTCTAAATTCAAGAAATAAATAGTATCCGTTGTATCTTAATGAAACAATGACTCATATTCACTGACTACTACTACTACTCCTTGAGTTGTGGGTCTTGGCCTTCATATTGAACATTCAAAATACATGAAGGAAAGAATAATTCCTAGGGCAAGTAATTTCTAATGACAGACTAACCTACTCTTCAGGGTGTTACCAATGGAGAAGTTCAATTTTTGCATTTTATTCACCTGAATCTTTTCTATTAGCTTCCTGATCCCAGGACACATCAGTTGATCTTCTTTCACGACCAGAATCACACTCATCACTCTGCTATATCTCTTCTCCACCTATTTATTGTATGTGGGAATGTAACAAATGCCAGTTACAAAATTCCAGCACAAAAATATTATAAAAGGTTTATGGTATCCAGATGAAGTTCTGAATAAAATCCTGTACAAAATATATTTTGTCACTTGAGATAAACCTTACTAAATGCAGTAAGTCAAAGTTAATCTTTTTTTTTTTAAACCCTTACTTTCTGTCTTGGAATCAATACTGTGTATTGGTTCGAGGGCAAAGAGTGGTATGGGCTAGGAATGGGGGTCAAGTGACTTGCCCAGGATCACACAGCTGGGTAGTGTCACATTTGAACCTCGGACCTGGTCTCTAGGCCTGGCTCTCAATCCTGTCCCCAGAAGTCAAATTTTTCTAAGCCACTGTTGAGCTGCTATGATACTGTTAACAAGAGAAGAAGTAAGTGACATGGGGAAGGTCACCCTGATTAAAAAAAAAATTTCAAACACATAATACCAATGTATCTGGTTTAAACAATTTCTGATTTATGATACAAATACTCCCAAAGATAGGACAATTTATCAATCATTTACTTTAATAAGAAAAAAAAAGGGGGCAGCTGGGTAGCTCAGTGGATTGAGAGCCAGGCCTAGAGATGGGAGGTCCTAGGTTCAAATCTGGCCTCAGCCACTTCCTAGTTGTGTGACCCTGGGCAAGTCACTTGACCCCCATTGCCTAGCCCTTACCACTCTTCTGCCTCGGAGCCAATACACAGTATTGACTCCAAGACAGAAGGTAAGGGTTTAAAAAAAAATTCTTTCCTATAAAACTGTCCTATTGAAAGAATGAGAATTTCATTTGAAAGAATCAGGAAAGAGAAGAGACTATATCATTTTGAAGCAAAAGGCTCTTTGGAAGAGGACAGATCTAGGTGGGATGTTTCAGCAAGGAATACTAAAGGCAACATAAGGACATCTGAGCACTTACTATCCCCAGGAATAGAACATCTCAGGAGATACTAAAAAGTTGCCTTCTGGTACTTTCTAATTTTGCCTACGATCCCCCCAAATATTGCCAATACTTACTTTACAACAATTCTACCAAACTAAATTCAGATTAGATAGCTTTAATAAAGACATAATTTGGTTCCCTACTAAAAGGGATAGAATAAAATTCAATGACACCAATAATTCTTTTCCAACACTGAACACTGAATTATTTATTCTATTTAAGTTCACTAAACCACATTTTGAAAACTGGATATGTAGAGCAAAGAGCAATGTGACTGGTTTTTAATATCAGGAGTTTGCAGAAGCTAAATCTTAAAAAAGTGAAAACCAAGTAAATTTTATCTTGGTTCTATACCCAGCATGACCCCTTTTACTTAAACTTCTCCTCTATTTGAAAAAGGCCAAGACTGCCTTTTCAGTTATCAGCAGAAACCCAAGCTGCAAAATGAGATAATCAGAAGGATCCAAGTCTACTTTTGTTGACAGTTTATTACAGCAAAAGCTGCTTCATCTACTGCCCACTGTCAAATGCCTTTAAATTGAGTGATATAGGGGGCAGCTGGGTGGCTCAGTGGATTGAGAGTCAGCACTAGAGATGGGAGGTCCTAGGTTCAAATTTGGCCTCAGACAGTTCCCAGCTGTGTGACCCTGGGGAAGTCACTTGACCCTCATTGTCTGGCCCTTACCATTCTTCTGCCTTGGAGCCAAAACACAGTATTGACTCTAAGACAGAAGGTAAGGGTTTCTAAAAAAAATAAAACTAAGTAAGCTGAGTGATATACTTTTTCAAAGGATATTTATAGGATCACTTTTTAAACTTGGCTGAATTCACAAACCTAAATTTCCTTTCCTATTAACCCAAACTAGAGATATTTATATGATTATCAAGGAAAGGGAGGAGTTAAGTAGCTTGGAAACAGGTAAAATCTCACTCACTCTTACAATAAAACATATTTAAGAACTACCATTAACTCTACAGCTTGAAGAACAGGGTCAAAGGCAGAGGTCTGATATATGAATTCAGACCTCTCAAATTTTCCTTTAATAACAATTGAACAATATAAGAAACATATATTAAATGTCTGTTCAAAGCACTGTGCTAGAAGTTGGGAGATACAAAGACAAAAGACCCCCTGTCCTTAAAGAACTTACATCCATTCTACTGTGGGGGTACACAAACAAGTGGTGCTGGGGGAAAAGGCACTAGTGTAGAATTGGAGTGTTAGAATCCTTGCTCTGCTGTTAGCTATTTGTGTGGCTTAGGACATGTCACCGGATCTCTGGGCCTCAGTTTTCTCACCTGTAAAATGAAGATGGACTAAGACCTCCGAGATAATTTGATCACCTATACTCGACTCTTCTCTACACCACCCTAAGAAGCATCTCAATGACCTCAGGATCCTGCCTCAGCAGTTAACAGCCAAAGACATGCGAGACGGTATGAAGGAGTGGAAAGGGTACTGGTCAGAGGGCGAAGAACACCTGGGTTCAAATCCCAACCTCACTAACCCAACACAGTGCCTTACTGTGTGACCTTGAACAAGTCACTCCATTTCTCTACATCTCAATTTCCTCATCTGTAAAATGAGGAGGCTGGAGTTGACGGCCTCCTCCTCACCCCTCCAGGTCTGAATCCATGACCCAACGAAAGTCTCTTGACACAACCACAGGGAAGGTCGGGTTGAGGAGGTGGGAATAGGAGTGTGTATACGCGGGAGTTGGGGGTAGGAGCCCAGAGGCCGGCCTAGAAGCAGAAGGCAGAGAGCAGAGAGGAACAAACCAGGTCGAGGTCTCTCACCAGAAAGCTGCGTTCAGAGCCAGGCACCACAGGGCACTCCTGGCCGGGCGCTCCCACACTAGAGCCGCCTGCACACGGCTCAGCAGGGGCTCATAGGGCCCCAATACATCCAGCAGAGCTTGCTGCACCGTCTCCACCTGCCTATCCCGTTCTCCACGGCCCAACATCGCACCGCGGCTCCTAAAGGCCGGCACCGGCCGCGGCTCTGCACCTGGGCCGGCTGCAGCAGCCGTAGCGGCCGACTCTTCAGTCTCCGCCATCTCCCCACAAGGAGCCACAACATCCGGGGCCGCGGCCCGGTGAGAAAAACAGGCACTGCGCAGGCGCCAGGACCCGAAGCCCGCCTTCCTCCTTAGTGCGCCTGCGCTCCAACCCCGGCTATGGATCCTCGAAGAGGAAATTGTTGAAGCCCGTTGAAGCCACTCCCCCACCGCTACTAGGAAAGAATGGGTCGAAGCCGGAGATGAACATGCGCAGTGCGCATCAGTGAAACCCCAAGACAGTGGAAAGTGTTTACTTCCCTTTTGCCTTCTGAGTTCACTGCTCTCGCCACCAATCAGGCGCCTCGGCGGATATGTCGCTCATGCGCAGTGGGAGTAGCGGGTTGGCGGGCGGGCTAGTTGTTACGGCGGCTGCTGGAGGGAGGAGGTAACTGAATCTTGGGAAAGGAGAGCCATGCCGCGGGAGATCATCACCCTGCAGCTGGGCCAGTGCGGCAACCAGAGTGAGAAGCGGGACCGGGATCCAGATAATATCTCTCCACCAGCCAGCTCCTAGATCTTCCCGGGGATCTACTCACTCCCCCTTTAGATGCAGGCATCTCCCTTCCCCCAAACTCGGGTGACCCCCCCCCCCTCCCCGCCCAGACTCAGGTATCCTGAACCTCACTCCAGTGGTATGAATTACGCCCCCCCTCCATTCCAGGCATCTCCCCTTTCCTGAAGGTAAATTCTCCTCTTACAGGCCCAAGCATCCCACTCCTCTCCCAGTCTTAGTTATAACACCCAACTTTCTTAAAACCTCCGTATCCTGCCCGCTTTCCGGTGATGTGAACACACCTTCCCTTCCCCTTCCTGATGACGATGCCTCCCCAGACCCAAGGGTCCAGACTCCCAACTTCAAATGTGACCCCACTTCTCACAGTCTCAGGTGTCTTTTCCCCCTTTCCTATAGCATGAATACCCCTTCCTCTGATCAAAGCAGCCTTAATGCCACCCCTACCCCTTTTTTGAAGCCAGTCCCCTGGTCACCAAGACTCAGGAGTCATGACTTTTAGCACCTATTGTGCCTAGCAGGACCCAGGCTTCCTACTCCTATACCCTGATGATGGTCTTTTTTACCCAGACCCCTTGTCCAGTGCCTTAAGGGAACACCTCCCTCCAGGTTCCTGCCTCCCTCCACCCCGCAACTTTCTCGGCTTAAATGTTTCCTACCCCTAGACCCAGGCATTCTGTCTCCACCTCCATACAGTTGGGTTTGAATTCTGGAAACAGCTCTGCGCTGAGCATGGCATTAGCCCAGAGGGCATCGTGGAAGAATTTGCCACTGAAGGCACAGACCGAAAGGACGTCTTTTTCTACCAGGTGCCCCCTATAGTACTGGGCCAGGGAACTGGGCACTGAGTGGGCATAGTTTGGGCACAAGAAAGAGAATGCCATTCAGGTGGACTAGAAGGACAAAATAGCCTGTCTTAGAAGGGAAAGGAACTAGAGCCATGGCAGGAGAGGGTCATGAAAGGACAAGAACTTTGGGATTTGGGTAGGTCACGAAAAACAAGGGGGTCACTTATCTCCACTGTGACAGGCAGATGATGAGCACTACATCCCAAGGGCTGTGCTGCTGGACCTGGAACCTCGTGTGATTCACTCCATCCTCAACTCTCCCTACGCCAAACTTTATAATCCTGAGAACATTTACTTATCTGAACATGGTGGAGGAGCTGGAAACAACTGGGCCAGTGGCTTCTCACAGGTACCTAGTTCAGAATGACATAAGACCATGCTTTCCCAGGAAATGAATGATATCCCTAGGCTAAGAAGTCCCTAATAGAGTCTCTATATGGGGAAAGAATCATGTTACTTTCCAGTGAGAAAATTCAGTAGCTGTGTGCTATAGCTGATAGATTTGCCATCTGTGTTTGAATCCTGGATATTCTGTTTATTACATTTGTGACCATGAGCAAGTCACCTGCTTTAGACCTATTGAGTGGGTTGGACAAGATGATTTATAAGGACTGTCCTAGTTCCTAACCTAACATCTCAAACAATAGTTTTCTTTGTCAGGGGAAAAAATGAAGCGATGATGCCAAAGAAAGATGGTGGCTATGGAAAGTTCCATGTCTTAAATGAGTTATATATAAATTACATGCAAACTAACTTTATTTTGGGTCAGTAGAAGATCTTATTGGAATTGGGACATAGCTGCTAAGGAAGGTATTTGTGTTTAAGGGAATAGCTCTGCACCTTAGAGAGAAACTAGGGGTGAATATTCTGTGACTAAGCCCTTTTTTTGACCCTCCTTATTTCTATACAGGGGGAAAAGATTCATGAAGATATCTTTGACATCATAGACCGAGAAGCAGATGGCAGTGACAGCCTAGAGGTGGGAGCCTGTCATATGAGGAAAGAGGGAATGAAAAGAAAACTAGTAGGGTTGGGAAGGGAGTGGACAGTTCTCTATGGATCAGTATTTTGAATATGAAATTAGAAAGTCTTTACTCTGGATTATAAACTTTTATCCACAGACATGGAGTCATTTGAGAATAGATAAATTCCCTTTCTGCTGAAACTAAGTTGTATTGGTTGGAGATGAGGGTTGAGGCCTTGATAGTTGTGAGAATTAAGGACTCACTCTATGGAAGCTAATAATGGATTCTCTACCCACTAGGGCTTTGTCTTATGTCATTCTATTGCTGGGGGAACAGGCTCTGGTCTGGGGTCTTACCTTCTAGAGCGTCTAAATGACAGGTAAATGTATAAATATGTAGTAGGGGATAAAGTGATCTTGGAATAATTATTTTCCACTTTCCAAAGGAAAAATATCAATCCTTTTGGGAATGATGGGAGCCAAGACCAGATGATACCCATAACTATGTGTTAACTTTTGGGAAGAAAGAAATATCCCTCTCATTTCCTGTCAAAAAATGTAGATTCACAACCAAAAGCTTGGACATGCTACTTTAATAATGGGTAGCTGGGCCAAGAAGAGGGCCTAGGGCAGTGATGGCAAACCTTTTGAAGACAGAGTGCCAGGCCCCACCCCCACTCTACACCCCATACTGAGTGCTATGCCCCCCCTCCCAGAGACCAAGTGTCAGGCATGCCTTTCGTGCCCCCCCTCCCAGCTTACCCCAACTTGTCCCACACAGGGGAGGGAGAAAGCACTCCCATGGGTTACTGGGCAGAGAGGTGGGGAATGTGAAAAAATGTCAGGCACAATGGAGTGGGGGAAGGGAGCAGCTCCTCCCAAGTCCCTCTGCCTTTCTAGTAAGGAACTGGGGGGGGGGGGGGAGGGCACAGCCAATTGCCTACAGAAAGTAATCTCTATGTGCCATCTTTGGCACCTGTGCCATAGGTTCATCATCACTGATCTAGGGAATGGAATCAAGGGGTCAGCATATTCCTTTTTTTTTTAACTCCTATACTCATCTAAACTCCAGAATCAATGATCAGTCCCACTACTGTTCCCAGACAGCTGGGGTTGTCATGGCAAGAGACAGACAGAGGATCACCTTTGTTCATGGTGATTCAGCTTCCACTTTTTCCACTCATCTCCTTCCCACAGATATCCCAAGAAGCTGGTACAGACATATTCAGTATTTCCCAATCAAGATGAGATGAGTGATGTTGTTGTACAGCCATACAACTCACTGCTTACCCTCAAGCGGCTGACGCAGAATGCAGATTGTGTGGTAAGAAAGAAACCTGGGATTGGTCAGCAAGTATATATTCATCACTAAGTATAGCTAAGCCCTATATTAGGTACTGAGAATACAAAGACAAAAATGAAACAAATCCTGCCTTAAAAAGCATTCAATTGGGGGAGAGAATATGTACAGAAATGAGTATTTGCAAAAAAAAAAAACACAAGGTAAAGTTTAGGAGGAAATCACTGGGATTGAATGAGATTGAAGGAAAGTGGGAGGATTCCAGGCATGGGGCACAGCCAGTGCAAAGGTAAAAAATAGGAGGTAAAGAGTGTGGCAAGACATTGTCAGATGGCCAATTTGTATCCTAGAGTTAGGGCAAGGGAGTCGTGTGTGATAAGTCTGGAAACATAGATTGGGTCAGGTTGTAGAAGGCTTTAAAAACTAAATGGAATAAAGGGATAGGAGACTAAATGGAGGAGCTTATATTTTATTCTAGAAGCCACATAGAGTCTTGGAGCTTATTGAATGGGAGAGGGATATGGTTAGACTCTTTAAAAAAATTGTCCTGTGCTTTCACCAGTGTGGGAGCTCCCAGAGAGGAACTTCCTTTTACCATAGCAATTCCTTGCACTTTCTAAGTAACTCAGAGAGTTACTAGGTCATGGAGAGGGCAAGTATTCAGCCAGTTTATACCAGAAGTGGAATTTGAATCTAGGTCTGACAACAAGGCCGGCTCTCAGTTCTCTTTGCCATACTGTCTCTTAAAGTCAGTTTTGTACTTCAGGAAAATCAATTTGGAAGTTATGTGGAAGATGTATTGGAGAAGGGAGGGAGGCTACCACATTAATCCAGGCAAAAGATAATGTGGGTCTGAATTAGGATGTTGACCATGTGAATAGAGAAAAGGAAACAGTTTAGGGATCTTGTAGAGGTAGAAATGAAAAGACTTGGCAACCCATTTGATATGTGGAAATTGGGGGGAGGAAACAAGAATGTGGCCAAAGTTGTCTATCTGGATGACAGAGAGAATTGTGGTGCCCTTCACATAAAGAGGGAAGTCTGGAAGAGGGCTGAGTTTAGAGGGGACAGAGAACTGCATCTCTTTTGAAAGTGTCGTGTTTGAGATGTTTACAAGACATCTAGTTTGAAATATCTAATAGACAATTGGAGATGGGTGACTGGAGCTCCAGAGAGAGGCTAGAACTAAGGAAGGTGTCCCAAAAGTCTCACTATAGCTTTAAGGCCTTAGTTTTAGATAAGTCTCTGCCAAGAGTGGGGAGAGATAATTAAATAGGGAGAAAAAAAGTTTTAGCCTCCTGAAGTCTTAGTTACGGGCCCAATTGAGTTCAGATAACATAAGTTCATATTGGATCCAGTCAGCCTGGCTACATCATTTCCATCACTTTCTTTCAACACTTCATGGGTAGGACTACAAGAAGGCAAATAGTGGAATTAATTCATCCCACATTTGGGATCTGGCAGGATGTAAGCATCAATAGGAAAGGATTTAAGTGATTCACAAATAGAGGGCACTGTAAAGTTTAACTGGTAAATTTTAAGGCCAAGATTGATGAGAAGGAGGGTAGTACATGGCTAATAGACTGGGTCCTGCTCTGAAATCAAGACATTTCCATGCTCTGTGCTAGATTCTTCCTTCTTCTCCCCACAATTGCCATGTATTCTCTGAAAAGCTACTTTATAAATAAAAATAGATTTTTCTAGTTTTGGGGTTTTGGCTAGTGGGGAATTAATCCAAGTATCCCCAAGTTCAGACAGAGCTATCTGACAATATTTATTCTATGACAATTTAAGGAGATTAAGCTCTTGGCCCATTCCCCAGGCAGGGGGACTTTCATCTGATCTCCACCTCTCCTCAGGTGGTACTGGACAACACAGCCCTGAATCGAATTGCCACAGACCGACTGCACATCCAGAACCCATCCTTTTCCCAGATCAACCAGTTGGTGAGCCCTCTACCAAACAAAGCATCTGCTTTGTTTCAGTCCCTCCTTGCTGTGGGATTATCCTAGGGAAAGGGGTGATATTCTTTCATGGATTGCAGCCAGTTGCATGACTCTCTTCCCCCACAGGTGTCCACCATCATGTCGGCCAGCACCACAACCCTGCGCTACCCTGGCTACATGAACAATGATCTCATTGGCCTCATCGCCTCCCTCATCCCCACACCCAGGCTCCACTTCCTCATGACTGGCTATACTCCCCTCACCACTGACCAGTCGGTAAGGAACTGCCTTGTCCTCAGTCTCTCCCTCCATTCCCAATCCCATCCTCCTAATGACTCTGCCAGAGTCACTGCCTCCTAGGCAGAGTCTGAGCAGGTCTAACCCCTGCCTTTTCCCCCCATGCTGTCCCAGGACCCTGTCCCAGGAAGCAGACCCCAGAGGTTTGGGGCTCGAAGACTGGTACAGAAGTGTGCCTCTTTCTTCCTCTGTCTCTGCAGGCTTGCACTGAAGAGTTTCCTGGATCTTTTCTGTTTTGAACCTAAGACTTAGGTTTTTGCTGGCCTGAAAAGAAAGTAATCCCTTACCTCTCCCAGGCCTCAACTTACCTCTTCTTAAGGGCCATTCAATGTGTAGTCATCTCAGCAGCTTTTCTCCTTTTTCAGCTATAACATGTTGCCAGTACAGGTTGAAAGCTAGAGAACCTGAATCCCCATAGACCATTTTTTCATCTTTGGATATGAATTCTGGGCTAGATTAGAAAGAAAGTTACCTGTTCTAGATTCCAGCTCAAACTGGGGAGCCTTCCCAAAGTGATTGCTCTACTTCTGGTCAGCTCTGTTAACACTTTGTGTGTGAGCCTTTGTGTGTAGCAGCACTGTGCATAGCCACTGGCATGTTCCCTTATAACTGCTTCCCTCAGGTGGCCAGTGTAAGGAAGACAACAGTGCTGGACGTGATGCGTCGGCTGCTGCAGCCCAAGAACGTGATGGTGTCCACAGGCCGGGATCGCCAGACCAACCATTGCTACATTGCCATCCTCAACATTATCCAGGGAGAGGTAGACCCCACCCAGGTGTGTAATTTCCCCAACTAACACTCTTTTTTTTTTTTTAAAGCCTTACCTTCCCTCTTAGAATCAACACTGTGCATTGGTTCCAAGGTAGAAGAGCAGTAAGGGCTAGGCAATGGGGGTTAAGTGACTTGCCCAGGATCACACAGCTAGGAAGTGTCTGAGGCCAGATTTGAACTGAGGACCTCCTCTCTTTAGGTCTGACTCTATCCACTGAGCCACCCAGCTGCCCTAGCAACTGACAATTCTTGATACCACTAAGGTAGATCTGAAGATCTGGATCTTCAGCCAGCAGCTTAGAATACCTCTTCCATGCCCTAATTCTCCCCTACCCATTCCCTAGGTCCACAAGAGCCTGCAAAGGATCCGGGAACGAAAGTTGGCCAATTTCATCCCCTGGGGCCCTGCAAGCATCCAAGTGGCACTGTCTCGGAAGTCGCCCTATCTGCCATCTGCCCATCGAGTCAGTGGACTCATGATGGCCAACCACACCAGTATCTCCTCTGTGAGTCTGATCCAATCTTTTCTCATCCTCTCTTATATTCTGTTGCTATGCTATTTCTCTTTTATTCCCCCAGTCCTCTCGGTTACTAAGCCTCTGGCATTTGTATATTGGATAGGGAGAGGTGAACACCAGTCATAATAGTTCCTTCAAGCCAGGGTGCCACTAAACAATGATTCGTCATCTTCATTTCTCTCTTCCTAACACATAGCTGTTTGAGAGAACATGCCGCCAGTACGATAAACTACGGAAGCGAGAGGCCTTCCTGGAGCAGTTCCGCAAGGAGGACATCTTTAAGGACAACTTTGATGAGCTGGACACATCGAGGGAGATTGTGCAGCAGCTCATCGATGAGTATCACGCTGCCACCAGACCTGACTACATCTCCTGGGGTACCCAGGAACAATGACCTGATTACTTCAAGGACAGTGGCCTTTATTTACCTGCTGTGCCTCTGTGATAGCCTACCTGGTCATCTTTCTTCCCCAAGGGCTCTGAGGATGAAGCATAGGAGAGGCATCCCTGATTTCATTCATTCACTCACTCTAGTGTAGATGTATGTACACAAACGTGTGTACACACACACACAGCAATAGCCCTTGCTCAGGCTTACTTAATTATCCCTTTGATGAGACTTTATCTTTAATAAAGCACTGGATGTAAAAGTAGCAGGAATTTGTGGACTGTGGATGGTATACTCTGGGCATGCAGACTGAAATAGTTCTCTCTTCATTCTGGGATGCAGACCCAGCAAGAAGGCTAGCTTTTAGGGGCGGGGTGTGGGGGAGAGGGCGCACGCGCATATAAGGGGGAGTGTCTTGGCCCAGAAGAGGCTTATGTCTGTATCCATGATTCTGGTCCCTCTTTATCTTCTTGCTTCAGTATGAGAAGACAGTGTTGCCTCAGCTTTCCCCCCACAAGGCTTAGGGTCACAGTGCTTTACTAATAGTTTTGAGACCTAGGCAGGTGATGGACTCAGAAGAATATTATATTGAAGGTCAGAACCAGAGAACAGATTAGAAGGTCAGAAGTCAGGAGGTAGAGACCACAAGAATTGAATAGGACGACTAGGTCAGATTCCACAAGAGTTTCCTGGAAGAGGGATGCCACCAAAAGCTATAAGCAGTGCTAGCAAGTTGTCCTATGTTGACTATTCTGAGCAACAACTGTTTGCTCTCATTTGAGAGATGTGCAGGTTTTTAAAAAATCTAGTTCAGTGATGGTGAATCTTTTAGAGACCATCATGCCTCATGTGAGCCCTCCCACCCCCACCCCTACCCCAGATAGTAGGGAGAAGAAGTGCTCCTGTTGGACTGCTGGGCTGAGGGGCGAGTCATGTGAGAAATGTCCTCAGGAGTACATGGAGAGGGGGAAGGGAGCAGCCCCCTCTGGCATGTATGCCATATGTTTGCCGACATGGATCTAGAACTTCTGCTACTGGAATTCCCAGGTAGCAGGATTCTATTCCATTAATGAGCTGCTGTACAGCCTCCCTCTATGTTAATAAGGGTACAGGTAAGCTTTACAAGTTCCATGTGGTGCAGAGTTGCTAGTTCTAGAAAGTGGGGTGGAAAAAAGGTGTCTTTGAGCCTGAAGGGGCTTTAGGAGTTCTACTATATGCTAGTAAACCATAGTGTTTGAATTGTATCTTATCTCTGCACTGGACCCAATGAGTTATCCCTCAAGGAATGTCTATGACCCTGGGCAGAAAATAGTGTCAACTAGAGATGACCTTACCAAGTGTCCAGTGTGAGAACATTGGGCATCACTGCAGGAACTGATCTGTGATAGCCCCAATGACTCAGCCATCTCTCAACTAAAATCTACCTCAAGGGAGAGGGAATTAATAGCTTCTGTTATTTCATCCACCACCTTAAGGGCTGAAAAAGGCTAAAGCCAGAAAATAAGAATGGGTAGAATTCCTGGTCTTCCGGTTGGCAAGAGTTTAGAATGTGGGGATGCAACATTCACCCCATGGACAGATTCTAATGAATGTGACAGATGCTATCTCCCAATTCTCTTCCTGCTTAAGTAGTGAATAGAGATTTCCTTTTTTTTCTTGTTTTAAAAGTTACCCACCTGCATTGTAGTACAGGTTCCTGGGCTGAGAAGGAGCTTTGTCCCTGTAGGATTAATGGACAGAAAGGTGGAAAATCAAACATTAGTCCTATGATCATTTTATGGAGGAAAGGAAGTTCTCACCACTGCAGGGGCTCCCCATAAAACAGCTAGATTATCTCTGATGCTCTTCAAAACCTGCATGATGGTGATCAGGGTCAAGGGGGATAGGATTTCAGGATCCTTAGAAAGGAGGTATTTCAGATACATTCATTAGCCTAGGGAAGTAGAGTTCAATGATGATACTTTTTAGTTACTTCCTTTAAACAATTCTTATTTTCCTCTTTTTAAAAGAAGTATTTATTAACAAAGTATAATGTGACAAAAACAAAAGATAAATTAAAATCTCATTTTTAAAAAAGATACTAATTGAGACAGGTAGCACAATGGATAGAGCACCAGGCCTGGAGTCAGAAGGACCTGGGTTCAAATCTGTTCTCAGATACTTCTTAGCTTGCAACACTGGACAAATAGCAACCCCAGTTGCCTAGCCCTTACTGCTCATCTGTCTTGGAATTAATAATCAGTATCAATTTTAAAACAGAAGGCAAGAGTTTAAAAAAGTAACCTGTTTAAAAAAATGGAAATTCTGAGTAAGATTATTATAATTGAAAGAAAAAAGAATAAAACTTTTTATTTTTTAATAAAATTGTTTAAAACTAACAAATTTGTAGTAAAAACATTGGCACTATCAAAAATGAAAAAAACTTGCAGCAAATGAAATAAAAACTTGCTCAATTAAATTATGTCAATAAAAATAATAACCTGAAACAACCTGTATTTACAAAAATATAAAGCACACAGATAAACAAGAGATAAAGAATTTAGTCCAATATCAGAAGGAAACCAAATAAGCTATAAATTCCCAAAGGGAAAAAACCCAAGACCATACCAATTTATGAGTGAATTGTATCAAATGTTGAAAGGAAAATTATTTTTACATAAAACTGCAAAAATAGGATAAGGAGGAATATTATCAAATTCCTATAGATATGGTCTTAATACCTAAACCAGGGAAAGTCAATAGGTTTATACACAAATCAAAGCATCAAAGAAAAAAAAACGACCAATATCAATAACAATATTGTGAATATTATGCATATGATATAATTAAATAATATTATGGAAGTAGTGAATAAAAACATAAGCAAAGAAGTTAAAAAACATACTTAAGAGATTATATTGTGATAAGCCATTCCTCAATTGACAAATGGTCAAAGGATATGAACAAGCAATTTTCAGATGAAATCAAAACCATCAATAACCATACAAAAAAGTTCTAAATTACTCATTAAAGAAATGCATCTTTTAGAAACCCTTACCTTTTGTCTTAGAATCAATACTGGGTATTGGTTCTAAGGCAGGAGAGCAGTAAGGGCTAGGCAATGGGAGTTAAGTGACTTGCCCAGGATCACATAGCTAGGAAGTGAGACATGTTTTTTTCTTCTGTGTTTCTACTCCCACAGTTCTTCCTCTGGATCTGGGTAGTGTTCTTTCTCATAAATCCCTCAGAATTATCTTGGATCATTGCATTGCTGCTAGTAGAGAAGTCCATTACATCCGATTGTGCCACAGTGTGTCGGTTTCTGTGTACAATGTTCTCCTGGTTCTGCTCCTTTCACTCTGCATCAATTCCTGGAGGTTATTCCAGTCCCCATGGAATTCCTCCAGTTCATTATTTCTTTTAGTATAATAATATTCCATCACCAACAGATATCACAATTTGTTCAGCCATTCCCTAATCGCAGGACAGCCCCCCATTTTCCAGTTTTTTGCCACCACAAAGAGTGCTGCTATAAATATTTTTGTACAAGTTGTTTTCCTTATGATCTGTTTGGGGTACAAACCCAGCCGTGGTATGGCTGGATCAAAGGGTAGACCATATATATAGTTTTAAAGATTATATTATGAGAGACTTCCAGGTAAGCATGGCAGTAGTCTAAACGTGGCTTACGTACTCTTCCCAGAACACACCGACAAGAACTACCCCAAAAAACCTTAAGAATCATTTTCAGAGGAGGGGAGGAGCTGTAAAGTGGGGCACAGCATTGAAGGTGCATGGGATTGGGGCTTTATCAATCTATAAGAGGGTAAAAGGGCTTCCACCCAAATGCAAGCCGATCCACCCTCCTCCACCCCCACCTACAGAGCCAGAGCTAGGGCCAGCGCATGCCAAGACAAACGAGCAAGGGGTGCCTCTGGAGTGAGGAGAGGGCACATCTGCATCCTTGGGAGCTGACTAGGACAGCAGGGGACCCACCCCTGAAGGCAGCTAGGCAGAAAACCCCAACAAGCAAAAGAGCGCAGACCTCAGGTGCCCAGAGCCAGTGTGCCCACCGGAGCCAGGGAGTGAGTGAGGAGTGACTCTGGAATGAGCAGGGGTCCTTCTGGGTCCTTGGGAATTGACTAGGACTCCAGGGGACCCACCTCCAAAAGCAGCTAGACCGGAAAACCAGGCGGGCAAGAGACCGCAGACCCTGAGTGCCACTGGGAGGGAGGCACCAAGAAAAGCCACAGAGGACTGCAGAGACTCAAGAGTCTGCCTCTGCTCATTAACTCTATACACAAAGAACCTGCCCAGCTGACTCTGATTTCTGACTAAAGAGGGAACTGAAAATATCCAGAAAAAATGGCTAATTGTGCATAGGAGCCCCCAAATCCCTTCAAAAAATAAAAAAAGAAAGCTATGACCCTCAAGAATTTTTATGGAGGAAAAACCCAGGCTACAGAGGAAATACTGAACGAAACTCAAACAAAGGCAAAACAAACAAAAAAAACCAAAAAAACCCAGAAATTTTCCACAAGCCCTGAAAGAGTCTCAAATGGAGCTTATCATCAAAAAGATGGAAGCCCTCTGGAAATAGAAGTGGGAAATGATTTTTAAAAATGAAGAAATCATAGCTGAATGCCAAAAGATTAAAGCAGAAAATCACAAGATTATAACAGAAAACCAGGCCTTAAGGACCAGAATTGAGCAACTGGAAACCAATGATCTTGCAAAACAGCAAGAATTAATAAAGCAAAGTCAATAGACTGATACAATAGAAGAAAGCATAAAATATCTCACTGACAAGGCGACAGATCAGGAAAACAGAGGAAGAAGAGACAATTTAAGAATCATTGGTTTACCTTAAAAGCCAGAAATAAACAGGAACCTTAACACCATACTACAAGAGATCATGAAAGAAAACTGCCCAGAAATTCTTGAACAAGGGGGGAAAATTGATATTGAAAGAGTTCATAGAACACCCTCTACACTAAACCCCAAAAAAACAACTCCCAGAAATGTAATTGCCAAATTCCAGAGCTTTCAAGCTAAGGAGAGAATCCTTCAAGAAGCCAAAAAGAAACAATTCAGATACCAAGGAGCACCAATCAGGATCACACAAGACCTGGCAGCTTCAAAACTAAAAGACCGAAAGTCCTGGAACATAATATTCAGAAAGGCAAGAGAACTGGGTCTTCAACCAAGAATCACCTATCCATCAAAACTGACTATTTACTTCCAGGGGAAAGTATGGGCATTCAACAAAATAGAAGATTTCCAAGTATTTGTAAGGAAAAGACCAGAACTAAGTGGAAAGTTTGACATCCAAACACAAAGATCAAGAGAAACATGAAAAGGTAAATATGAAAGAGAGGGAAAAGGAGAAAAATGTTTTCTTTCTTTTTTTTTTATTCAAACTCTCTTCTTAAAGGGCTACAATTAGATCAAATTATATATATCAATATATGGGAAAATGTTATTTGTAACTCTCAAAAATGTTTTCATTATTATAGTAAATAGAAGAATCATTCATAGGAAAAGATTGGGGCATTAAAAGCTATAAAATGATATGGGGGGGGGAAAGGGTGAGGGGGAATCGATGATGATACTAAGAGATACTTAAAGAAATAAAATAAATAGAATAATCTTTGTCACACAAAGATACATATGGGAAAGGGAGGGGAAGAGAGTGCTAATAGGTGATACCCAAACATTACTCTCAGTGAAATCAATTCTGAGAGGGAAGAGCATCTAGACCCACTGGGATCTTGAAATCTATCTTATCCTACAGGGTAAGGAAGAAGGGGAAACTAAGGGGGATAGGGGGAAGGGAGCTCAAAAAATAAAAAAGGGGAGGGAAGGAGAGGGAGGAGGGAATTTAACAGACCCTAAATAACAAAAAGGGAACAAAAAGGGAGGGGCCAGAAAGGGAAGCATATCAAGGGAAAGGAATAGGGGGATTGACTAAAAGTAAACCACTAGTTTAAAAGGATATAGCACAAGAAGAAAGGTCAGAACCAGGAGAGGATATCAAAATGCTAGGGAATTCAAAAGTGACAATCATAACTTTGAACGTGAATGGGATGAACTCACTCATAAAACGTAGATGAATAGGAGAGTGGATTAGAGTCCAGAATCATACCATATGTTGTCTGCAAGAAACACACGTGAGGTGGGTAGATACTCACAAGGTCAGAATTAAATGTTGGAGCAAGACCTATTGGGCCTCAACTGACAGAAAGAAGGCAGGAGTTGCAATCATGATATCTGATAAAGCCAAAGCAAAAATAGACCTGATTAAAAGAGATAGGGAAGGTAAATACATCCTGATAAAAGGGAGTATAGATAATGAGGAAATATCACTAATTAACATGTATGCACCAAATGGTATAGCACCTAAATTTCTAATGGAGAAACTAGTAGAATTGAAGGAGGAAATAGATAGTAAAACTATTCTAGTGGGAGACCTGAACCTACCACTATCAAATTTAGATAAATAAAATAAATAAAAAATAGGTGAATGAAATCTTAGAAAAAATAGAATTAATAGACATATGGAGAAAAATAAATAGGGACAAAAAGGAATACACTTTCTTCTCAGCACCACATGGCACATTCACAAAGATTGACCATACACTAGGTCACAGAAACATGGCATACAATTGCAGAAAAGCAGAAATAATAAATGCAACCTTTTCAAATCACAAGGCAATAAAAATAACAATCAGTAAGGGTACATGGAGAGCTAAATAAAAAACTAATTGGAAATTAAATAATATGATTCTCCAAAATCGACTAGTCAGAGAACAAATCAAAGAAACAATTAATAATTTCATTGAAGAAAATGACAATGGCAAGACATCCTTTCAAACTCTATGGGATGCAGCCAAAGCAGTACTCAGGGGAAAATTTATATCCTTGAGTTCATATATTAACAAATTAGGGAGGGCAGAGATCAATGAATCTGACATGCAAATCAAAAACCTTGAAAGCGAACAAATTAAAAATCCCCAGAAGAAAAACAAATTAGAGATCCTAAAAATTAAGGGAAAAATTAATAAAATTGAAAGTGATAGAACTATTGAACTAATAAATAAGGCTAGAAGCTGGTATTTTGAAAAAACAAACAAAATAGACAAAATACTGGACAATCTAATAAAAAAGAGGAAAAAAGAAAGCCAAATTAACAGTATCAGGGATGGAAAGGGAGAACTCCAATGAAGAGGAAATTAAGGCAATCATTAAAAACTATTATGCCCAATTATATGGCAATAAATATGCCAGTCTAGGTGATATGGATGAATATTTACAAAAGTATAAATTGCCTATATTAACAGAAGAAGAAATAGAATTCTTAAACAATCTCATATCAGAAAAAGAAATTAAACAGGCCATCAAAGAAATCCCAAAGAAAAAATCCCCAGGGCCTGATGGATTCACAAATGAATTCTATCAAACATTCCAAGAATAAGGATATCCAGGGAAATAATGAAAAAAAAATACAAAGGAAGGTGGCCTTGCAGTTCCAGATCTCAAACCATATTATAAAGCAGTGGTCATCAAAACAATTTGGTACTGGCTAAGAGACAGAAAGGAGGATCAGTGGAATAGACTTGGGGAAAGTTACCTCAGCAAGACAGTCTATGACAAACCCAAAGGCCCCAGATTTTGGGACAAAAATCCACTATTTCATAAAAACTGCTGGGAAAACTGAAAGACAGTGTGGGAGAGATTAGGTTTGGATCAACACCTCACACCATACACCAAGATAAGCTCAGAATGGGTGAACAACTTGATCATAAAGAAGGAAACAATAAGAAAATTATGTGAACACAGAATAGTATACATGTCAGACCATTGGGAAGGGAAATATTTTAAAACCAAGCAAGACTTAGAAAGAGCCATAAAATGTAAAATAAATAATTTTGACTACATCAAATTAAAAAGGGTTTGTACAAACAAAGCCAATGTAACTAAAATCAGAAGGGTAGCAACAAATTGGGAAACAATCTTCATAACAGAAACCTCTGACAAAGGTTTAATTACTCAAATTTACAAAGAGCTAAATAAATTTTACAAAAAACCAAGCCATTCTCCAATTGATAAATGGACAAGGGACATGAACAGGCAGTTCTCAGCCAAAGAAATCAAAACTATTAATAAGCACATGAAAAAGTGCTCTAAATCTCTTATAATCAGAGAGATGCAAATCAAAACAACTCTGAGGTATCACCTCACACCTAGCAGATTGGCTAACATAACAGCTATGGAAAGTAATGAATGCTGGAGGGGATGTGGCAAAGTTGGGACACTAATTCATTTCTGGTGGAGTTGTGAATTGATCCAACCATTCTGGAGGGCAATTTGGAACTATGTCCAAAGGGCGATAAAAGACTGTCTGCCCTTTGATCCAGCCATAGCACTGCTGGGCTTGTACCCCAAAGAGATAATGGACAAAAAGACTTGTACAAAAATATTCATAGCTGCGCTCTTTGTGGTGGCCAAAAATTGGAAAATGAGGGGATGCCCCTCAATTGGGGAATGGCTGAACAAATTGTGGTATATGTTGGTGATGGAATACTATTGTGCTAAAAGGAATAATAAAGTGGAGAAGTTCCATGGAGACTGGAACAACCTCCAGGAAGTAATGCAGAGCGAGAGGAGCAGAACCAGGAAAACATTGTACACAGAGACTGATACATTGTGGTACAATCGAAGGTGATGGACTTCTCCATTAGTATCAATGCAATCCCTGAACAATCTGCAGGGATCTAAAAAAAAAATACTACCCACAAGCAGAGGATAAACTGTGGGAATAAAAACATCGCTGAAAAGCAACTGCTTGACTACAGGGTTGGAGGAGATAAGACTGAGGAGAGACTCTAAATGAACACTATAATGCAAACTCCAACAACAGGGAAATGGGTTCGAGTCAAGAACACATGTGATAACCAGTGGAATCATGCGCCAGCTATGGGAGAGGGAAAGGCGGGGGGGAGGGGGGGAGGGAGGGGAGGGGAGGAAAAGAAAACGATCTTTGTTTCCAGTGAATAATGTATGAAAACGACCAAATAAAATAATATTAAAATTAAAAAAAAAAAACAACCTATTTTCCAAATACTAGTTAGATGGTTGTAGGTAAAGCACTTCAGGGACAGCAGATTAAAATTTTTTTAAACCCTTAAAAAAAAAAATAAAGTGGAGGAATTCCATAGAGACTGGAACAACCTCCAGGAATTGATGTAGAGTGAAAGGAGCAGAACCAGGAAAACATTGTACACAGAGACTGATACATTGTGGTACAATCGAAGGTGATGGACTTCTCCATTAGTGGCGATGCAATGTCCCTGAACAATCTGCAGGGATCTAAAAAACACTATCCACAAGCAGAGGATATACTGTGGGAGTAAAAACACCGATGAAAAGCAACTGCTTGAATACAGGGGTGGAGGGGATATGACTGAGAGACTTTAAATGAACACTCTAATGCAAATACCAACAACATGGAAAAGGGTTTGAATCAAGAACACATGTGATACCCAATGGAATCGCACATGGGCTATGGGAGAGGTGGTGGGAGGGGGGAGGGAAGAAAAGAAAATGATCTTTGTTTCCAATGAATAGTGTTTGGAAATGACCAAATAAAAATAAAAAAAATTAAAAAAAATTAAAAAAAGAAAAAGCCACAAAATATAAAATAAATAATTTTGACTACATCAAATTAAAAAGTTTTTGTACAAACAAAACCAATGTAACTAAAATCAGAAGGGAAGCAACAAATTGGGAAACAATCTTCATAACAAAAACCTCTGACAAAGGTTTAATTACTCAAATTTACAAAGAGCTAAATAAATTTTACAAAAAATCAAGCCATTCTCCAATTGACAAATGGGCAAGGGGCATGAATAGGCAGTTTTCAGCTAAAGAAATCAAAACTATTAATAAGCACATGAAAAAGTGCTCTAAATCTCTTATAATCAGAGAGACACAAATCAAAACAACTCTGAGGTACCACCTCACACCTAGCAGATTGGCTAACATGACAACTATGGAAAGTAATGAATGTTGAAGGGGATGCGGCACTGGGGGGTGGGGCATTAATTCATTTCTGGTGGAATTGTGAATTGATCCAACCATTCTGGAGGGCAATTTGGAACTACACCCAAAGGGTAATAAAAGACTGCCTACCTTATGACCCAGCCATAGCATTGCTGGGTTTGTACCCCAAAGAGATAATAAGGAAAAAGACTTATACAAGAATATTCATAGCTGTGCTCTTTGTGGTGGCAAAAAATTGGAAAATGAGGGGATGCCCTTCAATTGGGGAATGGCTGAACAAATTGTGGTATATGTTGGTGATCGAATATTATTGTGCTCAAAGGAATAATAAAGTAGAGGAATTCCATGGGGACTGGAACAACCTCCAGGAATTGCTGCAGAGTGAGAGGAGCAGAACCAGGAAAACACTGTACACAGAGACTGGTACACTGTGGTACAATTGAATGTAATGGACTTATCCATTAGTGTCAGTGCAGTGATCCTGAACAACCTGCAGGGATCTATGAGAAAAAACACTATCCACAAGCAGAAGACAAACTGTGGGAACAAAAACACCAAAGAAAGGCAACTGCTTGAATACAGGGGCTGAGGGGACATGATTGGGGATGGGGACTCTAAATGAACATCCTAGCACAAATACCAACAACATGGAAATGGGTTTGGAACAAGGACACATGTGATACCCAGTGGAATTGTGTCGGCTATCATCAGCTATGGGAGGGATGGTTGGAGGGGAGGGAGGAAAAGAAAATGATTTTTGTATTCAACGAATAATGTTTGAAATTGACCAAATAAAATAATGTTTAAATAATAAAAAAAAGATTATATTATGACCACATTGGGTTTATACTAGGAATGCGGGGTTGGTTCAACTCGTAAAACTCGAGTTCTGGTCAAGATGGTGGCTTAGAGAGAGCTAAAGTTCAGATCTCCGGAAACCCCTTCCTTACTGATCTCAAACTGTATGCTCCTAGGACACCGAAATTCAAAACAAACAACAGGATACATCGAGGGAACCCTCCTCCTGGACCTGGATCAAAAGGTAAGGCCCCCAAAAGCCAGAACCCAAGATCACTCGGATCTAAGCGATAGGCAGAAGGGAGGTCCCAGGACCCATCCTCCCCCCCCCCCCCAACCCGGAGTGCTGTGTCTGAGGCAGCAGTGGGAACCTAAGAGCCAGCAAACCTAAGAGCCAGGACCCCAGGGCCGGCTATTCTGAAGGCCGCACCCTGAAAACAACCTGAGCCAGTCGCGGGGGCAGCCAGACAGCAGGGAAACAGAGAGAGACAGAGGGGAGCCTGTAGCCCCCTGGCTGGATCCTTCTGTCCGAGTCTCAGGGAAGGTCCCTGCTTTAAGACACACTCAATCCAACCCAGGAGAAGTTAATCCTATCAGGAGCCCTCAGAGCTCCCGGAAGCCTTGGCCCATCCCCCCTCAGAGTGCAGGCCTCTCTGGCCCACAAAGGCTCTGAGCTACCTCGGGGACAGTGCAAAGACAGGCTCAGAGTGTGTGAGTAAGGCAATGAAGAAGCTTCAGGAGGGAACTGAGAGCAGTAACACCCAAGAATGGACAATTTGCCTGGGGCTAAAGCCTCTGAACACCAGACAGAGATAAGAAAAACAAGACCTCCCCACTCAGATAGAGATGGCAAACAGCACAGAAAAGCCCCACACTCCAAGAAAAACAAGAAGAAGGGGAGACTTTGGACACATTTTATGGAGCAAAAATACAAAATACAGAGGAGATAGAAGAGGAAAGACAAGAAAATGCTCCAAAACCTTCCAAAGGAAATGGAAACTCTCCACAAACCCATGAAGAATTTGAATCGGAAATGATAAAAAAAAAAAAAGATGGAAGCCTTCTGGGAGGAAAAGTGGGAAATAATGCAAAAAAAATTCATGCATCTACAAAACCAGTTTGACTAAACTGAAAAGGAAAATCAGGCTTTAAAAGTCAGAATCAGCCAAATGGAAGAAAACGAGCAAGAATTAATAAAGCAAAGCCAAAAGACCAAGAAATTAGAAGAGAACATAAAATATCTCACCGACAAGGTCATAGACTTGGAAAATAAAAGGAGAAGAGACAATTTAAGAATAATTGGACTACCAGAAAAGCCAGAAATAAACAGCAAACTTGACATGGTAATACAAGAGATAATCAAAGAAAATTTCCCAGAGATTCTAGAACAAGGGGGCAATACAGCCACTGAAAGATCTCACAGAACACCCTCTACACTAAATCCCCAAAAGACAACTCCCAGGAATGTAATTGCCAAATTCCAAAGCTTTCAAGCAAAAGAAAAATCTTACAAGAAGCCAGAAAAAGACAATGTAGATATAAAGGAATGTCAATCAGGGTCACACAAGACCTTGCAAGTTCCACTCTGAATGACCGTAAGGCATGGAACATGATTTTCAGAAAGGCAAGAGAGCTGGGCCTTCAACCAAGAATCAGTTACCCACCAAAACTGACTATATACTTCCAAGGGAAAGTACGGGCATTCAACAAAATAGAAGATTTCTAAGTTTTTGCAAAGAAAAGACCAGAGCTCTGTGGAAAGTTCGATATTGAAAAACAAAGAGCATGGAATACCTGAAAAGGTAAATATGAAGGAAAGGGAAAAGGAGAAAAATGTTATCTTTTTCTTTTATTCAAACTCTCTTCTATAAGGACTATATTTATATCAATCTATGTATATTAATATGTGGGGGAAATGTAATGTGTAAATAGGGGGAAAAGAAAGACCAAATAGAATAATCTTTCTCATACAAAGATTCACACAGGAAGGGGAGGGGAAGAAAACTCCTATAAGAAGGAGAGGAAGAGAGTTTTTACTTAAACCTTACTCTCAGGGAAATCAACTCGGAGAGGGAAGAACATCCAGATCCATTGGGATCTTGAATTCTAGCTTACCCAACAAGGGTAGGGAGAAGGGAAAACCAAGGAGGGTAGAGGGGTAGGGCACATAAAAAAGGGAGGGAAGAAGAGGGGGGTGGGGGAGGGAACAAAAAAGGAGGGGCTAGAAAGGGAAATATATCAAGGGAGGGGACAAGGGACACTGATTTAAAATAAATCACTGGATTAAAAAGTAAGAGCTGGAGAAGAAAGGTAAGAATTAGGGAAGGATATCAAAATGCCAGGGAGTCCACAAATAACAATCATAACTTTGAACGTGAATGCAATGAACTCACCCATAAAACGTAGACGAATAGCAGAATGGATTAGAATCCAAAACCCTACCATATGTTGTCTCCAAGAAACACACATGAGGTGGGTAGACACCCAAAAGGTCAGAATTAAAGGATGGAGTAAGACCTTTTGGGCCTCAACTGACAGAAAGACGGCAGGAGTTGCAATCATGATATCTGATAAAGCCAAAGCAAAAATAGACCTGATTAAAAGAGATAGGGAAGGTAATTATATCCTGATAAAAGGGACTTTAGATAACGAGGAAATATCACTAATCAACATATATGCACCAAATGGTATAGCACCTAAATTTCTAATGGAGAAACTAGTAGAATTGAAGGGAAAATAGACAGTAAAACCATATTAGTGGGAGACTTGAACCAACCATTATCAAATTTAGATAAATCAAATCAAAAAATAAATAAGAAAGAGGTAAAAGATGTGAATGAAATCTTAGAAAAATTAGAATTACTAGACATATGGAGAAAAATAAATAGGGACAAAAAGGAATACACCTTCTTCTCAGCACCACATGGCACATTCACAAAGATTGACCATACACTAGGTCACAGAAACATGGCATACAAATGCAGAAAAGCAGAAATAATAAATGCAGCCTTTTCAGATCACAAGGCAATAAAAATAACGATCAGTAATGGTACATGGAAAACCAAATCAAAAACTAATTGGAAATTAAACAATATGATACTCCAAAATCGTTTAGTTAGAGAAGAAATCAAAGAAACAATTAATAATTTCAGCGAGGAAAATGACAATGGCAAGACATCCTTTCAAACCTTTTGGGATGCAGCCAAAGCAGTAATCAGAGGTAAATTCATATCCCTGAGTGCATATATTAACAAACCAGGGAGAGCAGAGATCAATCAATTGGAAATGCAAATAAAAAAACTCAAAAGCGATCAAATTAAAAATCCCCAGCAGAAAACCAAACTAGAAATCCTAAAAATTAAGGGAGAAATTAATAAAATCAAAAGTGAGAGAACTATTGATTTAATAAATAAGACAAGAAGCTGGTACTTTGAAAAAACAAACAAAATAGACAAAGTACTGGTCAATCTAATTAAAAAAAGGAAAGAAGAAAAGCAAATTAACAGCATCAAAGATGAAAAGGGGGACATCACCTCCAATGAAGAGGAAATTAAGGCAATCATTAAAAATTACTTTGCCCAATTATATGACAATAAATACACCAATTTAGGTGATATGGATGAATATATACAAAAATACAAACTGCCTAGACTAACAGAAGAAGAAATAGAATTCTTAAATAATCCCATATCAGAAAATGAAATCCAACAGGCCATCAAAGAACTCCCTAAGAAAAAATCCCTAGGGCTCGATGGATTCACAAATGAATTCTATCAAACATTCAGAGAACAGTTAATCCCAACACTATACAAACTATTTGACATAATAAGCAAAGAGGGAGTTCTACCAAACTCCTTTTATGACACAAACATGGTACTGATTGCAAAACCAGGCAGGTCAACTCATAAAACTCACAATATAACTGATTTTTTAAAATGCAGGAAAAGCCTTGCTCATGCCTGAATTGGAAGGTTGAATCTCCAGAGGTTAGCTGGTTGGCTTCTCTTCAAGAAGGAAGGGATTAAATTTTTCTAGTACTCTAGATGGGGACTCAGGAGCCCCCATTTGGTTTGGTCCACATTATTTACCAGTTGGATTTAAGCTTTTAGTTAGGTGTATCTACTAAGAAGGTATAATAGGAATAATTGGTACCAAACCACTCCCCGCTCCAAAAACCCTTGGACATACTCTTCCACAATTACAGAATCTAGAGGAAAATGGGCTGAAGTTTTGAGAACACATAATGCAAACAGGTAATAACTTTTTTTATGTTTGGGAAACACTTTTTTTATTTGAAAAATTTTATTTAATTAATTAGAATATGTTTCCATGGTTACATGATTCATGTTCTTTCCCTCCCCTCATCCCACACCCCTCCTGGAGCCAATGAGCAATTCCATTGGGTTTTACATGTATCATTGATCAAGAACTATTTTCATATTATTGATATTTTCACTAGAGTGATTGTTTAAGTCTACATCCCCAATCATATCCCCATTGACCCAGTTGTTTTTCTTCTGTATTTCTACTCCCACAATTCTTTCTCTGGATGTGAATAGCATTCTTTCTCATAAATTCATATTCTCAGGTAATAACTTTTGATTATTGAAAGTCCTTTACTTTGTGGAACTTCATGTTCCTTTTGGCATAACTGCTGAGCTCCAAAGATTATTGTCTTTGTAGAGCTTATAGCTACAGTTCACACCACCCAGAAGAGGTCATGCCCCCTCAGCTGGTCTTTCCTCCATATTTCTTTTATTCCATGGTCTTTTTTCAGGACACTACTATGTCTAGAACATTGCTACTAGCTCTGAAAGGAAGTACAAATCTTCCAACCTCTCAGTTTACAAGGTCATCCTCTAGCCATTGAAGTAGAGGAAAGGGAAAGTGTGATATTCCTTCTGGGCTCAAACCCTTTGCTTTTTTACTGTTCTCTTGGCATAAGAGCAAAAGCTGTGCTTTCTTAAGGCTCTCTGGAAACTTGAATCCCTTCCTGTTTCAGTCCCTTCTCTGTTATACATGGACTCAAAGGTATTTCTAATTCTTTGTCTGATTTTATCCAAAGGCTCAAAAGCATTTAATTCCTTCCAATTGCTGAAGGATTTGTGCACTCCTAGTATATGCCTATTATTGATTGATTCAACAGAGGTACTTAGACCTTGCTCACACCTAGATTTATATCTTTAACAGGTAACTGGAGGAGGTGTTCTCACTTGGTGAAAGTATCAGGATTCAGAATATCTTATTAATTATATTAATTGGAGTTGAGAGGTATGGTATATCCCTCATAAAAACATTAAAAAGAGGCAGCTAGGTACTATAATAGATAGAGCACCTGTTCTGGAATTGGAGGGAGTTGGGTTCAAATGTGACCTCAGATATATCCAAGTTGCGTGACCCTCCGCTGTCTAACCCTTATCCCTCTCCTGCCTTAGAATCAATATCAATTCTAAGACAGAAGGTAAGGGTTTTATGTTTTTTAAAAAAATACACATTAAAAAGGCAGAGAAATAAAGTGACCATTTCTTCAATATGGTAAAAGTATCTATCTTAAAACCAAGGTCTTGCATTATCTATAAATGATAAGACAAAAAATGAGAACTGGATAAAGCAAAGACATTCATTGTTACTATTGTATATAGTTCTATAAATACTAACAATAAAAGAAGAAAGAGAAAACGAGAGAATATGCCGAGGCAAAAAGAAAAAAATAGATTTTTGTTTTTGGTAAATGGTTTACCAAAAAAAATGATTAATGGTTTAGTAATAGCATGGCTTTAAATTTGAGATCCATGGAGCCTCTAAGGGATCTATGGATAGATTTCAAGGGGTCTATTAACTTGAATGGGGAAAAACATGTTTATTTTCTCTTAACTTCTAATGGAAATTTAGTATTTTCTTCAATTAAAAGTTTAAAAAAACCCAACATTATTCTAAGAAGGTTTCATAGGCTTATTCAGATTATCAAAGTGATCCATGGTATACAAAAAGTTAAGAACCCGTAATTTAGGGAATCAACTAAAAGTTAATTGAAACAATAACTTCAGTAAAGTAGTAGAATCTAAAATAAACCCATCATCAGTCTTTTTGTATAATGCTCATAAAACTAGCAAGAAGAGATAGATAAATTCCATTCAAAATAACTACAGAATATATAAAATAATGAAAGTTTATCTACCAAGACACATACAGAAATTATAATTTTGTAAATATAAATTTCCTTACAATTATAATTTGTTAGGATGTGCCTAGGGATAATTTTTAACTCATCAATTGTTTGGATTCTCCCCCCCCCCTTTTTTTAAATTCTTACCTCCTGTCTTAGAATCAATACTGTATATTGGTTCCAAAGCAGAAGAGGAGTAAGGGTTAGACAATTGTGTCAAAGAAGCTCATCCCTCCCCCTCCTGAGTACCTGTCTATCAAACATTCATGACATACCACAGTTGCAAGTTAAGGTTTTGGGCAGAATGGGGGGGGGGCTATGAAGAAGAATTAAGAGAACCTTGAGGAGTAGAGAGTGAGCAGGCAGGTGAGGGGGAATGAGGAAGAGACTGGCAGGCAAGGTTCCACATGGTCAGGTTACTTATAGGAACATTGTCTACCCTTCCAATAAACTTTATAAAATATATATCTGGGTAGAAATATTTATTTTAATTATTACACAATGGAGATTAAATGGTTTGCTCATGGTCACATGGCTAGGCTAGGAAGTTTCTGAGGCAAGATATGAGTTTAGGACTTCCCTACTCTAGACCTGACTATCAATCTACTGAGCCACCTAGCTGCCTGCCCCCTCCCCGCCACCCCACCATTTTTTTTTCACTTTTGATATGAACATTTTGGTTTCCCTCTCTTTCAATCAAATTAGGTGTTTATTTATTTCATCATGTCTGGGTGTGGTATAACTCCAAGGTTTATGTGTCAGTTTAATAGTTTTGTTCCTTTAAATTTTATTGATTACCTCATATTTTAGAATGTCTACTTTGTACCAAGAAATTGTTTCCTCTCAGACTTTATTTGGACTTGCTTTGAGGCTGATTTCTTTTTTGGGTTTCACCTCCTACCTATCTCAGTCCAAGGTATTTCCTGACAGTATCTCATCTTTTCTTTGGTTTGCTCATCTTAGCAGTCTCACTGTCTAGGTTGGAGAGCCTACCCTTGGATCAGGATCAGGTCTTGCATCCCCAAGTAGACTGGGAAGGCCCTGTCTGGTTCTGATTGTGGAGGCCAATAGATCTACACACAAGAATTATGTGACCTAATTACCTAATATAAACTTAAGAAATTGGGTAAATATCAATTACTCATCTCTGAGTTATACTAATGTAAAAATATGATAATTATGCCTATGGGACCTAGCTTTGTCCTGTGTTGTTCTCGCTGACCACAGCCAAGATCCCTTCATCTTCCCAGCCTTTACCACCATGATGTTTCAATGGCTTCAATGTCCATCTTTTTGCCTGGTGCTGGACTGCAGGGATGCAGGAGGTTGCAACTGTTCCGCTTTCATTTCTTTATCATTTTCTCTTCCAGTGAATTTTTAGAACTTTGCTGGAGTGTTTGTGAGAGAGAGGGGTTCTCCTGGGACCTTTCATGGTGCCATCTTAACTGGAAGGCCCCAGTAAAAACTTTAAAAAAATTTATTGTGGAAGAAGCATAGTTTATCCCTTCCATAGCCTTGATGACAGCCATTAAGATCATCTACCTCCCTTTTTAATGACTTCATATCCATCAAGTAATTGTATTTCTGACTAATAACACATTTGTCCAAACTGGAAGACTAAACCTCCTCTGAATGAAGGAAGCTGTAGCAAAGAATTCCTCATCAAACCTACATTGAAAGAGATAACTCAGGCCCAGGCCAGTCCACTTGGCTATACTCTTTTGGACTATATCTTGTATCCCTCTCCCTCCACTCTTCTCTTTTAATATAGCAGTTGCAATAGGAAGTATATGTAACTTTCTATTCCTACAGTTTACTATTAAAAAAATATTTTTTAAAAAACCTTACCTTCTGTCTTAGAATAAGTATTGTGTATTGGTTCCATGGCAGTAGAGAGGCAAAGACTAGACAACAAGGATTAAGTGAATTGCCCAGGGTCACATAGCTAGGAAGGAAATGTTTGAGGTCATATTTGAACCCAGGGCCTCACATTTCTAGACTTGGCTCTATTGAGCCATCTAGCTGCCCCAAACTTACCATTTCTTAACACAAAGGAAGTATGTTTTAGCCTCTATCATCTGGAATGGCCAACATTGGCCATTATAATTCATTTTAATGCTATTTTTTTCCTAGCATTTAAATTTGGCTACTTGGGTTCAGAGGCTAGTGTATACTGCTCTGCTCTGTATCCAGCTAGGGAGGAAGTACATAGTACAAATCAGGTATGGGATGGGTAATTTATTCCTAGGTGTAAAAAGACATAAAAAACCCCATAAAGAATCACAGCATACATTAATAGAATTAACCGGATTCCATTACCATTAATAACTACAGTTGTAATAAGTCTGGAAGGCTCAGAATTAAGTCTCATCAGAACAAAAAAGCAATTTTGCAAGACTGCTAATTAGCCATTTCACATTTCATCTCAACATTGCACTATTCAACTACTCCCAACACATCTGCTGAGAAAATAGGCTAGATTTGTCCTAAGCTCTCTAAATAAAGTGCTCTTGCCACCTGCTCATTTCTGCTACTGCTACCACTGTCATTGGTCCCAGGACATTCAAACTTTTCAAACTCACAAGGTAAACATCAGTCCTAGATAGGTCCACCACAGAATCTTAAACCACAAACAACCCTTACCTTCAGACTAAGAATCAATACTAAGTATTGGTTCCAAAGCCTAAGAGCGGCAAGAGGTAGACAACTGGGGATTAAGTGACTTGCCCAGAGTCATACAACTAGGAAGTCTAGAGGCCAGATTTGAATCCAGGACCTTTCATCTCCAGGCCCAGCTCTTTATTCATTGAGACACCTAGCTGCCCCCATCATGCAATCTCAAAATCAGGAAAGAAGAAACACAAAAAAGGCAGAGGTAACCCATATGCTCACTGCTAAGGTAGGAAACAAGATGATTACCCCTTTTCCTAACTCACTCTTGGGTCACAACTAGAAACAGTTCTCATGCTTTGCAGCCAGAATGGAAGAGACACTTTTGTTCAGTCACTGAGTCATCAGTTCTTCCCACTCAGTAACACTTAAGAGACTCTTTATCATTCCCCATTGTAAACCCCTCAGCTTTGAGTCCTACGTCCAGAAGCGTGCAGGGTCCCTGCTACATTATCACTTATGTTAGTCAGCTTTTGATTCAGCTTTCTTTATATCACATCATGCAAGTCATCCCATGTTTCCTTATATTCTTCAAATGCATCATTTTGTGTCTCAATAAAATTCCATTAACATTCACATGCACAATTGGTCCAGCCATTCTCTAATCATTGGCACCAAATTTGTTTGCAGCTTTTTGCTATTTTGAATAGTGCTTCTGTAAATATTGTAGTACAAATGGGACCTTCCTTTCTGTTGTTGATCTATTCAGGGTATAAATTTAAGAAGGGGGTGACTGGTTCAAAGGATATGGCTAGTTTATTAACTTTTTACATAATTCCAAATTATTTTTTCCATTGATATAAATTAAATTAGTGCAACTTTCTTCCCACCAGCTTTTCAACATTGACCTATTCTGTCTTTTGCTGTGTTGGCCAATTCAATGGTCTCTATATATAGCTGGTGAAACTACTCATCTCTCCAATTTGAAAAAGGCAAATCTAGGATTTCGCATTAGGGAACATTCTCCTCCCTATATCAAGCTCAACAAATATTTATTAAGAACTTACTACATGCAAGGCACTGGGCCAAAGAGATTCAATGTACTTAAGGAGCTTGGTTTTGAGAGGGAAAAGACACCTACACAGATAAAGAATACAAAGAAGAATGCAATTAGATACTAAAGGAGAAGTCTAGCTAAAATGCCAAGGGAAATCTGAGAAAGGAAAGCTCACTTTCTTTTTTTAAACTCTTACTTTCTGCCTTAGAATTGATACTAAGTCTCTGTTCCAAGGCAGAAGAGCAGTCAGAGCTGGACAATTAGGGTTAAGTAACTTGCCCAACGTCACAGAGATAGAAAGTGTCTGATATCAGATTTGAACCTGGGCTCTCCCAACTCTCAGCCTGATGCTCTAGCCTTGTGATGGTGATCCTTTTAGAGATAGTGCCGGGCTCTGCCCCCACCCTCCAGACCAAATGCCATACCCCTCCACTTCCCTTACCCCAGAAAGGGGCGGGAAGGAAGCACTCCTATTGGGCTGCTGGGCAGAGGGATGAGTGATGAGAAGAGAGTGGAGAGGGGGAGGAAAATAACCCCAGTGCTCCACTCCACTCCAGCTCTGCTCCCCTCCAACTATGTGCCATGCTGTGAGCTATGCTCCCCTCAAACCTAGCTCCTTTCCAACTCCACTTAGGGAATCACCTTTACCACAGACTCAACAGGCTGCCATCTGCACTGCACTCTCATGCAGCATGCAAGACTTACTTACTTACTCCAGCACCTTAACCCAGACTGGGGAGGGAAGGAAGGAAGTGCTTTCATTGGGCTGCTGGGCAGAGGGGTAGATGAAGTGAGGAATGTCCTCAGGTGCATGGAGAGGGGAAGGGGAACAGCTCCACTCCTGAGTCCCTCTGGCTTTCTAGTAATGAACTCTGGAAGGCAACTTCAGGTATGCCCATAGAGAATGTGCTCTTTTGGCATGCATGACATAGGTTTGACATCATGGCTCTATCCACTGTACTACCTATCTTCCCCTGGAAAGCTCACTTTCAGCTGGGAATATCCTAGAAGGATTCCTAGAGGGAGTAGCACCTTAAAGTATGATCCAAATATCAACTATTCTTATCATTAGTTTTATATTAGACACAATGAGTCTGAGAAGCAGGCAGAGATAACCAGCATGCTGTAGAAAATACAGAACTCTTGGAAGCTGGGAGTATAGATATAGAGTTAGGAGTCTCTTAAACAGACATAAATGAAATCATATGAATGAATCTGGAGAGAGAAAAGAAAAAGTCCAAGAACATAAATGTAAGGAAATTCTACCATAACGTGTCAGGAAGACAAAGAATCAGCCACAGGGAGGAATAGGAGAATAATATGGGAATATGATATTTTAGAGGTCAAGAGAAAGAGAACATCCAGGAGGAAGAGATCTTCAGTCAATTATTTAATACTTATTAAGAAATAATAACTGTGCTAGGTGCTAAGGATACAAAGACAAAAAATAAAATAATTCCTAGCCTCAAGGAGGCTCTACCATTCTATTAGTATAGATGCCACTTAAGCTTAAGATTGCACTAAAACTTTTGGGACTTGCCCTAAATACTTGCTCTCTTTATATATAATGTAACAATAAGGAACCTGACCCAGAGAGTTGCACTGTGAGTCCTGGCCTCTAAAGAGAGGGGTCAGTCTCCTTTTATTATGCTCTTGATTGGGTTTAGTTCAAGTCTAGGGTCTTCCTAAAAGGGAGAAGTTGAAAAATGCTCAATGTACAATATATGTACAATACAAATCAGCTATGGGACAGCCTTTCTTTGCCTCTATACAAAAGGGACTTATGAGCATTCATTGACAAGAGCCAATAATTTAGATAATTACTGTTATACTTGCCTGAAAGATTGAGAATTAAAATAATCAAGTCATAAAGCATTTTGTGTAACTGCTAACTTGGCATTTCACATTGCTCCTCAGCTATGTACTATACGAACTCCTTCAAGGTCCTTTTCTCCTGAAAACCAGTCCAAAGGTTGAGCTCTTCTATAGTTGGTGGTCATTTTCTCTGATACAGAAATTTCCCTTGCTATGGTTCCAACCAAAGGATCCAGGATTCCCAAGTTCTCCAATGTGCAAGGCTGCTTCCAAGACTAGATGGCTATATCTCAGAATTGCTATTTGATGACTTTTGATCAGAAAAAAAACCTTGGAACTGAAAATGCAGCCAATTGACCAAAATTCAGGCTCTATTTATTTAGCCCAACTCCCATCCCCCTTTAGTTGTCATAATGCTGCCTGGGTGGCAAGTCTATTGAGGGAGAGCTACTTGCCACATTCCAGAGACAGAAAAAATTACTAGCTTGCTGGAATCTCCTTTTCTTTTTAAACAGATGCAACCCCTACCTATTTCATGGTCATCTCACGACTAAAGAACCAATACGGAGGTTATTTTTTCATTATCCCAAAAAACCAAGTCCTTCAGTATTGAACCAGCAGGTGTAGTCAGTCAGAAGCAGATAGGGCAGCTCTATGTTCATTTCATGAGGTACAATTCCTGTTACACATATGGAAAGAAATTACAAGGAAGTTTGGGAGGGAGGTTACTGGTAGTCAACAGGATGAGGAAAGGCTTCAAGTAGAAGGCAATGCTGGAGCTGCATCTTGACAAAAGTGAGGGATTCTAAGAGGTGAAGGTCCTCAGATACTTCCTAGCTATGTGACCCTTAGCAAGTCACTTAACCCCAATTGCCTCACCTTTACAGCTCTTCTGCTTTGGAACCAGTACTAATATCAATCCTAAGACAAGGTAAGGGTAAAAAAAGAGTGAAGGTAATGAGGGAGTGTTACAGATCTAAGGGACAGTCAATTCAAAGACATTGAGATGAGAGATAGTGTGCTGTCTAGGAGGAACAAAGAGAAGGCCAAAGTGGCTGGACATAGAGAAGGGTCTAAACATCTAAATACTTGTTGGTTTAAATTGAATCAAAGTCCTCTTCCTTTGTTACAACCTGGTAGACTCCATCCTCCCCCGTTCCCAATAAAACCTGCCCGAGACTCCAAGGTATCCCGACTGGTGGCGAATGATCAGTCAACAAAAATAACAAATGGAAGACAGCTTAATCATAACAGCCATGGGATTGCTTTGCATCTGACAGCTGCTCCACTTTCCCAATGTCTGATCTTTATTTTTATACCCATTCTCTTGGCACACATATACACAAAATCAAAAAGAGATAATTGGAAAAGTGATACATCAACTTTTAACAAATCACTTGATTAACATTCTATATTCTTGTATTGTGATTATAGACAGAATAAATGTTTCACACTAGATAAATGATTTTGTTACAGGTGGCTTGATTTCCTCATTACCCTGTGAGAAGTTTTGAGCTTACAATCAAGGAAAATTACGTATTGCTTTTAATAAAATGGAATAATTAATCAGCAGTTCTTAGAAGACAATTCAACAATCATATCATGGAGGCTGAGGGGTCTGGGAACACAATTCAAATTTAGACTTGAGTCACTGAGGCATACTGAAGCTTGATGTACTTGTACTTATCACTTGGGCCTCTATGATTGATTTGTGAGCTGACTTCATGAGAATTGGCTTCTGTATGTGGGAAAGTTTTGGGCTTGGCCTGTAGCTGCAGTTTTGCTGGGAATTATGTACCTAAGTAAAAGTTAACCCATGATAGTCTTTTTGGGATTGGGTTTAAGGGTCTGATCTTTTGGTGATGTTTTGGAGAATTAGGGTACAGGTGTTTTGCTTTTGCATTGTTTCTTTTGAGACTAGGGGGAATAATAATCATGTCAATTCATAGGTAAGGGGCATTGATGAAAAAAGTCATGTAAAAGGGGGTTGGGTGGTCAGTCACATCTCACCAAGGACCACTCTGTGGTCTCCCCAGCTACCACGAGTGACTGTTAAGGTGTCATGATCTGATGGCTCCCAGCAAGAACCCCTATGTCAAGCATACTGGAGACAGAGTACTTACTTTCATCCACATGCAATAGAAACCCATTTTTACCCCATCCTATACTTACTAGACAAAGACCCAATCACACCCACATTGGATTCTTACCGGAGAGAAGAATCTTAAATTTCATGCTTAACTAGACAGAAATCTTATCCTACTCCACCTAGATACAACTTCCTCTCCTACTTATACTTTAGAGACCCCTACTTATAAAAATTACGGATCCTTCCACCAGTCTCACACTTACTAGACAGAGACCCAATCTCACCTCACTTGGATACAACATCTCATCCTAATCTCACTCATACTTGGGGAGAGAGGGCTCCCAAATTCCATCCACATAGAATAGATAATTTGCCTCATCTCAAACATATTAGAAAGACCTCATCTTATCTATAATGGAGAGAGAAGTACCCCACCTCTGCCATCTCACCCACACTGGGTGGGTAGTAACCATCTCCACTCCATCCTGCCCCCCCAATCAGACACTGTACATAGTAAGTTTCCTTCCTGTCTTTCCACTTATCTGCTCTCTTTTTAGGGTACATGGAGGCAAAGAGGACCCAACAGAGACAAAGATCATTCCCCCATACCCTGGCAGAATCACAGAATCCAGTCATGGCACCTCTCTGATATAGACTGAAATGTCCTACAAATCCTACCAAATAGCTGTAAACAATCAAAAGAACACAGAAACAATAATTAGTTGGTTGGAATGGGGATACCTCTCATATAAGACATATGAATTGCTTAGATTCACAATAATGAGAAAACTTCCCTCACATCAGTCTTTAGATATAACCTAGGTCCTTGGTTGGAGTCTCTGAACAGCAAACACAGGTCATTCAGTTTCCCAGTCACACAGGACTAGATTCAAACAGTGTTCAATTTTCACTCTCACTGCCTTTCTTAGTCTGTGCAGAAAAGAACAAAACTTGACCTAAAATTGTCTTGGGATATTTAACATGTCACTAGCATCCTATTTACATTGAGGTTTGCACTCCAAACAGAGTGATAAAACCATGCAGACCAAAATGGAATATGGGTAAATGACATCAGATCTCTGAAGACACAGGGCAACAATTACCCAAACAAATGACCCCTTCTTAGTAACTAATCACCATAAAAAGCATTCCTGAAAATCCCTTTTACACACACCCTTTACTCTCTTATTACCTTTACTTACCACACCTCCTTACCTTATCTTAATTAATTACTTACTATATAAGCTACTCCGTTACTATATTCTCATATAATAAAACTTATTTCCTTGGAATGGAATCAGTTGAATCATCATTCAATTTTTTGGATGAGACCCAGTAAGCATTAACCTCATCATTTCTGGCACCCAACATGAGACAATTTTTCTTTAGTTGTCATCAGCTCAACTCACTCCATCCTGAGGTAAGCTTGCTCTAGCCTCCTCCCCTCCCTCCCCCCACCCCTAATGACTCTATGCTATGGGACTTTCCCCCTTTATCTCTGAGAATTCAAGCTTAGCTAAAACACTGGGGGCCAGCAAATTCCAATAGGTGAGGGGAAGCTCTATTGGAACTCTTGAGTTTGGGACCACAGTGAGACTCTTTCTGCTGCTGCACCAGGATCCAGGGCAAACTGTTTCTGCACCTGTTTTAATGTCAGGAAGAACTCATTCTGCTGCTGTGCTTGGATTTTTTTCTTTGAGGCCTTGGCAAATAGCCACTGCACCCATCTCCCAGTCTTTCACTATGGGACAGGCTTCTTTAATCCCATAGGATTCCTCATTGGGCTGTCTCCTTTCTAACTAGAAGAAGTTGGATCTACAAGATCTAAGTAAGTAGCACATTGCATTTTACTGCAACAATGCATGGCTACAATAGCCCCTAGAATTTGGAGAAGTATGACCAATAAATGGAACTCTAAATTATAATATAGTCCTGCGATTGGAAATTGCAGAAATCCCTTACATTCTAGCCTTCATGGCACTAGTACAGGGCTCAAAACTCAGAGAACAATTCAGGACATGCTTTGCCAGGATGAATTTCTTCTCAGACAAACCCTTTTCTCCTCACAGTCTCATAGAGGACCCCCTTCTGAACCCCACCAGCAAAATCTTTCCTACCAGCCACTGCCCCACCTTTTGCCTTGCAGGCAATTTCCAGACCACTGCCTCCCCCCTACAACCTTCCTCCAATCAGTCTTCTCCCCCTCTCCCCTCTGCTCTCTATCCACCACTCTCTCACAGTCACCACTACCCAGTCCTTGCTGTACATGGTGTAGTGTCCAATATGTACCCTTGATTAAAGACCCCAAAATTCTCTGCCCTCTTATAGAGGTAGTAATGGGAGAAGGGATGATGCAGGTTCACATCCCCTTCTCTATGTCAGACCTTTCCCAAATCAAGGAGAAATTTGGAAGGTTTTCCAAGAAGTCCACCAAGTTCATAGAAGGATTTAAATCAGTGGGACTGCAGTTTGACTTGTCCTGAACAGATTTGCACTTCATTATTTCCTCCTGATGTACTGTAGGTGAAAAGCAGAGGATTTGGAAACTAGCCCAGAAGGTGGGAGATGGCATAGCTGAAACTAGCACAGAAGACAGATTTACTGTGAGATTTGCTGCCTTTCCTGTGACTGACCCCATTGGGATTATCAATCAGACCAAGACAGGGAGAAAAGAGACTACATGATAAGGTGCCTAGTTGAAGGCATGCAACCAAGAGTGAGGAAATGGGTTAATTATGAAAAACTTAAGGAAGTTACTCAGGGTGGGGAAGAAAATCCAGTCTCGTTTCAGAGCAGCCTTGAAGAAGCCATGAAAAAATAAACCAATATAGAACCCGAAAGCCCAGAAAGTGTGACTATCCTTAATATACATTTTATTAGACAGTCAGCTCTAGATATCTGCTGGAAACTGCAAAAGTTAGAACTGTGATCTCAGAATCCCCTCCCAATCCCTATCCCAACTGCTTGACATGGCCTTTAAAGTTTTCAGCAACAGGAATAGAGCAGAGGCTGATGAGAACTGTAAGGCTTAAGCCTATAACAAGGAACAGGCTGAGATGACTACAGCTACCATCTCTACCAACTGTAAAAGGAACCTCTGGGAGACTGGCTTGTGCTTCAAGTATGGTAAGAAGCGCCATTGGTCCAGAAACTGCCCACCAGAGAGGAAGCCACCAAGGCTATGTTCTACTTGTAGACAGGATGGACAGGATGGACACCGGGATATGGAATGCCCAGGAGTTCAAGATATGAACTCATTGCCTTCCCTCCAGTCTCCTTAGGACACAGATTGATGGAGCCCAGGATTTGGTTTGACTCCCTTACTCTCCTGGTAGTACAGTTTTTTTTTTTGGTAATTTCCTCCTGAACCCTTCTAGGAAGGGTTATTATGCTAAAAAATGGGGATACATTTCATTCTTGTTTGAGGTTCTTCCTGTGCTGGCTCCTTCATACTCTTAGATGAGCCTTTAAGCAGATCCCACCACATTCCTCACCTTTGTGTGGGCGAAGGTCTTTCCCCAAGTCTGTACACTAGGGACCCTGGAAAGGTAATCCCTGCAGACTCGAAGATTGTCCATCTGAAAGATCCTAGCACATTCCTCCATAGGAAGTGATACCACATCAGCCCAGAGGCCAGAGCAGGACTGCAACTTTTAATAGACAAGTTTCTTCAGTATGGGCTCCTGGTATCTACCCAATCTCCCTGTAACAACCCCATCCCCTTTTAAAAAAAAATAAGTGGGGAATATCAGATGGTACAACACTTAAGAACTGTCAACAAGTCTAGAATCCCTATCCATGCTATTGTCCCTAACCCCTACACAATACTGCCCCCAAATCCCTAGGGACACAGCTTGGTTTTGTTCCTTAGACCTTAAGGATGACTTTTGTGTGTGTTCCCCTACACAAGGACTCTCAGTTTATTTTTGCTTTTGAGTGGGTGTTACCAGCTGGCCCCCTCCCACAACATTACACTTGGACAGTCCTCTCCCAAGGATTTAGGGACAGCCCCCATCCTTTTGGCAATGGCCTGAGCAAGGATCTAAAGGATTTACGCCTCAACAACAGTGTGGTCATCCAAAAGTAGATGACATCCTTATCTGCAGCTCTGACTTTGAGTCCTCACATACAGACGTTATCAGGACCTAAACTTTCTGGGAGAAAGGGGGATATAGAGTTTCAGTAGAAAAGGTCCAGAATTTCCAACAGAAGGTCCAATATTTACTCTATGAACTAACTCCCACCTCTTGATCCTTAATCTGTAAAAGAAAGTAGGCTATTCTGTCCCTCCCTGCTCCATTGATCAAGAAATAACTTAGGACCTTCCTAGGTATGACAGGTTTTTACAGGCTCTGGATCCCTAACTATGACATAATTGCCAAGTCAGTGTACGAAGCAACTACATGCTCTGATTTCCAGCTTCGGCACTGGGGACCTGATCAGCAGACTGCCTTCAGTACCTTAAAGGCCAAGCTCACATCTTCCCAGGGATTAGATTTATCCAACCTTGATAATCCTTTCTCTCTATTTATTGAAGAGAAAAGGGAACATGCTCTGAGGCTCCTTCCTCAGACCTTGAGACTGGACCACTGCCTTGTAGCCTACTTTTCTAAACAGCTAGACAAAGCAGCTCAGGAGTATCCTGCCTGTTTATGAACAGATTGGAGCCACTGCCATGATGGTAAAGGAGGCTGCCAAACTGACTCCTGGATGGACCCCTTGAGGTTCAGATCCCCTTCCGGATTCAGGGTGTCCTTGAAACAAAAGGCCACAGATGGCTGACCAGAAGCAGACTAAGTACCAAGCCTCACTTCTAGACACACGTGACCTAACCTTAAAAGTGGTTCACACCTTGTCTACTGTCCGATGAACTGTTTCCTTTCCAAGGCTAAGTAAGCAGTGTACTTGGTTCCCTTTTTTCTTATTTGCATTCCTACAGACTGTTGGAACACCACAATAGACCCAGAATGCCATCTTCCAGCTCCACTGGATATTACATGTGTCCTTAATCAGAAACTATTTCCATGTTGTTGATGTTTGCACTAGGATATTCATTTAGAGTCTATATTCCCAATCATATCCCCTTGACCCATGTGATCAAGCAGTTGTTTTTCTTCTGTGTTTCTATTCCCACAGTTTTTCCTCTGAATGCAGATGGTGTTCTTTCTCGTAGTTTCCTCCAAGTTGTTCAGGATCACTGCACTGCCACTAATGGAGAAGTCCATTCCATTCGATTGTGCCACAGTGTATCCCTCTCTGTGTACAATGTTCTGGTTCTGCTCCTCTCACTCTGCATCACTTCCTGGAGGTCGTTCCAGTTCACATGGAATCAAGTGAAAGCTTTTTAGAATAGGAAATACATAAATATTTTGTAGGCCAACACTGGGAATGATAGATATTAAAGAGGAAAAAAGATAGTGATAGAAGATAATAAGGGAGGAGAGAGAGAAGGTGGGATTCCCCTAAATCATTATTTCATTAAAGAACAAGAACAAATAAATAGATCTAAACAATTGGAGAATATTAATTGCTCATGAGTAGGCCAAGCCAATATAATAAATGACAATTCTACCTAAGATAACATACTTATTCAGTGTCATACCTCTCAAAGTTTCAAATTTCAAAGAATTTCAAAGATTACTTTACAGAAAAAAAAAGAAAAAATAATAACAAAATTCATTTAAAAGAACTAAAGAACAATGATGATGAAACTTGGCTCCAAATGAGGGATACGAGAAGATACCATCCTCTTTTCTTTGTACAGTTGGGGGAACCATAGGCGTGGCACTAAATAAAATGTCATATCTTTTTAATATATTTGGCTTGTTTTGCAAGGGGAAAAAATAACACGATATTATACAGACAGGAAATTCTGTAGAAAAGTTCATTTCTGTAAAGCAGATTGCAAAAAAAAAATTCTCAGTTTCAGATATGGAGTGACCTCTGCCTGAACCTAACCCTCCTTATGTGTTAATTATGTAACACCCAAGTGCTAAACCTTGGGGGTGACACCTGTTGTGTGAGGTCCAATTGTGGAGCTGGTTTCCAGACAAAGAAATTAATTTTGCATTGAAAGTACACTTTGACTTAACAATTCGGCCAAGCTGTTACCCAGATCAAACCCATGATACTGGGAGCTCCCCATCTGGCCAGCAGTCTCCTCCTTCAAGTGTAAGACTAAGTTCCCTCTGATCAACAAAATGACCAAACACAATTATAAAGCACTCATCATGAAATGTGCTCTCCACCTCACAATGGACAGCTGATGGACTTAAATTTATATATATAAGTATGTATACACAAACGCATATATACATGCACATACATATTTGTTTTTATATATTTAATTGTATATATGTATATATATTTTGGACATGGCTAATGAGGGAATTTGTTTTGTTTGACTATACATTTTTTAAGGTAAGAATTTTTTAAAATTTCTCAAATCTAAAAAATTTTTTTACATTATTTTAAAATTTTTATTTAATTAATTGATTTAGAATATTTTTCCATGGTTATATGATTCCTGTTCTTTCCCTCCCCTCCTGTAGCCAATGAGCAATTCCACTGGGTTTTACATGTGTCATTGATCAAGACCTATTTCTATATTATTAATATTTGCAATAGAGTGATCAATTAAAACCCAAATCTCCAGTCATATCCCCATTGAACCATATGGTCAATCATATATTTTTCTTCTGTGTTTCTGCTCCCACAGTTCTTCCTCTGGATGTGGATAGTGTTCTTTCTCATAAGTCCCTCAGGATTGTCCTGGATCATTGCATTGCTGCTAGTAGAGAAGTCCATTATGTTTGATTGTGCCACAGTGTATCAGTCTCTGTGTACAATGTTCTCCTGGTTCTGTTCCTTTCACTCTGCATCACTTCCTGGAGGTTGTTCCAGTCTCCATGGAATTCCTCCACTTTATTATTCCTTTGAGCACAGTAGTATTCCATCACCAACAGATACCACAATTTGTTCAGCCATTCCCCAATTGAAGGGCATCCCCTCATTTTTCAATTTTTTTTTTTGCCACCACAAAGAACACAGCTATGAATATTTTTTTACAAGTCCGTTTCCTTATTATTGTCTCTTTGGGGTACAAACTCAGCAGTGCTATGGCTGGATCAAAGGGCAGACTGACTATACATATTTTTAAAGGTTCGTTTCCTGTTTTATTTTGTTTTTTTCTTTTCTTAATGGCTGAAGAAAGGGGATGGGGAGGGAAAGAATTTGGAAATGAAACAAAAATGAAATTAGATTTTTAAAGAAGTGGAAGTACCACTCTCATATAAGTTTTCTATTGCTTTAATAAAATTGTTTCCCACAACATTAAGATTGGAGGCAACTAGATGGTGAAATGAATAGAGGGCTAGTTAGACATGGAGTTAGGAGGACCTAAGTTGAAACCCTATTTCAGACTCTAGCTATGTGACCTTGGGCAAATAATTAAAAAAAACAAACCTTACCTTTGGTCTTAGAATCAATACTGTGTATTGATTCCAAGGCAGAAGAACAGTAAGAGCTAGGCAATGAGGGTCAAGTGACTTGCCCAGGGTCACACAGCTAGGATGTGTCTGAGGCTAGATTTAAACCCAGGACTTCCATCTCTAGGCCTGGCTCTCAATCCACTGAGCCACCTTGCTGCCCCCTGGGCAAATCATTTGACCACTGTCTGCCTCAGTTTCCTCAACTATAAAATAAGGATAATAAAAGCACCTGCTTCCCAGGGTTGTTATGAGCAACAAATAACACAATATTTTTTAAAGCACTTGACATATAGTAGGTGCTATATAAATCCTACATGTTTTTATTATTATTATTATACCCATTGCTTTCAATAATTCCTAAACTTAGTTCCTCTGCAGTTAACAAATATCTATGCTAAAAAAGAATAAAAGAATAAAAAGGACATATTGAAGCCACATGTATTACTCCAGTCTATATGAATGAAGAGTCATAGACTACCATGGATAGCTCAGTGGACTGAGAGCCAGGCTAAGACATGGCAGGTCTTAGGTTCCAATCTGGCCTCAGCCACTTCCCAGCTGTGTGACCCTGGGCAAGTCACTTAACCCCCATTGCTTAGCCCTTACTGCTCTTCTGCCTTGGAACCAATACATAGTATTGACTCTAAGGTGGAAGATAAGGGTTTTTTAAAAATAAGTAAGTAAATAAAAATTTTTAAAAAGAGTCCTAGACTATTAGAGCTAAAAGGGACCTTCAAGGTCCATCCTCATTCAGTCCACAATCACCTTTGTTCAGACCCTTAACACTTCTCACCTCCACTATTGCAATAGCCTCCTTTTGTTCTCCCTACTCTAGTCTCTTCCCTCTCCAATTCATCCTTCACATACAGCCAAAGTGATATTCCTAAGGCAGCTACAGAAAGATCTGACCATATGACTCCCCCACTCAACAAGCTCTGGAGGATTGATTGCCTCTAAAACAAAATGTACACTTAACATTTAAAGGCCTTCATTATCTGCTAAAGACTGAATGCACATTACTTCTACTCATATTTTATACTCCAAAGGACAGCTAGGTGGCAATGGATACAGTGCCTGGGGTCAGGAAGACTCCTCTTCCTGAGTTCAAATCTAATCTCAGATGCTTACTAGCTATGTGACCCTGGGCAAGTCACTTAACCCTGTTAACCTCAGTTTCTGCATCTGTAAAACAAGCTGGAGAAGTAAATGGCCAACCACTCTAGTATCCTTGCCATGAAAACCCTAAATGGGGTCAGGAAGAGTTGGACATGACTGAAACAACTCCACAACAACAAAATTCTATATCCCAGCTAAAATGTTAAAAAAAATTTTTTCATGTTGACATCATTTTTAATAATAATTTTCTGGCATTTTTCAATCCATGTTCTCTTCTTTGCAGTAATAATTAGGACAAGAATCCTTGATGGAAGCAGGGTCTGGGGTGGGGGGGTGGCTCCATGGATAGAGAGCCAGGCCTAGAGATCAGAGTTCTTGGATTTAAATCTGGCCTTAAGCATTTTCTAGCCATGTGATGCTGCACAAGTCACGTAACACCCATTGCCTAACCCTTACTGCTCTTCTGTCTTGGAACCAATCCTATGTATTGGTTCCAAGACAGAAAGTAAAGGTTTAAAAAGAAAAGAGAAAGAAATTTAAGTCAAGTAAACAATATAATCATCAAGTGGGATGGGGCAGTTGCAGGCACAGCACAGTGTGATGTAGATGATAATTGCAATAGGAATACAAAGAAAAGAGAAATCAGTAGGGACTTTAAGAAGGCTTCATGGAAGTTGCTTAAGTTAGGCTTTGAAGAATATCATTACAATCATTTATATTTTAATTTGTATAACCACCTATCCAGAGCTACTCCCCATAACTTTCTCCCCTCTACTTTGCATACTTAATTCCCCTTAACTTTCTTGATCCCCATAATTTTCTCCCCTTATTCACCCCAACACTTGCAGGTTGGGTTCCAGAGGGGGTGTTGGCTCTCTCAGGTTCTAAGATAGAATATATATTCTTTTAGGATAGAAAACCTTTCATAATCTGGCTCTTGGCTTTCCAGGCTAAATACCCATTTTTTTTTCACTCCTGTACCCTGTGTTTCAGCATAGAATAAAATAAATAAATGCATTGGTAATATAATCAAAGCGATTTCTCATCAGGGCACTAACAATTGGGGACATCAGATAATTACTGACCTTCGTACTCCAAAAAGACCAAAATGACATCACGGGGCCATATCTTGACTTGGGCATCATTTGGGTTTAAGAGCAGCAGCTTCATTTTCTCTTCTAGAGCCATCTAAATCCAGTGGCAAGACAACACTCATGATGACTGCTGATGGCTCAGGATGCAGATGACGTAGGCTTCTTTGATGTCTGATCAAGCTTCTGCTTCTGTCAACTTCATGGCTTTTGGAACAAATTATTTTTATCTGTCCCTTCTCCACAGAGGAAGTCTTCATGTGTCTACCCCACTAACTCATGAAAGTGGCAGTACTTGAAGTGAGCCTTGTGGGTGGAGTAGACCATTCAAAACTCTGTGCTTATCCTTTCTTTCCCCATCCTCTCTCAAAGTACAGTATATCTCCCCTCAAGCTGAATCACAGTTCAGAGTTCATTCAGCCAGACAACTGATCAAGTAGGCAGGAAGTAGCTCTGGAGAGGTGGCTTGTAACAGGCTCAATGTAAAACTTGTCTCTTCCATAAAGCCCTCTTAACTACTTCCTGATTTCTCCTTTCATTTAATTACTGTTACACATTTAAGGTAAAACGACCACTCTCTCCTGGATGGGAATGGATGTTACATCTATTTTTAGGAAAAATTAAAGTTTTACCCTCCTGCTTAAGTAGACTCCAGAGTAGTCACAATGGAAACTGCTGAAAGACTTTTAGAACCATATTTCTTTTTTTCTTTTTCTTTTTTAAACTCTTAACTTCCATTTTAGAATCCATACTGTGTATTGGTTCCAAGGCAGAAGAGGGATAAGGGCTAGGCAATGGGGGTCAAGTGACTTGCCCAGGGTCACCCAGCTAGGAAGTGTCTGAGGCTAAATTTGAACTCAGAACCTCCCATCTCTAAGGTTGGCTCTCAATCCACTGAGTCATCTGGGCTGTCCCCTTAGAAGTTTTTAGCATTCGTTTTCTCACATTTTGAGTTCCAAATTCTTTCCCTCTCTTCCATTCTCCCTCCCTAAGATGGTAAGAACTTTGATATAGGTTATACGTGTCATATATATTTCCATATTCATTACATTGTAGAAGAAGACACATATCACTAAAAGAAAATAAAAACTCTTAAAGAAAATAAAGTGGAAAATGGCATGCTTCCATCTGCATTAAGACAATTCAGTTCTTTTCTCCCAGTGGTGGATAGCATTTTATCATTGCTTGTTATAGCTAAGTCATTCACAGTTGATCATTATAAAATATTGCTGTTACTATTTATAATGTTCTTCCAGTTCTGTTCACTTCACTTTGCATCAGTTCCTAAAAGTCTTTCCAGGTTTTTCTGGAATCATCCCGTTCATCATTTCTTATAGCACAATACAATGCATTACAGTCATAGACCACAACTTATTCAGCCATTACTCAATTGATGGACATCTTGTTATTTTCCAATTCTTCGCTACAAAATGTGTGGAGTTTTTTAAACCCTTACTTTCTGTCTTAGTAACCACTCTAAGAAGGGCAAAGGCTAGACAGATGGGGTTAAGTGACTTGCCCAGGATCACAAAGCTAGGAAGTATCTGAGGTCACATTTGAACACAGGTCCTTCTGACTCCAGCTGTGGCATTAGAAAAAAACTAAACAAAACTTTTTTTAAATTTAAGTGTTAAATTTTAAGTTTTAAAATTTAAGTTCAAAATTTGCAAATATATTCTTTAAGAATGTATATGGTGAGTATGCATACTCATAGAGGAAATGCCTTTAACAATTGATCTGCAAATTACTGCTGATAACCATACTTTTCTTTATATTGATGTCACACTGCATTTTGTAAGGTAATAAATATTCCCAAGTTCCTGGTAGTCTGAGCTAAATGGATCAATAGTGCTTCTTATAATAGAATCTAAAACAGGGGAAGATAAAGGTAAATGATTGTAAGTGCTATACTAGGGATTATAAAAATGGTTTTTATTTTAAACTTGTTTCCCAGTCCTCTTTTTTGCTCTAAAAGGACAGGTATCTGATTGGCATAACTTAGACACCTAATACCTGAATGTCCTTACTGCTTAGGTGGTAAGTAAGTGTCCTTAGTGCTTTGGAGAGGCAAGCAAGATTTAATTAAATATTTGGAGATTAAAGCCAGTACTGCAATTTCATTCTGGAATGTACAAGAAGGCTTAGAAAGAGACCACTCCTTTGTACCATTAGAAAAGCCTTTTTCCATATGATAGCAATTTAACTTAATCATCTCCAGGTGGGTTTAGGAGAAAAATACCTAATTTCTTTTTTTAATTCTTAAAATAAATTAATTTATTCACATTTATAATCTTTCCTTCCCACTGCCCTCCTCTACTGATCTCAAAGAAAAAGAAAATGCATCGTAAACATGCATACTCCAGCAAAACATATTCCCATATTGTCCATATTTGAAAATGAAAGTCTCTATTTTAAATTCACCATTTCTCTCTGTTAGGAGGTGAGTGGCATGTTTCATGGTTGGTTTTGTAGTTTATTATTGCATTGATCAGCAATCTAAAGTCTTTAAAACTTATTTTTCCTCCATAATATTATCATTATAGAAATTGCTGTATTTCTACTTACTTCACTCTGATTCAATTCATAGCAGTCTCCAGTTTTCTCTTATGTTTTCCATTTTATAATTTCACATGCACAATAATAATTAATTAATTATATTCATATACCAGAATTTATTTAGTCAATATTAATGGTATATCTCCTTGGTTTACAATCTTTTGACTCACAAAAAAGAGTATATGTAGATATATGCATATATAAATTTCTTCTTCCCTTGATTTCTTTGAGATATAGCTCTAATTGTAGATGAACAGCTGGGTTCTGAATTGGATAGAAGGCCAGTTCTAAAGTCAGGAAGACTCATATTCTTTAATTCAAATCTGGCCTCAGTCACTTTCTAGCTGGGTGACCTTGGGGATGCCACTGAACCCTGTTTGCTTTAGTTTCCTGATCTGTCAAATGAGCTGAAGAAGGAAATGGCAAACCACTCCAGTATCTGCCAAGAAAATCCCAAATAGGATCAAGAAGAGTCACACAAGACTGAACAACAACATAGCTAGACTGAGGGGTACATGCAGTTTGGTAACTTTCTGGAATAGTTCCAAATTGCTTTCCAGAATGACTCGACCAATTCACAGTTCTGCCACAATGCTCCAATGTGCCTTTTTCCTTATAGACTGTCCAACATTTGTAATTTTCCACTTTTGTCATTTTTGCCAGTCTAATCAATGTGAAGGAGAATCTCAAAGTTGCTTTAATTTTTATTTCTGTAGTTATTAGTAATTTGGAGTGTTTTTTTTTCTATATGATTGTTGATAGCTTAGATTTTGTCCTTTGAAAACTTCCTATTCATATCCTTTGACCACTGTTCTATTAAGGAATAGCTCAGTTAAAAATCTGAGTTAGTTTCTTATGTGGTCTTTTTTTTTTAATTCAAAGACATTTTGTTTTCCAAATTACATGCTATAATAATTTCCCACATGTATTCTGAAATTATAAGATCCTTCCCTCCTTTCCCTCCCCTCCCTTTTCTCAGATATGGTCAGCAATTTGATCAGGTTTATACTTGTATCATCATGCATAACACACTTCTATTTTGGTCATTGTTGTAAGACAATACTCTTATAAAACCAATCACCCCCAAATAAAACCATAAATACCCTAATGTGGAAGTTAATATGCTTTGATCTGCAGCTAACTATATGAAATCTTTATTAGAAAAATTTTGCTACTAAGATTTTCCCAGTTGTTTCCCTTCTCATTTTAACTATACTAGATTTCTTGTATAAAATGTTTTAAAATTTCAAGCAAAAAAATTCCATTTTATTTTGTATGTTCGTTTAGTGATGGAGTCTTTTACTATCTATGGATCAGACAGATAATATCTTCCTTGCTTTTCTAATTTGTTTAAGATCCATATCATTTCTGTACTTAGCAACCACATGAAAACTTTCCCAACGTTAATGAATGAAGTTCTGAGAGGCTGAGGCACTCCAGTAGAAGAGAGCAGAATTTCTTGAATAACCAGCTGTAACTATACATGATGCTGTCACTCAACAATGTTGAGCTTACAATTTAAACAGAGATTTAAGAACTTTTTCTGACCTGGAGTCACTAAGTTGGAGCTTATCCTCTCACAATACCTTCCATGCCTATGGACACTATAAGCAAGACAGGGCCCTGTCTTACTCAGAAATCTTGGGAAGTTTGAATGTGGGATTGAGTAGTACATTGTGATATAAGGGAGGTCAAGACCCTGAGAGAGCCAAATCTATTCTGAAGCACCCCTGGACCCTGGAATAATGCCAGATATTTATCATGAAAAAAGAATTAGTGGTCTTTCCGAACCTTTACAATCATCCAGCTGCTGTTTCATTGTTTTTCAGTCATGTCTGACTCTTCTTGACCCCATTTGGAGTTTTCTTGGCAAAGATACTGGAGAGGTTTGCCATTTCCTTTTCCAGTTCATTTTACAGATGAGGAAACTGAGGCAAACAGGGTGAAATGACTTGCCCAGAGTCACTAGCTAATAGTCACATAGCTGATAAGTGTCTGAAGTCAAATTTGAACTCAGGAAGACGAGTCTTCCTGACTTTAGGTCCAGCACTGTCTCCATTGTACTACCTACTTGCCTTCTTCCAGTTTGGGGGTACACAAAAGTAGGAGATGAAAATGTAGTTGCAATAGATGAGATCTATTGGGTTGAACTAAGAATGGGAAAAAATTCTCTGGGTAAGCAAAATAGGATGTGTTAGAAGAATCAGCATATACATTCAGAATATTTATTTTGTTATAACCATAGCTAAGAGGAACAGAGTACTATTGGCCAGTTGACTAGCAGAATAATTTTACTTTTAAGTTCTAATTGTCTTTGCGACAAGTTTCTCTAGGATCTCATATTTTAGATACATAAGGAAATGTTTCAAATTTCTAAAACTAGGAGTCATTCCCCCATAGATCAATGGTGAAAGGATATAAACAGGAGATTTTCAAAGGAAGAAATCTATGCTATAAACAATTACATTTTTTTAAATGCTCCAGGAGGCAACTAGGTGGCTCAGTGATAGAGAGCTAGGCCTGGAGATAGGAGGTCCTGGGTCAGATCTGTCCTCAAAATCTCCTTCCTATGTGACCCTGGGCAATTCACTTAAAACCCACCCCCACCCCCAACCCCCACCTAGCCCTTGCCTCTCTTGTGCCTTGGAACCAATGCACAATATTTATTTTAAGATAGAAGGTAAGAGTTAAACATTATTTTTAAATTGAAGCGACTTTGAGTTTTTACTTCATACCCAACAGACCTGCAAAGATGACCACAAAAAAAAAAGGAAAGCAACAAATTTTGGTGAAGCTGTGGGGAAAAAGGCACACTGGTGCATTATTGGTAGAGCTGTAAATTGGTCCAGCCATATCTGGAAAGCATTTTGGAACTATGCCCAGAAAGTCACCAAATTGTGCATATTCTTTGACCAAGCTATACCACTACTAGGCTTATATGCAAAAGAAATTTTTTTTAAAAGTAGAAAAAGACATATATTTTTTGGACCTGGACAATGTGGGAGTTTATTTCACTGGACAAAAGCAATGTATCAAGGGCTTTGTTTATTTGTTTATTTTACTCAGTGGAATTGAGGTAGTGGGAGAGACAGCTTAATAAAAATGTTTCATCAGGGCAGCTAGGTAGCACAGTGGATAGAGAGCCAGGCCTGAAGACCAGAGGTCCTGAGTTCAAATTTGGCCTCAGATACTTCTTAGCTGTGTGACCCTGGTCAAGTCACTTAGCCTCCATTGCCTATACCTCACCATTCTTCTGCCTTGGAACTGACACCTAGTATCGATTTTGAAACAGAATGTAAGGGTTTTTTAAAAATATAAAAATGAAAATGTTTAACCAAAAAAACTAAAAATTAAAAAAATTGAGAAAAATGGTTATAATTGCCTCAAATTGGACCACTTCAATCCCAGATAGTTTTGTATTAGCAAAGCACGATGGCCTTCTGACTACTGTTCAAGAGAGTAAAGAACCAGAAACGCAAGTATATTTAAACTCTGTATCTTTAAAAATGTATTTTTATTGATTTCATTAAATATTTGCAAATTATATGTAACTTTTTTTAACATTAACTTTTTTTAAAAGTTCAGTTCCCAGGCCTAGAGTCAGGAGATCCTGGGTTTAAATCTGGTCTCAGACACTTCCTCCTTGTATGACCCTGGGCAAGTCGCTTAACTCCTATTGCCTAAGCCTCATTGCTCTTCTGCCTTAGAACCAGTACATAGTATTGATTTTAAGATGGAAGATAAGTATTTAAAAAGAAAATTTTTTTTCAGTTTCAAATTCTCTCCTTCTCTTCTGTCCCTTCCCCACCCATTGAGAAAGCAAGCAATATGATATAGATTATACATGTAAAATCATTCAAAACATTTTTCCATATTAGCTACGTTGCAAAAGAAAGGACATAAAAGCAAGAAAAATAAAGTTTCAAAAATATATTAGTATGCACTCAGAGTTCCTCAGTTCTCTCTCTGACAGTAGAAAGCATTTTTCATCATGGGTCCTCTGAAATTATCTTGGGTTGTTGTCATGATCAGAGTAGCTAAGCCTCTCACAGTTGATCATTGTTACAAATATTGTTGTTACTGTGTACAAACAAACCCTTTGTTTTTGTCCTCATCCACTGCATAGCTTTCTTTACCTGGATCAGTATAACCAATTATACATGCCAAATGATGCCTTCACCTCTTCTGCCACTTGACATACTGTTAGAGCCTCTAGAACGATTTTTGGCTTATTGCTTTGATATAGTCACTATATTAAGGTAAAATGGTTAAGTTTTCATGTTTATTATTGACTAACTAGAAAAAAAAAAGTGTATCTTGCTACTGATTAACAGGTACAAAATGAGATCCTAGAATTAATGAATACAGATTAGGCTTGAGATAAATTTCTGCTGGGAGCAAAAGGGAAGCAAACTAAGTCTCCTCTCCCCTCTATTCCTGTTCTCTCGACTAAAAAGTATAAATGAAAACATTTTCTCAGTATCCTAGTCTGAAACCTTTAAACTAACCAGAAAGAGAAGCTTCATCAGGTTTTTTCTTTCACTCTCAATTATGAAACAATGTCCTATACTGAAATATTTTTATGCCATTCTTATTAAAGGCCTAACAAGTTTCTAATAAGATCTTTCCAGATCAGCCCAAGGAGACTTCTTCCATAAAGTGATTAGCATAATGATCAGCTGGGAAAGGGAACCCTTGCAGAGAGTAGTCAAAGGGGATTGAATAATTTTAGGAACATGATTCTCTAAGGGTGTGCCAAAAGTTAAGCAACTGTTGTTTGATCAGGCAAAATGTTCACTGAACTTTCACCTGAGAGTTATAACTACTATTTGAAAAAAAATCTCATTGGGGAATTTTGTCTGGGTGAGAATTACATTTATCAATTACAACTCAAAACTCAAAAACAACCTCAAAAATAGCTTGTCAGAATGATTTTTGTATGTGCTTTTAAAAATGTGCTCAATTTTGGATATTTCTCAGCAGAAGTGTTTAGAATTGGGTCAATACACAATAAAATTGTTTCTGTCAAGCTTGTGACTAAAACAGTATAGAATTTTTTTCCCACATGTGGTCAGGGAATATCTATGTTCCAAATAATGGCCCCCTAAAACAGTTCACCACATTAGATTTGTACTTTGAGTTCCCTAAAAAAAATTATACATCTCTGAGGTCCAGAAAAAATGTCCTGAATAAATAAAACTTGAAATCAGTATTAAAAATTGACATCCAATTTATTTCAACTGACTTTGAGAATAGAATACAGTCTAGACCAAAAAAAGGAGGAAGATATTTGGGGTATATCAGGCATTTTTAGATTTAGATTTAGAGTTGATATTGCCCACAATCACAAGATATAAAATCCCAAAACTTAAGAATTGAAAGGGACCTCAGTGACCATTTGGTTCAACTTATATATAAAAGGAATCCCCTCCAGCCTCTTCTTAAAGACCTCCAAGGAGAGAAAATCCACCTTCTCATGAGGCATCCTGAATTGCAGCTCATTCCACTTTTGGACAGGTATCATTGTTAGGAAATTTCCCCTGAAATCAACCCTAATGGAGGCAGCTAGGTGACTGATAGAGAGTCAGGCCTGAAGCCCAGAGGTCCTGGGTTCAAATCTCTGGCCTCAAACACTTCCTGGCTGTGTGAGGCTGGGCAAGTCATTAATTCCCATTGCCCATTCCTTACTACTCTCCTGCCTTAGAACCAATGAACAGTATTGATTCTAAGACAGAAGGGAAGAAGAAAAATCCTAAACTGACCTCTCTGTCACTTCTACTCTTTGCCCCTGATTCTGTCCCTTGAAACCAAACCAAACCAAATAAATTTCTCCTCCTCTTCCAGATGATGGCCCTTCAAACACATGAAAACAGTTTCATGTCCCTCTGGAGTTTTCTCTTTTCCAAACTGACCATCTCTGGTCTCTTTAACCCTAACCTCATAAGGAATGGACTCCAAGCTCTTCCTCCCCCGGCTAACCTCCTTTGTATACTGTCCAGCTTATCAGTGTCCTTCTTATACTGTGGCTTGCAGAACTGGACATGATATTCCAGATATGGTCTAGTGAGGGCAGAACGGAGTGGGACTGTCACCCCACATTCTCATTTCTGGAAACTATGATTTCATGTAGCACAAGATCACATTCTGCCAAGTCACGCCAACTCATATTGACCTTGAAATCCATGAAAATCCTCAGATGTTTTTCTAGACAAACTGCTGTTTACTGGAATATCAAATATGAGATGCAGATAGGCTGTCCAGTTCAGAGTGTCAGCACTTAATTGATAAGATGGGACTGATGCTCATAAGAGACACTAGCCCTGGATATACAGCATCTACAACTTGATGTTAACTAAACTCAGGAGGGCTAATGAGCTCACAGATGTAGAGTGTCAAGACCCTGTCCTTGCACCTCATTTTTCTTCTGAAAGTCACCATGACTACCCAGTAGCTTGTTTTTTTCCCATCATGCATCCACACTGGCCTCTGGGTTGCTTATAATTTAATAATCATTCTCCGATCTTGATATTCAAATGAGTCTGGAATCTCACTAATTTGGAAGTTCCCTCTAGGGACAGAGATCAAAAGCCACTTCTGTTCACTCATCCTGTTCAACTCTTGTCCATGTTCTCCTTTCAGTTTGCCATGGAGGACCCTCACAGTGAGTTGATATCTTTCTCCTGATACTGCAAGGATACAAGCAGGACACTCGGGTCAGTCTACTGGTCAGTCATCTTTTCTTCTCCATTTGACCAACCTTTCTTTTCTTGAATTTTTTTACTTTTGTCCTGTGGAGTTTCTTGTTGTAAGTCTCTTGTAGTCTGACTCTTTTTTTCTTCCCCAAAGGTATTTTATCTTCCCAGTAATGTGTAATAATTTTCAACATACGTTTTCTGAAATAATAAGATCCAAACTGTCTTCCTCCCTCCCTTCCCTCTCCCTTCTTGGAGATAGCAAGCAATTTGATCTGGGTTATACAAGTATTATCATGCAAAACACTGTATTCTAATTCTAGATGCCATAGAGGAATACTAGTAGATTATTGGTATTGTTCCAGAGGAAGCATGGAATTATTAAATAAGTTTCTCAATTTCCCTAAGAGAAGCTAGCTTGTTCTCTGCCTTTCCAATTCTAGGTGAGGGGTGGAAGTGGGAAATGGGAAGGCATTTATATAGTGCTTCCTATGTTCTAAGTAGCTTTATAAAATATTATCATTTCAATCCTCACCACTGTGGTGGGTGAGAGAGAAAATGACTGAGGAACAAAGATTTGAGCTTCTGAGAATTTGCTTTATTAAGCAATGCATGCCAATTGCTCAAAAAAGCAGGACCAGAACTCCTCAGCTTGGGCTGAACCCCAAATATAATGGGGAGATAGATTTTGTACATTAATAGCAATGAATCAGGTTTAGACTAATTAATTAAAAGAAAACAATTGACCAGGATATAAAATTAGGTAATCTGATTTTTAATTGGAGGAAAGATTAGGAACTTCCTAAATTGGGAAGGGAGGAATGAATAGGTATAATTCCCCCAAAATCAGAAAAAGAGGTATCCTGTTCCATCAAAGGTCTGTAAAGAATCAAAGGAACTTATTATACATGTGATATGTGTCTTCTCTCAAGACCTGAGCAATAGGGAAATACGTAATGCATGAAAGTATAGGCATAACATATATTAGACTATTTACCATCTTGAGGAGGAAGGGGAAAGAAGGGAGGGAGAGAGAAAATCTGAATTCCAAAAGGTCAGAAATCAATTGCCAAAAATTGTTTCTACATGTAACTGAAAAAAAAGGAACATGGAAACAATAATTGATTGATCAGTATGGGACTAGTTTTCAGATAAGACATGTGGATTGCTTGAGTTATACAATTGGGAGAAAAATTTTTGCATTAGTCTTTGGATCTGATTGGGTATCAGATCAGTATAACCCTAGGTCCTTAGCAGGTGGACGTGGTCCATCTTCCTAGTCGTGCTGGGCTAGGGTCTAGTCTAGGGGCTAGGGCTAGGGTCAAATGATATAATAAGGTTTTACCCAATTCCCACAATTGAATAAACATTTTTTCACAAGATAGAAATTGTACTAGACTCATAATTGAATAGAAAGGTAATTGAGCTAGTTCCAGAGTTTAGTCACAAGATGGTGTCTGTGATTTACCTAATTCCCACTTTTAACCACCTGCTGTTATAATTCCCTCAATTTCCTCACAACAACCTTGTGAGGTAGGTGCTATTATTTCCCCCATTTTATAGTTGTTAAGGAAAGTGAGGCAGATAGAAGCTAAGCATTCTTACAAAATATTGTCAAACTGATCCTTCCAACAACCCTGCAAGGTAGGTGCTATTATTATCCCCATTTTATAGATGATGAAAGTGAAGCAGATGGAGGTAAAGTGATTTGCCCAGGTTCACACAGCCAGTAAATGTCTAAGGTGGTATTTAAATTTGTCTTCCTGACTCCAGGCCCATATTCTATCCACTGAGCCACTACTTGCCTCGGCACCCTACTTCTTATCCATCTGTACCATCTGTTCCAGATAAATGTACATTGATCGACAACTTCTCAAAAATCACTGATCTTTCCTTTGTGCATTGTCAGGCCAAACTCTTGACAGCTTACTGATCTCTTTCTGGAAGCTCTGCGATATTCTAGGGCTTGATGCAATCAGTACTATTGACAACCTGAAGTCTCTGGAAGATCACACCATCCATGAGGAATCCTTCTTCAACCTAGACTCTGTCCAAGACCCCTTTCTTCCCTCAGAGTGCTGGATGTCTTTGTCAAGCATAGACCATCCTGTTTCTTATACAAATACTTATTATCATTAGCACTGCAATATCTGACAACCAAATAGACCATGAAATAATATTTCTTGTTGCCTTTAGGCATGAGACAAAACTCATGCTGACAGCCCTGTTCTTTGACTCTTAGCAGAATGTCTCTGAGTCATCCTTTAGTTTAGCTCCAACTTCCTCGTTTCTTCAGGTTACATCTACAGCAAGAGTATCATAGAATTCCAGTAATATGTCCATTCGTTGGACCAGTACCTCACATTTAAAACAGCAATAGTTAAATGAAAGTTTATGGACAGTCTAAAAACTGTTGGTTCTTAATACTCTATGCTTGCTTTCCTACTGTACTGTCACTGCAGAAGTGAGGAGGAGGGACAAGAACTAAAGATTACTTTTAATTTTTGTTGTTTCATTGGCTTTGTGGTAAAAAAGTCATCAACAATAGGTCATGTGCTTCTCCATATTTAACTCAGTCCTCAGAAAAGGTTATTCTCAAAGCCTTTCCAGAATGGTGGAACTTGCTGGAATTTTTATTCCACTGGCAGAGGCATCAAGATCCAGGGACACCTCTATGCTACAATGAGGCACTGGATTTGGATTTTGTGGAGGGTGATCATGGCATACCAGATAAAATAAAAATTACGGCTTGGAGTTTAGGGATTATTAAACAATTATATTTTAAATTAAATTCTACATCTTGTTTTACCTAAGGAGCATACAGATGATACACAATTGTAACCTAATTAAAATACTATGAACTGGATAAGCCCCAATGATGCTCTAAAGGTGTGAATATCACATGACTTTCTGATTTTTTATAACACAACCAAAATGGCTGATTAGTGATGCTGTAATCCTAAGTGACTGATAAAATAATTTATATTTATGGAAAGAACAATAAGGAGAAAAGTATACCTTAAAGGTAATTTAACTGTATTTTTGCCATCATTTGTGATACAAATAATTCTTATAAGTATGTATATAGTCTCCACATGATTTAGGATTGTGTGGGTATAGGTGTCATTTAATGTCAGATAAGACTAGAAAGACCGGGGCAACTCCTTTGCCCTATTTCATTCACAGGTTCATTCCTTGACTAATTCTCTTACTCCTTCCCTGGGTTTAAAGGCAATCTAGGGTATGCTCTGTAATATGTTCAGAAATTACCAAAATTGTAGAATTGAAAAATTGCTGCAATTGTCACATAGTCCCCCTCTACATTAGGATTAGAAAAATCTCTTTTCTCAGAGGCTGTTTTTCTCCCTCTTTTTCTTAAACCCCTAAAGTCAGAACCTTGGATCAAAACCACTGTTTATAGTCCTTTCATTTACTGTATTAGGGTATCAATAGCAAAGAAAGTGCAGCCAGTAGTAATATAACAGGCTGAAATATAAATTGCAACCAGGGTTAATTTTCTCCCCTTTCCTCTATACCTCCCCATCTCTCCTTCCCAACGGTCAGAGGAAGAAAGAAAAATGAAAAAGCAAAAGAGAGTTTCCTTAGTGCAGCATTCCATGAAAGTAGATGTATTGAAGGGGAAAGGAGCTATGGGTGAGACTTAACTTATTTCACAAATTATTTTCTGTTTTTATAGCTAGATCTGTTCTCTACTCCCAGTCCACTTACTCATATCTGCTTTTGCTCTTGTGCTTGCTCTCATCTCTCCTCTTCCTCTAGCTGGCTCAATACAATCTCCTCTTATCCCTTGATTTGATCTGGTAAGTAACTTGCTTCTGTTCCCAGTGTCATTACTTCATTGAAGGGAGGGCATGTAACCATTACAAATTCTCTGCTGGGCTTGGTAGGTCAAGTATGACACTAGACTTAACCATGTTTCCTCTTTCTTGTTATCTGTATAGTTTCTCAAACAGAAAATTTCCCAGCAAGGCCAACCCCCCCTAAAAATCTGGGAAATTCTGGGTAATGCAAAAATCTATGGCCATATTCTAGCCCACCAAGTCTCCATGGCAACATCTTTGAGAGGAGGGGTTACATAAATTTATCAAGTATTTTGCAATCTTCTCTTTACCACGAAAATCCTATGCTTTGGACTAATAAACATGTAAATATTTATTCATTCAGATTTAGCATTTGGTAAGTTAAGAGCTGAGGTCCAATGAATATCAAAATCAGAGTTGAGTTAATTTACGTTTATTGCCAAATACCTAGAATAAAGATTCATCCCACTGAGTTTTTTCCTCTCAGTTGACTGACAGTGATGGTATGAGATCTAATCTGTACATCAGATAGCTTAAATATAGAATATCGAATATCATTTTCCATATTTCAAGCAATCTTGCATGACAAATATTTGTTGAATGTATATGCCCTTATGTTATACTATTATATTATATATCATATTATAAACTCCTTGAGGGCAGAAACTGTTGTTTTTCATGTTTCTATTCCCAATATCTAGGTAGTGCCTTACATATAAATTAGGGTTTAATCCATGTTTGCTGAATTATCCACCGGTTTCAGAAGAGATTATAATAGATATTTTGGAAGAAATTCTGAATTCCCTGAAAGGATGATATTTTAGAGAAATGAAACTTTAAATTGAAAGATCTTTTATTGTAATTTTAATTCTCTGGCATTTTCAATTAAGAATTGTGTAATATACACCACCTTGCACCAGAGGGCACTCTGGGATTTCAGCCAGGTTCTATTTGTCTCTCAATCTCTTGGAGTAGCTGGATGTCCCACTTTGGCTTTGCCCCTTTATGAGAGGTATCTACCTCATAAATTAGTCTAAGAGTTGGGTCTTTACCATCCAATCAAATCCTAGGGCAAAATCCTCTATCTCACTAGTTCCTCTCATTTGAACTTACTTAACCTGTTGCATTTCACTTAAGTTCACTTAGAACATACTTTATTAACAACTTTAATCAAAATGGCAAAAATAAATCGTAACAGGTTAATATCAATATACTCAGCATAAGTATTTCCAAATACTTGGCTCTTCTGGCTTCTCATATCATCCCTAAGTTCAAATTTAGACTCAGACACTTATTAGCAATGTGACCCTGGACAAGTCATTTAAACTATTTGCCTCAGTTACCTCAATTGTAAGACAATAATATCATCTATCTCCCACTTTGTTGTGAGGATCAATTGAGATATTTATAAAGAATTTAGCATAACTAGTATAACCTATATCAGACTATTTACTGCCTTTGGGGAGGGTGGAGAAGGGAGATAAGGGGAGACAATCAGCATTGTAAAATGTCAGAAAACAATTGTCAAAAATTGTTCCAACATTAAATTGAAAACTATTTTAAAGTTTTTATTTTAAAGAGCTCAGCACAGTGCCTAGCACATAGTAGATCACTCACTCACTCACACACACACACACACACTTATTCCCATATATGTATATGTTTGTACGTGCTTATTCCCTTCTTCAGTTTCAACCTTTGAAGTAGCAAACAGTAAAATCCCAGAAGTTCAGTTCTCTATTGCTTGTAGCCAAGGGTCAACAACAACAAGGTGGATCAATGTCCCACTGATATAATGAAGGAGTTCTAAAGTTTGTATACAAAAGTGGCACTAGTTTTGACTTTGCTTCTAGGAGATTGTAGTTCTGCTCCCAATCTCCTTCTCTGTTTCTCTCTCTCATTATGATGCATTTATTTCTGTCTCACCAAGTAAGTCTGAGGGGGTTTCTTCGTGGAACATAAGCTGCAGAACTAGCTATTACACAGTTCCATTAAAGCAATGAGAGGGAGAAGGGAATGGGATATTGTGAGGAGGGCATCAGTTTCTCCAACTGTTTTCATGTTCACATTCAGTGTTTCGTTTAAAAGCAAACAAATAAATAAGCAACTATTCCATGCTGGTGGAGAATGGCCAAGAACCAAAAGGAAAAAGAAGGCCTATGAGCAACCCAAATACATGTCATAGAGCACACGTGCCAAAACTCATGCACTTTACTCATAGGGAAGTCCCTCAGGCCCTCACTTGGTACTTGTTTTATAAACAATTCTAATAAGCTTGATTCTCCAGTTTCCCAGTCCACAGCTGTTTAGAAGCAGCCAATTACAAAATTAAAGAGTAGACCAGAAAAAACTAAGAGGTAGGCACAATGATTATAGCAATAATTGATAAGGAAGAAGATAGAAAAAGTATAGCAGGCAAATGTCACATCGCCTTGTGACAAAAACTCAAAAACACAAGCATTCTAAAGATACCCCTCTAGTACATGAGGGCATCACTGTCCTCAATATGCTATATTCAACATAACAAGTTCATAAATGATGACCTGGTATACATGTAGTTCAAAAGAGCATATAAATATGAACAAGCCACTGTATTAGGTACTGTGTAAGAGATACAAAGATGAACATGGCATAGTCCTTACCCTTAAAAGCTAGAAATGATCTCTCCTTTCTTTAAGCTATCTAAAAAAAGTGTGTACATGTGAGGGAGGAGATAGCACATATATATGTATAATATATTTTTTCAGGTAGCTTAGAGAAAGGCGAGATAATTTCTAGCTAGAGAGAATCAAAGAAGACTTCATAGAAGAGGAAACATTTCAGATGGGTTTTGAAGGATGAGTCAAGATTTGGACAGGTAGAAATATGTGGAAAGAACATTCCAGGTATAGAAAACAATAGGCAGAAAAGCAGAGCTAGGAAAGCACATGAGATATTTTGGGCCCAGCTTGGTTTGAGAACAAGGTGATCAAAGGGAAGGAACAGAAGGCAATGTTGGAAAGGAATGCTGGGAATCACATTAGGAGTCTTTGAATGCCAGGTTGAGAGATTGAGACTTTATTTGGAAATCAATGAAGACCTATGCAATAGAAAGATTCCTCTAACATTCCCATCTGTGCATTTATTCTACTATGCTGCCATACTGGCTTATTTGCCTCATACATTCTATCTCCCAACTCTATGCCTTTGCAGTGGCTGTTCTCCAAGCCTGGAATGCTCTCCCTCATTCTCAGAATCTTGGAATCCCTGGTTTTCTTTAAGACTCAGTTCAAGTATTAACTCTGAGGGCCTTTCCAGATACCCCTAAATGCTAATGCCATATCTAGCAAAGTTACTCCCAATCTATTCTTTATTTTTCTTATATTTATGATGTATATGTATATATATATGTATATACACACATACACATACACACAAATACATATTTCTTCCTCCATTAAAATGTAAGTGCCTTGGGGCAACCAGGTGGCTCAGTGAGTGAGGCCTGGAGATGAGAAGTCTTGGTTCTAAATTTGGTGAGCTGTGTGACTCTGGGTAAGTCACTTAACCCAAATGCCTAGCCTTTGCTGCCCTTCTGCCTTGGAATTGATCCTTAGTATCGATTTGATTTAAAGACAGAATAAATAAATAAAATGTGAGTGCCTTAGAGGCAGGGACCATTTTTGTGTTTTCTTTGTATCCTCAATACTTAGAATAGTGCTGCTAGTAGCACAGTGAATGGTACATAGTAAGATCTTAATGAATTCCTGTTGACTGACTCAGAATAAAACATTATGTATTATATTCATTATGTATTATATATGCATATTATAACAATGTATATCCATATGTATTAGAACTTTGTCCTTGCTTTTTCCATTAGAATATGAGCTCCTTTCAATACACTTTTAATTCATTGAGTGACCATGAGACCCTTTTCTCTAAGTCTGTTTTCTCTGCTTTTAACTCTTGGATAGGGAGGGAAGGTTATAAAAATAGAAAACCAGGTCCCACTCCAGCAGTTCCCTGGAGACAGAATCTCATTAGCAGATGTCTATGCTTGAAACGACTTTGGGGAGGAAGATGACTACCTTTGAAGCTGGAAGCTTGAGGGTTCCCTTTTCCTCAGCCATCAGATTTCTTTCTTTCTTGCACCCTCAATACTAGGGTTCAGTGATTCCTTGAAGTCAACAGTTATCTTCTGTTAAATAACTCAGAAGTGGTAACCAGGGTAGGAAAGGTTAATGGGTCATCCTTATTCATTCTACATCCCCAAAGGAGCTGGTATAAACACACTCAGTATTTTTTTTCAATTTAAGATATTTTTCCATGGTTACTGGTTACATGATTCATGACCCTCCCCCACACATACACACTGCTTTCTCCTCCCCCCTCCCAAAGCCAACAAGCAGTTTCACTAGGTTATACATGTATCATTGTTCAAAACCCATTTCCATTTTATTCATATTCGCAATAGAGTGATCTTTTAACATCAAAACCTTAATCACATTCCTATCGTACTATGTGGTTGATCATATATTTTTCTAAAGCATTTCTGGTTCCACAATTCTTTCTCGTAAGTTCCTCTGGATTGTCCTGGGTCATTGCATTGCTACTGGTAGAGAAGTCCATTACATTCAACTGTTCCATAATGTGTCAGTCTCTGTGTACAATGTTCTCCTGGTTCTGCTCCTTTCACGATGCATCAATTCCTGGAGGTCATTCCAGTTCACATGGAATTCCTCCATTTCTTTATTCCTTTCAGCACAATAATATTCCATCACAAACATATATAACAGTTTATTCAGTCATTCCCCAATCAATGGACACCCCCTCATTTTCCTTTTTTTGCCACCATAAAGAGCGCGACTATGAATATTTTTGTACAAGTCTTTTTCCTTAATGTCTCTTTGGGGTATAAACCCAGCAGTGGTATGGCTGGATCAAAGGGCAGGCATTTATTTAAAGCCCTTTCTACATAGTTCCAAATTACCCTCCAGAATGGTTGGATCAATTCACAACTCAGTCAGCAGTGTATTTGTGTCCTAATTTTGCCACATCCACTCCAACATTTATTGCTTTCCTTTGCTGTCATATTGGCCAATCTGCTAGGTGTGAGGTGGTACCTCAGAGTTGTTTTAATTTGCATCTCTCTAGTCAGGAAGGATTTAGAACCCTTTTTCATATGCTTATTGATAGTTTTGATTTCATCCTGTGAAAATTGCCTATTCATGTCCTTTGACCATTTGTCAATTGGGGAATGGCTTCATTTTTGGTAAATTTGACATATATTTGGGAAATTAATCCTTTGCCAGAGAGTTTTGTTATAAAAATGTTCTTCCAGTTTGTTGATTTCCTTCTAATTTTGGTTGCATTGGTTTTGTTTGTACAAAACCTTTTTATTTGATAGAATCAAAGTATTTTTTGCAATGTTCTCTATCTTTTGCTTGGTCTTAAATTCCTTCCTTTCCCACAGATCTTACAGGTATACTAATCTATGTTCACCTAATTTATTTATGATTTTACTCTTTATATTTAAGTCACTTACCCATTTTGAATTTATCTTGGTATAGGGTGTAAGATGTTGATCTAAACCTAATTTTCCCCATATTGTTTTTCAATTTTCCCAGCAATTTTTGTCAAATAGTGAGTTCTTGTCCCCAAAGCTGGGGTCTTTGGGTTTATAGCTTACTGAAGTCATTTACTCCTAGTCTATTCCATTGATCCACCCTTCTGTTTCTTAGCCAGTACTATATTGTTTTGATGACCACTGCTTTATATTACAATTTAATATCTGGTACTGCTAGCCCCCTCCTTCACATTTTTTTCATTATTTCCCTTGATATTATTGATCTTTTGTTCTTCCAGATAATCTTTGTTATAATTTTTTCTAATTCTATAAAAAAAAAGGTTTTTGGTAGTTTGATAGGTATGGCACTGAATAAGTAGATTAATTTGGGTAGGACTGTCATTTTTATTATATTAGCTCATCCTACCCTCAGTATTTCTTAATATCAGGAAATAAGTAATCTGGTGGCATCATCCTATAGCTCACTGATCATTCTTAAGCAGTTAAGTCAAGGCAGACCTTGCCATCTGTCTGTTGACAGATTTTAGAGGGTGATATTTTAAAAGCCTGACTCTTACTATGCTACACTAGTAAATGCCCTTACTCTAAGTTTACCTGTATCTTTTGGCTCTTTATTGAAATGTAAAAACCCACTATTGATTAGAGAAATGCAAATTAAAACAACTCTAGAATACTACTTCATACCTATCAGATTAGCTAACATGACCAAAAAGGAAAATCATAAATGTTGGAGAAGATATGGGAAATTTGGGACACTAAAACACTATGGGTGGAACTGTGAACTGATACAACTATTCTGGAGAGTAATATGGAACCAGGCCTAAAAGGTCATAAAGCTATGTACACATTTTTACCCAGTTATACCACTACTGAGAGTATCCCAGAGATAAGAGATAAGAGAAAAGGACCTACCTGTAGTATTTATATTTGTAGCAGCTCTTTTTGAAATGGCAAAGAACTGGAAATAGAGGGGATGTCCATTACTTGGGGAATGGACAAACAAGTTGTGATATACAGTTGTAATGGAATACTGTTGTACCACAAGAAATAAAGAATAGAATGAGTTCAGAAAAACCTGGAAAGGCTTATGTGAACTGATGCAAAGTGAAGTGAGCAGAACCAGGAGAACAATGTATACAGGAACAGAAATATTAAACAAAGATCAACTGTAAAGGACTAAACCTTTATCAGCAATGCAAATCTCCAATATAATCACAAGGGACTCATGATGAAAATGTTATTCATAGAGAAAGAAATTCCTAGAGTCTGAGTGGAGATCAAAGTATGTTATCTTCCACTTTATTTTCTTCATGAGATTTTTATTTTATGTGTGATATGTGCCTTCTATTACAACATAAGCAATAAGGAAATATGTCTTGTATGAAAGTACTGGTATAATCTATATCAAACTATTTACTGCCTGGGGAGGTGAGAAGGAAGGGAAGAAAAGAGAAGATCTGAATCCTAAAATGTCAGACAACAATGATCAAAAATTATTCCTACATCTAACTGAAAAAAAATGTAATTAATTAAAAAAAAAAGAAAGGCAAAAACATTGGTGGAGGCTTATGACCTATGATTTCAGGAATGGATCCACAGCAAGGGTTGAATCTAGGGTAATAAACCTTGACAAAGAAGAACGGCATTGACATATTTGGGGATTTTTAAAAAAGTGTATTATAGACACAATTTTATTATTGCTTGCTTTGAATGTAAATTCAGAAAAATCAAGTTTCAATCATACTTCAGTTGAAGGGAAAGAAAAAAAACCTTTTTGATAAAGATCAGGATTTTCTTCTGAATAAGCAAAATGCCTGACTTCTAAGAAACTTTTTTTAAGTAGCACTAGAATTGAGGGAAAGGAAGTCAGAGTACTACTTGTACAAAGTAGACAATTAAATTATCTCAACCTAATTAGAAAGGAAGACTAATATTCATATATTCAGCAATAGTACATAAGACTTGGGGTGGATTTATTTTTATTTTTTAAATATTTTCCCCTCCCCTCTCCCAGAATTGACAATTCAACTGGGTTGTACAAATGCTATCACTTGATATCTATTTCATATTATTCATTTTTGCTATAGAGAAATTTTTTAAAGTCAAAACCCCAAATCACATACCCATATATAAGTGATAAGTGATGTCATATGTTTTGTTTTTGTATTTCTACTCTCATAGTTCTTTCTCTTAGCATTCTTTCCCATAAGTCCTTCAGGAGTGTCCTGGCTTATTGCATTGCTACTAGTAGCAAAGTCCATTACATTGGATTGGTTCACAATGTTTTACTTTCTGTGTACAATGTTATCCTAGTTCTGCTCATTTCACTCTCTATCAGTTCACTGAAGTTCTCCTAGTTCACATAGAAATCTTTCAGATCATCATTCCTTACCTAATGGTATTCCATTATCATCAGATAACACAATTTGTTCAGCCATTCCCCAATCAAGGGACAATCCTTCATTTTTCATTTTTTTTTTTGCCATTGGGGCGAATTTTCTGAGTAAAATGGAGCTCACCTTTTTTTTGTATACTCTAGTTTGTGGAAGTATATCTGTTTGAAGTCTTGTCCTCTGGACATCTTAATATTTCAAAGTTGTAGCTATTAAATTAGATCTAAATTCCCACCCCTCTCTGTTTCTTTAAAAACATTTTTTTAATCCTTACCTTCCATCTTAGAATCAATCCTGTGTATGGGTTCCAAGGTAGAAGAATAGTAAGGGCTAGGCAAAGGGGGTTAAGTGACTTGCCCAGGGCCACACAGCTGGAAAGTGTCTGAGGTCAGATTTGAACCCAGGTCCCATCTCCAGGCCTGACTCTCAATCCACTAAGTCACCTAGATGCCTCTTCTTGGCACCTCCCCCCAATTCCCTCTATTTCTAAACAGTGAACATAAAACCTTATATAGTGATTTTGGAAGAAGAAAAGGGAAAAAACATATTTAATAACTGTATCTTTTCAGTGTGCGTTAAATCACTATCTTGATTCTGGATAAATAGAAATAAACTCTGCTTTTGATGTGATTTTGAGTTGTTTTCTTCTCTTCTTTGGTGCTCTTTGATCTGGAGTTGTTGCTACAACTAGCAACAATGCTAAGTAGCTTCTGTAAATGAAAATTTTCTCTGCAGAGGGGACATTTGGCCTTGGTGTAATAACACCACTCAGTGATACACTCCCAAAAGAACAGGTGGCCACAGTGTGCGAATTTCACATGCCTTTGCTCCTCTATGCATAGAGTACAATTCCAAATTCCCAGAAACAGATTTCTCTTTCACATGGCTCTTCTGGTAGGAAAGGTTGTAGTGTGTTTTCCATTCCAAAGCATCAGATGGATCAAGGACATCAATAAATCCATTAAACATTTATTAAGCAACCACAATTTGCCAGGCACTGTTCTAGGCTTAGGAGATACAAAAAGAGGTGAAAGACAGTCCCTGCACTCAAGAAGTTTATAGTCTAATGAAGGAGACAACATGCAAACTAATACATATAAAGCAAGATATATACAGGTTAAATAGGAAAGGATTAACAAAGGCACTGGAATTAAGAAGGGCTGGGGAAGATTTCCTATAGAAGGTGGCATCTCCAGCTGGGACTTAAAAGGAACCAGAGAAGGCAGGTTGATAGCTCAGTGAACTAAGAGCCAGGCCTGAGATGGGAGGTCCTGGGTTAAAATCTGGCCTTAGATACTTCCTAGATGTGTGACCCTGAGCAAGCCACTTAACCCCTATTGCCTAGCCCTTACCACTCTTCTGCCTTGGAAGGAATATACAGTATTGATTCTAAGATGGAAGGTAAGGGTTTAATTAAAAAAAAAAAAGAGTGGGGAGTGGCAGCTAGGCAGGTCAGTGGACTGAGAGCCAGACCTGAAGTTTGGAGGACCTGGGTTCAAATCTGATCTTAGATACTTCCTAGTGGTGTGACCCTGGGCAAGTCATTAATCTCAATTGCCTAACTCTTACAGCTCTTCTGCCTTGGAACCAATACAAAAATATAAATTCTAAGATAGAAGGTAAGGATTTGAAAATTAAAATAAAAGGGGCGGGGGAAGCAATCCATCAACCATTTGATAATATAGGCAACATTCCACAGCAATAGCATGGAAACTCTGCCAACAGGGAAGGATGTGCATTTATTCAAAACTACTACTGTCTATCAGAAGTTTGATGGTACTTGTTTCTTTTGTGTTTATTCTCTCCTGATCTTAAGTAAATGAGTTCCAGGGCCAGGATAGATCAGATTATTACATTGTGAACACCAAAAATTCAGAAGAACCATTAGAAATTGCTTCAGCATACATCACTGACACCAATAACCCACCCCACAATGAACTTCTTAGAGAGGAATCTCTGGAGAAATAAAGGTCAGTGAGGCCCTGCTGGTCCAATATAGTGAATTGCCAGTGCCAGTGGAAATTGGGGAGTGAACCCAGAGAGTATGCTATGCAAATTAGTAACAAATATATGAAGACAGTCCAAATCACTACTAAGAGAAATGCATAAAGTAACTCCAAGGTTCCTGCTCACATTATCAGATTGGTAACAATGACAAAACCCAAAAAGGACAATTTTGGATGGGATGTGAGAGAACAGGAACATTATTTCATGGAGCTATGATTTCATCTAGCCATTCTGGAAAGAAATTTGGAAGTATCCTCCAAAAGTTACTAAATTATGATCCATTAATGCCACTACCAGGCATATATACCAAAAAAGATCAAAGAAAGAATGAAAGAGCCCATAGATATGAAAATATCTATAACAGTGCTTTCTGTTGTAGCAAAGAACAGGAAAAAAAGAGTGTCCATTAATTGGGGAAATGACTGAACAAACTATAGCATATACATGTAATAGAATACTATTACACAATAAGAAATCCTGAAATGGATAAATTCAGAGAAACCTGGGAAGACTTTATGAACCCTTAAAGAATAAAATGAATAGACCAAAGAGACCAATTTATTCAAGGACTGTTGTTTAAAAAACATATGTGAGACTTAAGAATGGTGATCAATATAATGTAAACCACAATTCTAGAGGTGTTGAAATACAGTTCTTCTGTCAGCTGATACAACCATTCTGGAAAGCAATAGGGACCCAAGGACAAAGGGCCACAAAACTAGTAATATCTTTTGAACCAGAAATAGGATCTGTTTCCCAAAGAGATCAGAGATAAAGGAAAAAGGCCAAAGTATTTGTAACAGCTCTTTTTGTAGTGGCAAAGAATTGGAAATGGGAGATTGTCCATCACTTGGGGAATGGATGAACAAGTTGTGGTATATGGTTGTAATGGAACACTATTGCACCATAAGAAACAACAAACAGGTTTAGTTCAGAAAATGACCTGATACAAATTAAAGTGGGCAGAACCAGGAGAACAATGTATACAGTAACAAAAATATTATATGATGATTAACTCTGAAAGACTAAACCATTATCAGGGGGTCCTGGGTTTAAATCTGACCTCAGATACTTCCTAGCTGTGTGACCCTAGACAAGTCACTTGACCCTCATTGCCCACCCCTTACTAGTCTTTTGCATTGGAACCAATATATAATATTGATTCTAAGGTGAAAGGTAAGGTGTTTTTTTTTTTAAAATAAAATGCATGCTAACTATAAAATAGTAACATAAACTGTGAGGAAATATTTAGAGGTGGACACAGATCAGGATTTCAAAATAAACAGAAAAAAAATATTTACAGAAACAAATTAAAGGAAAGAATTGGTTCTCATAGATTCTGCCCATAGGATCAAAGAACTAGAGCTAGAAGGGATTTTAGAGGCCATTTAGTCCAGCTCCCTCATTTTACAGATAAAGCAACTGAAGTCTGAAGAGTTAAAATGACTTGCTTTAAGTCACATAGGTGCCAAGTATCAGAGTTTGAGGTTGGAATCCAGGTCTTCTGATGCCAGAGGACCAAACTCTTAACACTGTTTTCAATTATACAATGAAACTATCTTTATTGGAAGTACAATGGTTTAATAGAAATGGAAATAACAACAACAAAAAGTAAATGTCACATAACTGTAGCAATAAAGCTTGATTATAGAAAAAACGAGCAGACCACAGATGTGGAACATTTCATATATTACTTGACAGTTAAAGTGCTGGTTGACTTTGTTGAACTACTTTTATTTTTATTGTTTTAAAATTTGTATTGCAGTGATGATGTGATCTAATAATCAGAGCTATTTAATTACTATTTGCTCCATTCATCCTACTACTAACTCATTGCCTTGAGAGGAATTCCCAGCAGATACACTGTCCTGGGAAATTGTATCAAAGGATCTCCAATATCCTCTCTGTCTCTTTCCCCCTCTACCTCTCACACATATATGTGTATAAATGTATACACATGTGGAACCCCATATGTATCTATGTGTATATATACATGTATATGTGTATGTGTATATGTATATAGCTCTGAGCCCCCTTGCTTCTGGGATTGTTTCTAACCTCATCTGTTTCCTTTCAACTGCTTTTCCAATAAATATACTCAAACTAGCAAAAGCTTGGGTTAATACTGTTTATAAAGACAAAGTAAATGTTTAAAATGAAGAAAGATAAACAGACTTTGCCCAGGCTCAAAGGGAAAGGTTTCAGGCTCCCATGAAAAAGCCTAAGGGATAAAGAAGAGTCACGATTACTTCCTTGGGGATTTTAGGTGGGGAGCAGCTTTCAGCAACACAGCATCTGGGTCTATACTCATATCCCATAGGTTAAATAGCCTTGGTTCCTGAGTCCTGGCCTCTTTCTTTGTGTTAAATGTCTCTGATCTCCCTTCTATTCTCCCAGATCACTGCGGAGCTTCTCATAACCTCTCTACCAGGTCCCTGAATCTTCTATGTGTTTTGTTAGGAGCTTGGTTCCTGTTGAAGTCTAACTCAGTCCAGAATTGGATGAACTGACTTTTGAAGGTTACTTAGGAGTATGACCAATCAATAAGATTATATATAAAAAGTACTTTGCAAATCTTAAAGTGCTATATAAATGCTAACTAGTATTATTATTGCTATATAAATATATAGCTATATAAATGCTAGCTAGTATTATTACTGCATTATTCATTCTATGTTCCCTTTCTAATTTATTCAAGGAACTCATTCCTACTTCATAAAGATGAGCCTGGATTTTTGTCCTCATTATTGACTCTTCTTCTCCAATTAGATCCTGGGCTTTCAAAGATCAACTCCCTTATATTTGTTACAAAGGAGTGTTCCTTGGGTGGGGGAAAGTGGGGATAGATATACTCACAAATGAAAAATAAAAGATATCAATAAAAATTTAAATCTGAAAATATTGTCATACTAGGAAATTATGATGAATAAAAATTACCAATTTTTAATTTTACTTTTATGAATTGATTTTATAATATATTTAAGCACACAAGTTTCACTGGCAGTCCATAAATAGTTCACTCCATATTCTTTCTGGTCTGTACAAATATCAGTATCAAAAGGACTAATTTTTTGTATTCTTTTTTTAAAAATTAATTTATTTAGTCAATTTATAACATTATTTCTTGATTACAAGAATCATATTATTTCCCTCCCTCCCCTCCACATACCCTTCCCACAGCTGATGCGCAATTTCATTGGGTATTACTTGTGTCCTTAATCAGAACCTATTTCCATGTTGTTGGTGTTTGCACTAGGATGTTCATTTAGTCTATATCCCCAGCCATGTTCCCTTGACCCATGTATTCAAGCAGTTGTTTTTCTTCTGTGTTTCTACTCCCACAGTTTTTCCTCTGAATGTGGATAGTGGTTTTTCTTGTAGATTCCTCCAAGTTGTTCAGGATCATTGCCACTAATGGAGAAGTAAAAGGACTAATTTTTGATAAAGAATCTCCCAAAGATTTTTATTAACTAACCCCAAATTGGCCTAGAAAAGTTACATATTCTACACAGAATATAAATCAGCACCAAATGAATCAAAATTGACATAAAAGTTCAATAAATGTCAAGAGTATATCTCAAAAAATGATGAAGGCAATAACCTTGGGCCAAATGTTTATAAAAATATACAAGAAATGGGAGCAGCTAGGTAGCTCAGTGGATAGAGTGCTAGGCCTAGATATGGGAAGTCCTGGGTTCAAATATGACCTCAGACATTTCCTAACTGTATGACTCTGGGCAAGTCACTTAACCCCCAATGCCTAGCCCTTACCATGCTTCTGTCTTGGAACTGATACCTAGTATCGAGTAAACAAAATAAAATGAAATTACCAGAACCACAAGAATATTACACATTGTAACAGGAATAATATATGGCAATCAACAGTGAAAGACAACTATTATCATCAATGTAAGGTTCCAAGATACTTCTAAAGGATTCATGATGAAAAAGGCTATTCACCACCATAGAAGGAACTAATGGAATCTGAATGCTGATTAAAGCATACCATTCTTCGCTTTATTTCTTCCATGAATTTTTCTCTAGTATAAAAAATAAGTTTCTTCTTTCACAATATGATGAACATGGAGAACAATCTATATTGTTTGCTGTCTTGGGGAGGGGGACGAGGTAGGAGGGAGAGAGAGAACATAGATTGCAAAATGTCAGAAAAGAATTATTTGAAATTGTATTAACATGTAATTTGGAAAAAATTTTAAAAGATTACACAAGAAATGATAGAGGGTATTATCAGTTTCCTATACCATACAGTTTTTAAGTTGTTGCCAAAAAAGAAATAAACAACACAATTATGTGATAACCTAATCTTGAAGTTATTTTAAAACCATAAAGCAAAACTATATTACAAACTGAACACAAAAGGGGGGAAAGGACATATTTAATACAAAAGAAAGGAAGATGAAGGAAAAGGTATTTTTTAAACCCTTACTTCCCGTCTTAAAATTGATACTGAGTATCGGTTCCAAGATGGAAGAGTGGTAATGGCTAGACAATAAGATTTAAGTGACTTTCCCAGGGTTACACTGATATAAAAGGCATCTATTAAATGCTTGCCCCATGCCAGGCACTGGAGATCTAAATACAAAAATTCTCCACTCACAAGGAATTTACAGTCCAGTTGGGGAATAAACAGAAGAGTAGTGACAGGGATAGGTATTCTGGATTGAAAAATTAAATAACTGGGGGAGGGGGAAAGTGCTTGGTATTTGGGGAGGACAGGAAGATGGTCCTAAATATAGCATGCTATTTCATATACATTAAAAGAAATTACAAATGAAAGTAGGTTAGGTTTTTTTTAAACCCTTACCTTCCGCCTTGGAATCAATACTGTGTATTGGTTCTAAGGTAGAAAAGCAGTAAGGGCTAGGCAATGGGAGTTACGTGAATTGCCCAGTGTCACACAGCTAGGAAGTATCTGAGACAAGATTTGAACCTAAGACCTCCCATCTCTAGGCCTATCTCTCAGTCTACTGAGCCAATTAGCTGCCCCCGGGTGTTTTTTTTTAAGGGTCCTGGTTTTCTCATTTCTAAAATAACACATTCTCCAAGGTTTCTTCTAAACTCTTTAACTTTTACATCATTACATATTAATATACATAGTAGCTACAAATAAAAATTAAAACTGGAGACAATGTTGCAATCAAATAGAAACTTTGTTCCTTAATAGAAACGTTTTGGAAAAGCAATATGGACTTCAGCTATCCCTTGCTATTTTTTAAAGTTTTATAATTGAACTTGGTCAACATGAACATTTCCTTATAAAAAGAAAAGGAGAATTGGGAACCATTGGAGTTTATTATTGAGTAGGGCAGAGACATAGTCAGATCTTCACTTTAGTGAGATCAGTTTGAGTTGAACAGAAGATGGGGGAAGATTTGAGAAAGGGAGAACAACCATCAGACTATTGCAATCCTCTAGCATGAGGTGATGAGGGCCTGAACCAGTGTAGTAGCAATGTCAAAGGGGAGAAGGGCATATTGGAGAAATGCTACAAAAGTTTAAGAGACAAGCCTTAGTACTAATAGCAATGCAATGATCCAGGACAATTATGAAGGATTTATGACAAAGAATGCTCTCCATCTCCAGAAAAAGTACTGTTGGAGTAGAAATCCAGAAGAAAACATGATTTATCATTTGTTCATATGGGTATAGGATTTGGGGTTTGGGTTTTAAAAGATTACTCTATTACAACTTTGAAAGAAGCTTGAAATTCTAAGAGGTGAAGGTGAGAAGACAGTACATTCCAGATGTATATTATGAGCTATATGGGATGATAACTTGAGTAAAGGTTCAGAGGTAAGAAAGAGCATGTTGTCCATGGGAAATATGTGAGCCAGCTTTGGTGGAATGAAGAATTTATGAAAAGGTATAATAAGGTGTAAAATGTATAACAAGTCTGGAAAAGGGAGGCTGGAGGCAGACTGTGAAGGGTCAATTTAAATGGTAAAAAGAGGAGTCGTAAGAAGAAGCCTAGTGTATTAGATATAGCATTACACTTGAAGTCAAGAATAATTAGATTCAAATCCTGTAACTCTGGGCAGGTCCTTTACCTAGGAAGACCTTCAGTTTCTTCATCAGTAAAATGAAATGGATGGACCAGAGATTTCTAAGGTCCCTTCCAGCTCTAAATCCAGGATCTTATTTTATTTTATTTTATTTGGGGGGGATTTATTTCTTTATTTTTATTATAAAGATATATATATATATATTTACCAATTATATAAGTTCCACATAAGTTTTCCAAAATTATATGATCCAAATTGTCTCCCTTCTTCTTTTCCCTCCCCCCTCCCAGAGCTGGCAAGCAATTCAATCTGGGTTATACATATATTATCATGCAAAACATATTCTTCATAGGATCTTATTTTAGAGGCAAAAAGAAGTCACTTGTTCAAAATCTCCTGAGTGGATATCCTATAGGCATCTTTGAATTGACATTTCCAAAAGAGAATTCATTTTATTTCATCTCTGACTCCACTAAAGCTTCTCTTGACATCTCAGCTTGTCCAGAGGATCATTATCCCTTCAAGTCATACAAATTCAAAACCTTGGAGTCATCCCTGACCATCTCCTTTCTCTCAACACCCATAGCCAATAATTTGCTAAGCCTTGTCAATTCTACCACCACAAGTGACAAGGGGAAAAGGAAAAGAACCTATATGTTCTAAAATATTTACAGTGACTCTCTTTGTGATGATGAAGAACTGGACATTGGGGGGATTTCTATCAATTGGAGGATGGCTAAACAAGTCATGTCACATGATTGTGATAGAATATTACTGTATTATAAGAAATGATGAACAGGTTAATTTTTTAAAACCATGGAAAAATCTACATGAAACTATGAAGAATGAAATGAGCAGGACCAAGAGAACATTATATACAGTAACAGAAATATTGTTTGAGGAATAACTTGTGTATGTCCACCTCCAGAAAAAGAACTGATAAATAGAAACAAGAAAGACATAATTTTAAATATGCATTTTTGGGGGGTCAAATGATGCCTTCTCAAGTTTGGACAGGGGAGGAAGGGAAGGAGGGAGATACCTGGGAACTTTGATGTTACAAACTAATTAATTAACTAATTTCAAAAAAAAAATTCTACTTCCACAAAATCTCTCCTATTTCCTTTTCTCCACACACAGAAAAATGGTAAGGACTAGGCAAACAAGGTTAAGTGACTTGCCCAGGTCACCTAGCTAGGGAAGTGTCTGAGGTCAGATTTGAATCCAGGTCCTCCCAACTCTAGGCCTGGTGCTGTCTAATGAGCTACCTACCTGCCCCCTTCTATACAAATTTGACCACATTCCTCCTACTAGTCAATGACTTAATACCTTCTATGACTACCCTATTATCTAATATAATAATAATAAGCATTTAGGTAGCACTAAAGTTTGCAAAGTTATATATATATATATATATATAAAAGCGTTGCACATAGTAAGTGCTTAATAAATGCATTATTCATTCATCTCATCTCATTTGATCCTATGAGGATAAGCCTTTGAGGTAGGTGCAATTTATTATCCCTGTTTAATATATAAGGAACCTAAGGTCCAAAGAGGCAGGGTGACCTATCCAAGGTCATATACCTAAAATGTATCTGAGCCAGGATTGGAATGTAGTCTTTAATAACTCAAGACTTTTTCTGATTCTAGGTCCAGCCCTAGATCTACTATGTCCCACCAGCCTGGCTTTACAAGGTGCCACCAACTCAGTTCTCTTTTTTCCCCCTTTTATTAAACCCTTACTTTTCTGTTTTAGTAACAACTCTAAGACAGAAGAGCCACCAGGACTAGACAATCAGGGTTAATTGACTTGCCCAAGTCACTTATCCAGTTACTCCTCCAATTTACCTTTCTAAGCTCTCTGAGTATAACCCTTCTTCACTCACCCTCTATTCCAATCAAAATGGCCTATTTATTGGCCCCCAGACTTGATATTTTATCTTCCACCTCCATATTTTTATAAAGGCTATGCCTTATGATGGGAATGAACTTTTTCACTTGTTTTTGTTTCTTAGAATCCCTAGTTTGCTCCAAGGTTCAACTAAGTGAGTTATGAGGGCCTCCATCCCAGGCATGTGATGACTTCCTCCCACTGGAATGGATGGATAAGAACAATTTCTTCCAATGGCCATGAAGGCAGATAGTGAAGTATGTGAAGTACATAGAATTTGATCAGACACTAAAGAAGCCTACTTTGCATGGTATGCCTTTACTGTTCCTACTTGTTAGTATTCTCTCTTTCTGCTCAAATTTTACACACACACACACACACACACACACATACACACACACACACACCTGTTTATGTGTTCTATCTCCTCACCTTTCCAAGTAGAATGTAAAATCGTTGAGGATAAAGACCCTTTTCCATCTTCTTTGTTATTCCCAGTATCTTACATATGGCAGGCAATAAATAAATGCTTATTGGGCTAAAGGAATAGATACCATGTTGTTGCTGTTTTTTTGGGGGGGGGTTGTTGTGTCTAAAACTGTGACTAAAATTATTGCTATTTGTCCTAGAACATTTGTGATCATAAGGATAGGAAGATAAGAAGAGGATGTAAGGAGTAGCCAATTAACCTCTCAGTCTCACATCAGTAAAATATACATACATTTCTTACTTCACAGGGCTGGTGTAGGGAAAGCACTTTTTAAATTTAAAAGAGAGCAGCTAGGTGGCTAAGTGGATAGAGCATCAGGCCTAGAGTTAGGAGGAGCTGGGTTCAGATTTGGCTTCAGATGCTTTCTAGCTATGTGACCCTGGGCAAGTCACTTCTCATTGCCTAGCTCTTACCACTCTGCCTTGGAAGCCAATTCACAGTATTGATTCTAAGATGGAAGATAAAGGGTTTTTTTTTAAGTGCTATATAAATATAAATTATTGAAGAATGTCAATAAAGTCCAAAGTGAAATCAAAGTATCATGGGAGGGAAAACATAGTATTTCATGTTGGAAAGTATCTTAGAGGTCATCTAATCCAACCTGTACCTGAACAAGAATGTCTTCTATAATACACATGACAAGAAATCATATAGATTTTTCTGGTACCTCCTTTAGACTATTCTTTTATGTATTATTTCAAAGGGAAAATAGTGGGGTTTTATCTACTCATACTAAAGCTCAAATTACATAATCTTCCCTTGGGTTGGTAATGTCTCAGATCATTTTTGTATCCCTAGCATCCAATGCAACACTTTTTTTTGCACATGTTTGGGGCTTAATAAATGCTTATATATATTCAGATATATATATATATATATATATATATATATATATATATACACACACACACATATGAATGAGAGCCATCTACCAATAGATAAAATGGTCAAAATATATGAACATGCAGTTTTCAATAAGAAAAAGGCAAGCTATCAACAACCATATGAAAAAATGGTCTAGTCAGTAATAATAGAAGATAAGCAAAGTAAAAGAGTTCTGAGGCTCCAGTTCACTTGTATTAGATAGGCAAAGATGATAGAAAGGGAAAAGGCAATTGTTCAAAGGATTTGGGAGCATAGGAACACCAAAGCTCTGTTGTTCGAGCTATATGTCAGTTCAGCTACTCTGGAAAGCAATTTGGAACAACACCCCAAAAGTTACTAAATTCTTTATACTCTCTAACCCAGTAACTACACAAGAGATAAAAGAAGGAAGGAAAGGTCCAATATATTTTAAAACATCCATAGTAGTATTTTTTTTTATATAGCTAAGACCTAGAAACAAAATAGATGGTGGGGGAGCATCAATTGGGGTATACAAGTTATGATATATGAATATAATGAAATATTATGATGTGAGAAATAACTAATGGGATGGACTCAGACAAATCTGGGGAGACTTATAGGACCTGACAGAGGAAAGAGAGCAGAACCAAGAGAATAATTAGAAAGATATCCCCTCAGATCTTCCCTCAGAACTCTGAGGAGAGAAATAGTAGTTATTATATGACTTCAACACTATAAAGGGAATTAACTTTGAAAGACTTGAGAATTCTGATTAATGCAATGAGCAATCACACTCTAAAAGACCAAAAATTAATGTTTCTCTTCTTGTGACAGAGACGTACTGAACTAGATGTTCAGAATAAGATGCCTATCTTCAGACAGTGTCTAGCTTTGTGTTACTTGACCATACTTTCTTGCTACAACAGAGGACTTTTTTGAGGTGGAGGAGATAGTGATTCCAATAAAAGAAAATAGATCATGAGAAACAGTGTAAAAATACTTAAAAGAAAGCACACAAGGAAGTTCAGAAAGAGACAAAAATGAGCAGGACAGTTTTGGAATTATACTGCTAAATTTATTATATACTTGAAAAACTAACTGTACATAATACAGATTCACAGTTTCCTATATAAAATTTTTTTTTGTTCTTGGCATTCAGAAATGATGGGGGGGGTTGTTGTTGTGTCAAGTTTATTATATTTAAGAAAAAGATTTTAAGAGCTTGCTAATTTTAATTATCATACCAATTCAGAGTTTTTTCTAACTCTAACTCCAGGCATTTTTACTGACTCTTCTATGCCTGGAATGCTTTCTCTTCCTCCCTCCTCACCTCTGCTTTCTGCAAACCTTGACTTCCTTCAAATCCCAGTTGAAATCATCTCTTCTAAAGGAAGTCTTTCCTGCTTTCCCTTAATTTTAAAGCCTTCCTTCTTTTGAGGATTTCCAATTTGTTATGTATAGGGATTGTTTTTATGTGGTTGTTTGCATGTCTCCTCCCATTTGACACTAAACTCCTTGAGAGTAGGGACTGACTTACTTTTCTTTGTAGTCTCAGCCCTTAGCTCTGGTACACAGTGAACTATTTGCTATCAAGCACATAGTAGGTGCTGAATAAATGTTTATTAACTGATTTAACCTCTCTTGGATTCAATTCTGTCTAAAAAATAAAGGTGTTGGACTACATGGCCTTTAAGAATCTTGTAACTAATCCTTTAGCTCCCTCTCTGCAGATCAGCTATGAGATTTTGAAACCAAGACAGGTTAATATAGAACTCCAAAAAGCATGAAAGGGGATGATCTAATCCCAGCCTTCTGTTCAGTAGCTTCCTGTTTTAACTATTCATGCTAACTAGGTCCAAAGTTCAGTTGTGGCTATTTTGCTGAAGGGTTCTCTCTAAACTCCTTGTTTTGAAAGATACCACTTCTCACTCTAGCTGCATCTCTGAGATGGAAGAAGAAGAGAGGGGAACCTTCAAAGAGATATAGTTATGATCTTAAGAACTGGTAGATAAGGAAAGGATGTAAGGGGCAATTACCTAATCTCTCAGTCTCACTACTGGTGAATAGTGGTGAAGATGATACATGCATTGCTTACCTCAGGGCTCTCTATGAATTGAAAAGTGCTATACAAATGTGAGTTTTATTATGGGAGAAAGGAGATAGAAAGGAGTGAAAAAAAGAAATAAAGTTGAGTGTCAGAAAGAAAAAAGCATTTATTAAGGGCCCATGATATGCCAAGCCCAACAGTAAGTCCTAGAAACACAAATAGAAAGGCAAAAGAGTACTTCTGTCCTCGAGGAGCTCACATTATAGTGGAAGAGGTTCTGGGAATCAGAGGTGTGACAATACATATTCGAGTTCTCAGCTTTTAAGTTAAGATGGGAAGCCTCTGGCTCTTTGGAGACAAAGCAGATGAGGGCAAATTTAATGCACCTCCTATAGTGCCATTTCCATTTATAAAATAATATGTTTCAAATTTGATTCATTTGACAGCCCTAGGATCTTGGTTCAAATCCTGCCTCTGGCCCTATTTGATTCATAACAATGCATTTTTCTATAGTATCAGTTCATTGATAATCATTTCTGTTTCCGAAGTTGATCCATCTTGACAAATTCTAGGGACATGAGTTCAACTCCTACCTCTATTAACTATTTGGTGAATGTGATTTCTAAAGTATTATTTTCATTGATAAAACTATTATTTCTGAAGTTGACCCAAGAAGAGCACAGGGATCTGGTATCATTCCCACCCTTCACCCCACCCCCGTCCTCTGCCTCCGCCCCTCAGTCTACACCTACCCGGCTGCGTGCCCTAAAACTCAGGAATTGAACCCTCTTCAGCCTCGGCCCCCGGCCCGGCTCTCCGATCATCGGGATCGCGCAGGCGCTAGATTTGAGGGCCACGGTCTCCTCACTGCGCCTGCGTGGATCCTGGCTCCTCCAGGAGATAATTATGGTGAAGTCCAAATATACCATAGACAGGAAAGGGAAAGAATGGTGGGGAGGGGAAGGGAGAAAAGATACTGACACATGCGCAGTAAGTTATCTAGCGTCTCCCCCTCTCCCTCCCCCACCCCCCCCCACTGCCTCCCTACATCTTCTAGTCTACAACGCAACCGGAGCGGCTAGGTTCGGTGCATGCGCCCTGCGAGCAGCTGGCCGGCAGCCCCGTGGGCGGTGGCTGCGGCGGATCCGAAGCTCAGGGATGCCACGGGAGATCATCACCCTGCAACTGGGCCAGTGCGGCAACCAGAGTGAGAGCCAGGTCCCTCGGCCATGCAGCTGATTTCCTCCGCCGGCCCGCTCTGAAATCGTCCCGGTCCTGCCTAAGTCATAGGGAATCACCTACATCCATCAGTGGTCGCGATTCCATCTGCCCCCCTACCCCGAACCGAGAATTCCGAGTCCGACCCCCTTGGGGGTACCATTCCTCCTGCCCCTGAGTGCCTTGTCCCATCAGGACCCAAATGTCCTGTTCACCAGCCCTGGGCTTTGACTGGTCCCATCAGGACCCAACATTCCAAGTCTCAGCCCTGATGGGGGATATGGGGAGGAGTTGGGAGGTGATTGGTCCCATCAGGACCCAAAGGTCATATATCACAGCCCAAGGGGGAGATTGGCTCATTTAGGGGATATTGGTATAGGGGATATTGGTATTCTGTCATACCCACAGTTGGGTTCGAATTCTGGAAACAGCTCTGCGCTGAGCATGGCATCAGCCCGGAGGGCATCGTGGAGGAATTTGCTACTGAAGGCACTGACCGAAAGGATGTCTTTTTCTACCAGGTGCCCCCCTGAGTACACTGGGACAAAGAATTGGGCATCTAGAGGGCATGGGGGCATTAGAGAAGAAGGACAGGATCTAGCCAGAGGGAAGCAAAATGCCTGCCTTTCTGGTGGACAAAAGGTCCACAGTGGATGGCATGGAACAGAAAGAAAAAAAGTCCAGAACTGTAAGGGTGAAAGGCTAGAAATTAGGTAGGTCCTGGATTACAGGAGTCTCTTGTTTTGTTTTTTGGTGTTTGTTTGTTTTTGTTTTTGTTTTGTTTTTATTCTGACAGGCAGATGATGAGCACTACATCCCAAGGGCTGTGCTGCTGGACCTGGAGCCCCGAGTAATCCACTCCATTCTCAACTCACCCTATGCCAAACTCTACAATCCTGAAAATATCTATCTATCTGAACATGGTGGAGGGGCTGGTAACAACTGGGCCAGTGGTTTCTCACAGGTACCTGATAGAAGATCACAAATAGGAGAGTTATATACATGGCCATCTCTTCTGGAGATACTTCATACCTGTCCCTAAGGCTAGATGTCCCCAAATAGCATTTCTCTATTTGGGTAGGTGGGGGACCAATACATTATTTCTCAGATGAGCATAAAAGCCAGCTGAGGATTTGACTAGATCTATGGGAAGCAGTATATTAGAAGCACTGTGTGAGCAGGACAAGGACTAAATTGGAGTTTTCTGCAGTAAATATCTCCCACTTGGGGTCAACAGCTCAGGCTTTTGTTGAAAGAGGACTTTGGAGAAGTCAACTGTGTTTAAAGGAAGAATCCTGTGTATTGTGAGGAGAAACTGAAGATGGATATTCTCTGTCCCTCTCCATGTCCCTACAGGGGGAGAAGATTCACGAGGACATCTTTGATATCATAGACCGGGAGGCAGATGGCAGTGACAGCCTAGAGGTGAGGGCCCCAAAAGAACTTGGTAGAGGCATAACAACATGATATGGCTAGGAAGAATGGTCAAACACCCACTGGTATCAGCCTGGACTTTGTAGCAAGGGAAGGTAGAAGTTGCAATGAGCTGGTTGGGTCAGAGTTCCAAGGGGCAGTTTTCCAACTGACTCAGTTTGGAGCTGAAGGTGAAGAAGAAAGGTGTGTAGCTGAGACTCCCAAAACAAACCACCTATCAAGCAACTGGCCTTTGAGGATCAACTGGCTGAGGATGAGAGGGAAATCTCCAGTCTTCCTGGTGGACAGTTTGACTGGGGAAAAGACCTCTACCTTGCTGGGACCATCTGAGGACACCACAACTTGGATTCCTGATACCTGACCAACCATTGACTCTGTGTGTGTGAGATTCTGGGTTTACTGTGGGATTTATTCTTAATAGTCTTTAGTTAAGATAGGTAGACAGTGTAAGCTTAGATAATCAAATATAGTGGGTAAAAAGTCAGATGCTATCCTTCCCTTTATTCCTTTCCCAACATCTTCCCCTTCTCTGTTAATAAGCTCAAGTTATTTAAATGTGATATTTTCCCTTGTGTATAAACCCTTTCCCCTTTCCTAAAATCCCCATAACAACTTGCAGGGCCTTTCTTGATATTCACAGACTTTCTTGAGTCTCCAAATCTTTCCCACCTTGTTGGGTAAATGTGAAAATAGAACCATGTTCCCAGTGTCTTGAGACCTAGAAACACTTGTTCTGGGACATGAGGCCAAGAAGATTTGGGAAGGACCATTTATCACACAGAAGATGATCAGTTCTCTACTCCCTCTCTATCCAGGGTTTTGTACTGTGTCACTCCATTGCTGGTGGAACTGGCTCTGGCTTGGGCTCCTACCTCCTAGAACGACTGAATGACAGGTGAGTTTGTATAAGGGTTCATCTCTTCCTTTTCTGTGAGGCTGGGTGGAGAGATAACCAAACCCCTGGTTCACTAAGTGACCATGGCAGCCTGGCACATTTGTGGCTTTATTTTGGAATGAAAGACTAGCTGTCCCCCTTTCCTGGTAGGAGAGTTGAAGTTAGCACCTGATGGTTAGATTGTGCACCCAGGAATTCTCTGGAAGCAGGATCTCTAGGAGAGTTGGGTGATTTCTGACTTCTCCTCTTTCCCTGGGTTTTTGGATACTTCTTTATGCTCTCTCTTTCTTTACCACTGCCCTCCAAAACAATCATGGAATGTAAATAGTCATCTTTATTCACTTTTCTCCTTACCATTACCTTTCAGATACCCCAAGAAGCTGGTGCAGACATACTCAGTATTTCCCAACCAGGATGAGATGAGTGATGTGGTTGTACAGCCTTATAACTCACTGCTCACCCTCAAGAGACTGACACAGAACGCAGATTGTGTGGTGAGCCCTTGGGGAGAGAAGTCAAGGTCCTCCCTTGCCTATATAAAATCCACTTATCCTATCCACAGCCAGCTGTGCCCTCTCCTCAGCAGTCATAGAATCAAAAAGTATTTATTGAGCACTCAGTGGGTGCTTAGCATCTTAGGGATGCTGGAAGCAGGATGGGGCAGAAGTAAAAGATTCAACTCCTTCTTGCCCATTCAGATCTTGAAGTCTGTGAGCCCTTGGGGAGAGAAGTCAAGGTCCTCCCTTGCCTATATAAAATCCATTTATCCTATCCACAGCCAGCTGTGCCCTCTCCTCAGTAGTCATAGAATCAAAAAGTATTTATTGAGCACTCAGTGGGTGCTTAGCATCTTAGGGATGCTGGAAGCAGGATGGGGCAGAAGTAAAAGATTCAACTCCTTCTTGCCCATTCAGATCTTGAAGTCTCATGTAGGAGGTATAATACTATGATAAGGAATATGTGTGTGTGTGTGTGTGTGTGTGTGTGTGTGTGTGTGTGTGTGTGTGTAAGATGATGAAGGAGAGTAAGCACTGAGCCCAGAGTCAGGAAGATTGATCTTCCTGAATTAAAATTCAGCTTCAGATACCTACAAGCTTTGAGACTCTAGGCAAGTAATTTAGTCCTGTTTGCCTCAGTTTTCTCATCTTTCAAATGACCTGGAGAAGGAAATGGCAAACCACTCTAGTATCTTTGCCAAGAAAACTTCAAATAGGGTTACTAAGAGTGTGACATAACTCAAAAATGACTGAACAACAGCAGTTATTCAGCAAGCCTTCCCTGCCACCATCATGGAAGAAATCAACCTGTTTTCTGGCAATTTGGGGAGATTTAGCTCATTCCCCTGACTTTCCTCTGATCTCTCAGGTGGTACTGGACAACACAGCCCTGAATCGGATTGCTACTGACCGACTGCACATTCAGAACCCATCCTTCTCTCAAATCAACCAGCTGGTGAGCCCTCTCCTTTACCCACATAGATCTGCTTGGTTTTAATCACTTCATGCTGAGTTCATTCTAGGGTCTTTCATGGCCAGGAGCCAATGCTGCAACTCTCCATACCTCTGCTAGCTCTGCTGCTGACCTTCCAGACTTCAAAATTATGAACCATTCCCCATTCATTTTGTATATTGTCTTCACCCGTTAGAATGTAAGCTCCTTGAAAGCAGGGGCTGGCTTTCTTTTTGCTTGGATTTGTGTTCTAACTCCTTGCCTGCACTTGGCAGAGTGTTTGGCACATAGTAAAAGCTTAATCAGTCTTTCCTTCCTTCCTTCCTTTTTACGACCACAGGTGTCCACCATCATGTCGGCCAGCACCACCACCCTGCGCTACCCTGGCTACATGAACAATGATCTCATTGGCCTCATCGCCTCCCTCATCCCCACACCCAGGCTCCACTTCCTCATGACTGGCTACACCCCCCTCACCACTGACCAATCTGTAAGCAGATGCCTTCCCTCTTGACTCCCCCTCCACTCGAAATCCCATCCTCCCTAAAGTATGTCAGGATCTGTGCCCAGTAGGCAGAGACTGAGTGGGCCTGACCACTGCCGTTCCCTTCCCTGCCGTGTGCCATGACCCTGCTTCTGGGAGCAGACCCCAGAGGCTGTGGGCTCAAAGCCTGGAACAAAGTGTGCAACTCTCTCTCTTCCCATCCCCTCCACCTTTTTCCTCCCTGGCAGGCAGAAGGGCTGTACTGGACAGTTTGTCTTTCCCTTCTAGTATTTGAGTCCCAGACTTTGGGCTGATGAAAACTGACTCTCTGCCCTTTGCCGGGCCCTTATGGCCTACAGCACCAATTGTAGGTAGTATAACGCCAGTACGTGGCTGCCCCCTGGATGTACCAGGTACAGTAGGGTTAAATCCTGCCTCTGTTACTTAGTATATGTGTGATAAAGGGCAAGTCTTTTAACCAACGTGCGCCCCAGTTTTCTCATCCGTAAAGTAAAAGTTCTAGGCATAAATCTATGATCCTACAGTATGATTGAGAAGGAAATCAGCACTATTAAGAACCTGTGCTAAATGCTATATAAATATCTCCTTTGATTCTCACAACCCTGGGAGCTAAGTACTATTATTATCCCCAATTTATAGATGAGAAAACTGATGCTTAGAGAGAGGTTAAAGCCCACAAAGGTAGTAAGGGTCCAAGGCTGAATTCGAACTTGGGTCTTCCTGACTCCAGGTCCTATGTTTGCTGCCTCTGACTATTATCCACTCATACTGAGCCAAGGGACAAATTGGAGATGACTGGATTCTGATTAAGCCCACATTTTTATGCCAGAAGTCTGAGCCTCCCACCACTAGATAGATATTTTGGGCTGCATCTAGGGTAGGGGACACAAGAACTTTCACTCTAGTATATATGGTTTTGTAAAGACTTCACTGGACTCTTCCTGGCTAGCCCCTGCCTCTTCCCATACTCCTGGAATGGATCCTTATATCCTCCTCCTTTAGGTGGCCAGTGTAAGAAAGACAACAGTGCTGGACGTGATGCGTCGGCTGCTGCAGCCCAAGAACGTGATGGTGTCCACAGGCCGGGATCGCCAGACCAACCATTGCTACATTGCCATCCTCAACATTATCCAGGGAGAGGTAGACCCCACCCAGGTGTGTAATTCCCCATCCCCCTCACCTAAAACCTTCCCTCCACATGATACTTCTTAGAGTTAAGAAAGAGCCCCAGGACCTTCAGGATATTCAGGGGCTGAGACATGCAGTGGAAAGTGCCTCCCTCATACCTTGATTCTCCCCCACTTATGCCTAAGGTCCATAAAAGCCTGCAAAGAATCCGGGAAAGAAAGTTGGCCAACTTTATCCCCTGGGGTCCAGCAAGCATCCAGGTGGCACTATCTCGGAAGTCTCCCTATCTGCCATCTGCCCATCGAGTCAGTGGACTCATGATGGCCAACCACACCAGTATCTCCTCTGTGAGTTTGCCCTAGCCCTCTCCCTCTGCCCATACTCATGTTTTCTCCCATGAGTCTATTTCAAGCTGCCTTTCTCACCCTTCCTCCTTTTGCCACCTTCCCCCTTCCTATCCCAAATGTGCCTGGTACTGCTTCCTAAACTCCCAATTCTAGGCTCTGTTCCCTGAGCCACCTAGCTGTCCTGGGAGAAGATAACTTGAAACCCACCCTCACAACCTCCCAGACCAAGGCCATGTTCTCCACTTATTTCTCTGCGCCCCTTCTTCCACCGTTCCTATTCCAGCTATTTGAGAGTACATGCCACCAGTACGATAAACTACGGAAGCGCGAGGCCTTCCTGGAGCAGTTCCGCAAGGAGGACATCTTCAAGGAGAACTTTGATGAGCTGGACACATCGAGGGAGATTGTGCAGCAGCTCATCGATGAGTATCACGCCGCCACCAGGCCTGACTACATCTCCTGGGGTACCCAGGAACAGTGACCTCCTAACTGCTCCAAGGATGGTGGTTCCTACATTTCACAGATTTTAGTGTAAGGTGCCATTGTGATCTAGTCTCCCTTTGATCCCTTCAGACACCTTGGCCTCCAGCATGGATTCATCAGGCCTGCTTCTTTCATTCACCCATACCCTTCCCCCTTAAGGATACTCACAGGAAAAACCCAACAGTGTAATTATGTAGTCTTCTTCTATGTTGATCATCTCCAATAAAACATTGAATAAGAACCATGAGCTGTCCATCTATGGGCTTTGCAGGCAGGGGTCTTTAGGTTCTGTCTTATCAGTCATGGATAAGCACTGGGTTTATATTTAAAAGGTTCCTATTTTAATCTAAAAGTAATTTAAATCCAGGGGCAGCTAGTTGACCCAGTGGATAGAGTGGTAGGCTTAGAGTCAGGAAGAATGGAAGTTCCTGAGTTCAAATTCAGCCTCACACACATATTGGCTATGTGACCCTGGGCAAGTCATTTAACCCTGTTTCCCTCAGTTTCCTCATCTGTCAAATGAGCTGTCAAAGGAGAAGGAAATAGCAAACCACTTCAGTATCTTTGCCAAGAAAATCCCAAATGGGGTCACAAAGAATCAGACATGGCTAAAAAACCACTGAACAATTTGAATCTAAACCATGGGTGAAGTTGGGCAAGTTCTTTACCTTTCTAAGCCTGTTTCCTCATATGCAACAGAACTAGCCTTGACAGAACCCGGTATTTTTAAAAAAACCCTTACCTTCCTTTTTAGAATCAGCACTCTGTGTTGGTTCCAAGACAGAAGAGTGGTAAGGACTAGGCAATGGGAGTTAAGTGACTTGCCCAGGGTCACATAGCTAGGAAGTGTCTGAGGCCAGATTTGAACCTAGGACTGCCTGTCTCTAGGTCTGGCTCTTCTTCTGATAAGAAGGAACTGGATGCCTTTTTTTTTTTTTTAAGGCAAACAGGGGTAAGTGACTTGCCTAGGGCCACACAGCTGGTAAGTATCTAAGGCTACATTTGAACAAATGTCTTCCTGACTCTGGGCCTGGTACTCTCTCCACTTTACCATCTAACTAGTTGCCCAACCCACTACCTTCTGATACCACCCATTCTATTTTTGGATGGCTAAAATTGTCAGCAAGTTTATATCAAACCTAATTTGCCTCTGCAGTTTCTACCCATTGTTCCTACTTCTGCCTACTAAGGTAAAACAGAACAAATTTAATCCCTCTTCTGCAAGAACGCCTTTTGGTTACCCAAATTCCCTCTAACCTTCTAGTTCTTCTCTTCTCCAGGCTCAGATTCAACTGATCTTCATGTAACAGGTCCCCAAGGTTCTTCTAACTATAAATTTTATGAGTTGGTGGTTGTGAGGGGGCAAAGATGTGGACAGTTCAAGAGTGAAGGAGGATGGATTAAGTAAGAGGCAGCCATCTGAGCCCTTCACCTTTTGACTTTTTTAAAACCCTTACCTTCTGTCTTGGAACCAATACTGTATATTGGTTCCAAGGCAGAAGAGTGGTAAGGGCTAGGCAATAGGGGTTAAGTGACTTGCACAGGATCACACAGCTAGGAAGTATCTGAGGTCAAATTTGAACCCAAGACCTCCCTTCTCTAAGCCTGGTTCTCAATCCACTGAGCCACTAGCTGCCCCTCTCCATTGGATTTCCAAACTCTAGGTAAGCTAACAGAGCAGGGTATTGCTTTCTTTCCCAAAGACCCCAACTTCTGGCCTAGCAAGGAGTAAAGGGAGAAAGACTGACCATACACCAAACAGACTCCTCTGTGATTTTGACATCCCTTCCCAATCTAGATTGCTTCCCTTTAATTTATGATGTCAATACTGCCCTAACCCTCTTTCTAGTAAGAGGAGATCAGAAGTGCTGGAGTTAGGGTGTGGGCAGAGACTGGACACCTGTACAGGAATTTGGAGGTGTCAGTCCTAGTGACTCAGCCTCACTCTAGCCTCAGGGACGCCAAAAGGTCGCCCCCACATCATGAGGAGGATGGAAGGGGGACTAATTATCTGCTTCTGCTATTGCCCTATTGCTTCACCCACTATCCTTGGGGCAGCATCTTGGGCTGTCAGGGGTTAAAGTCATAAGGTCAAGATGGGTGGTGTCTCCATGATGACCAGGCTCCTGGCAAAAGCTCAGACCTTGGAGGTGGGAGGTGGGGTCTAATCCCAAAGGAGAAATGGTGGACCACAATTTAGGCTAAGGCAGTCAAGGACTGTTGACATCACTCTCATAGGAAGAGTTTGTGTAAATAAAGATTTTTTTTCTTTTCTTCTACAAATAAATTAAGAAACACTAGAAAATTGTCCGTGCCTGTCAAAATCCTGGCCCTTGACTGAAGAGGGAAGGAGATGACAGGGTGCCCTGTCCCTGCAGGGCTAGTGTGTTATAGTGGGGTGGGTCAGTGGTTCTCTAATTCTCAGAGCAGTCCAAAACTCAGGGAGTCTGAAGGATGTTCCTGTGTGGGCAAGCCAGGACTCCATCAGTGCCCCAAGCTTCTCAGTTGCTGATGTTCAAAACGGCCAGATTATACTTGGTGGTCATCAAGGCCTGGATTCTGGCTGACCAGGGAGGGTGTTATTTGTAGGTCTGGTGTGGTGACAAGGTTGCAGGATCTGTCAGGAGTGGAGTTAGCGAGGTAGGCATTCACCAGATGCATTATCTCTTCCACCTTGAGAAAACCAGAAAGTGAAGGATAATAGACAGGGAGGTAGATCATTGCTCCTCTCTTTATACTCCCATCTCTTGGCTACCTTGCCCCCCCCCCTTTATTCTGCCACTTCCAATTTACCTGGGGGCTCTGTAGGAGCAGCTGGCTGTCCCCAACCTTTAGAGCCAGAGTGTGGGGGCCTGTCAACTGGCAGGCAACCACATGACCATAGCTGACATTGTGGATGGGCTCAGTTTCCCCTGGTCGAGATAAGGACATGGTTTTGGCCCCCACACCAAGGCAGAGCTGCTGGGGGACACCACCTCCAGTCTCCTGTTGGACAAAGGAAGACAGTAAAGTCAAGGAGGAGGGAGCAGGAAAATGGTTGTGCTTAGTTAGGCAATACTAGATCCTAGGAGGAAGCAATCGGATCCAAATGGAACCTATAGGATGGGTACCCACGGTGGGAATATTCTGGGGACAGAGGAGGATTTCGTGTTCGAGGTCCCCCCTCCCCACCCTTTTATGAAAGAAAGGGCATCCCTGGAAAGTAGGTACTGGGCTCCCAGGGACTCTGGTGGGAGAATCCTGAAAAAAGGTAGAAGAGGTCTGGGTGAACTTCAGGCATTTTCTCCGCCTTCTCTTCTCACCGTGCTCAGTTCCAGGACGTCATATCGGGCAGCGCCGAAACCTGGACACTGTGCAGCTAGTGCCAAGTAGGTCGCCATCGCCTCGGCTTGGCCCATTCCCCGCAGCTGCTTCCATCCTCCCAGGACAGCCGCGGCAGCCCCAGTGCCTCCCCCCTCGCGGACCACGGTGCCCCCACTCCGGACCGCGCCCCCACGCCTGGCCCGCCCTGCCTTCCTCTTGGCTAAGCCTGGACTCCAGAGTGCCCCGGCCAGCAGGGCAGCGGTAGGAGGAGCTCTAGGGGTTGGGCGGGGTGGGGTCTCTCGGGTCAGGGCTGAAGCGGGAAGCAGGCGGTCTAGACGCGGAAGAGGAGCCAGAGGAGAGAAGTCTCGGTGCAGACTTTGTAGGCGCAGGGCGGCCAAGGCCCTCAGCGTGTCCTCGGGCGGGGGCGGCCGGCCCCGCAACAGCAGAGCGTGGGCCTGTAAGGGGTGACACCCATGTAGGGACGGTGAAGACAAGTTGCAGGGTAGGGGGAGCCCAGGATGCAAAGCATAACTTAAGTGATCGTTGGGCAGAACGGATAGGCGGCTAAAGGGGAATTTAGGGTATGGTTCAGTGGGGGGTATGTGGGTGTGCTCATGCGCGTGTGCGTGAATATTTGTGTGTTCGCGCGCGCTCACGCGAGTAGTGCCAGTATTCAGGGATCCACACCTGCTCAAATAGGAAAGGTAGTTCGTGCCCGTCTGGAGGCAGCCCCTCAGGGTGCAGAGGTCCGTGTAGACGCAAACACAGCCTCCAGCCCGAATCTGGAGATTCTGCCTCCTCTGCTGTCAAACTGCGAAGCAGAGAGACAGATAACGAACCGGCTTAGGCGCAGGAGATCAGACGACCCCAGGCGCTGAAGGAACAAAGCCAGGGGAGGGATACGGGGAGGGGCCTGAAGAGGTTGGAGGAGGGGCAGACTTGGATTTGGAAAAGTGGCCAGCCGCCAGAAGGGGGTGGTCCAGGGGAAGGCAAGGAGAGGGGGAAGGGGCGAGGACTGGAAAAGGCAAAAGCTAGGACGAGCACTGGACATTTACTTCTCAAACCTGGTGAGCACGTCAGCCACTAGGACCCCTCCAGCCAGGGCCCGCTCCTGGGAACCCCTCTGTTCGTAGAGCGCAAACGCATTTCGGCTCCGAGCCAACCCCAGCCGTCCCACAAGCTCCCGCGCCACCTGATAGGGGGTAAGGCAGGCGAAGAGAGGTGGCTGAATGTCTCACTCCAACCCAGGGCCAAGGAGTCGTGCATCACTAACTAGAAGCTCCAACTCCTGTATGTTGCAGAAAAATAAACTGAGACCCAAAAGAGTTAAGTGACTGGACGATGGTCACTCAAGGTAGTTAAGAGTTAGAGACGACTCCTGACTCTTGCTCTTTCCTCATTTGGTCTAACTGTCCCAATCTCAGAGGTCAGAACAAAGGGAGATAGTGTTGTAAAAAGTTATAGGTTCAAAATGTATACCTGGAAGGGACCTTAAAAGTCATTTAGGGAACTGAGTGGTTCAATAAATTGAGAGCCAGATCTAGAAGCAAGAGATAACTGGGTTCAAATATGGCCTCAGACACTTCCCAGCTGGGTGACCCTGGGCAAGTCACTTGACCCCCATTGCCTAGCCCTTTCACTCTTCTGCCTTGGAAGCAGTACACAGTATTGATTCTAAGATAGAAGGTAAAGGGTTTTAAAGAGTTACTTATTATGGGAGCAGCTAGATGGTTCAGTGGAGTGAAAGCCAGACCCAGATACAGAGGTCCTAGGTTCAAATCTACCCTCAGACACTTCCTATCCTCAGTTATCTAATCCTTACCACCCTTCTGACCTAGAACCAAAAGATAGTATTGAGTCTAAGATGGAAGGAACCGGTTTTTAAAAGTCATTTGTACAAGTTCCCTCCATTTTACAGACCAGGTAGAATCTTTTAAATCTATTCAGTTAACTTCTTGGTTTGGTGGTGGTGGGGGGGGGGGGGTTGTTCTTGGATCCCAGGTTAAGAACTCTTAGAACATCTCCAAGGCTCCTTCCACTTCATGCACTTTGAGTGTATAACTTAAAGGTGGTCAAATCCTCTTGGGTTACAGGTTTCCAATGTCAGTAGTCATAGGGCAATATCCCAATACTCACCTCCGAAGCAGTAGTGTGTGAGTCGATGGCCACGCTGCAAGCCCCAGCTCCTGGACAGTGCACAGTGCATAGAAGCTCCTGCCGCTGGCTGAGAGCTGAGATCTCAGCCAAAGAAGGCACCAGCTCCCTGCCCCGGGTCCGCCCCAGAGCCTTCCTGATGAACCGGGTATACTCAGCCAGCTCCGTATCAGGAAATGCTCTCTCTGTCCTGGGAAGGATATTCCGGCTCAGGACACTAGCAAGTATCCCCTCCTTGCCCACAGGGGATTCCTCACTCCCTTCCATTGTGTGCCCTCCAGCCTGCAACTCTCCTGGTCCTCTCATCTCAGACATTCCTGTCACCTCTAAATGTTCTGTTCACATCTTCCTCCATCTGTTTTCTCCACAGTTCCTTCCCTATCACTGCCCTCCACATCCTCCACCTTTAAATGAACTCCATTCTTGTTTTATGATTAGCTCAGAGCCCCTACCTTCAGAGTCCCCTTCTATTCAGCCCTCATTGAACCTCTAAGGTACCCATCATTCTCTGGTTGCCCTGCCAGCTCTCGATCTTCTGCTCCCGCCCTCACCTCTCCAGGTGCCCCAGCAGATGCCCCCGAACGACCCCCCCAGGCCGGAAAGTGCAGCTCATGCAGCAGAGTAGCTGCCAGTATCGCAGGGCAGCGGGGCTGTGAGGGGCGGGGGACTCCGGGGGCCCTGCAGGGCCCGAAGTCTGCTTGGCCAACTGCAAGAAGAGTTCGTCCCGGAGCGCTGGCAGGTCCCGGCAGGTCTGGAGCACGCCCTGCATCAGCGGCCCGGGGCGCCGCGCCCCCTCTAGGGCCTGCAGGGCCAAGAACAGCCGCACCGCCTCCTCTCGAAGTGGCGCATAGCCCGGACCTGGTGGAGAAGTGATGAGGGTTGGGGGTGGGGATGTTCAAGGCAGATCACACAGGACTAGGGGTCTACAGGAAAGACAAGGGGGGCCCGGAGAAAGGGACTCTGTGAGGTAGATATCGAATGCTATCGTTTTCAGTGTTGTAGTCGGAATCTGGACTTCAACGCCAGCCCGTCCACTTTGCCAGGGACGCCCATTTATTTCCATTCTTGGTGCTTCGAGTGTGGAGTCCCGGATTTGGGGTGTGTGTGTCATATTTCCCTGACTTCCGGTCCCTGAAGCTCTAGCCTACTCACCTGGAGGGCCAACCCCATAAGGCAAAGGCAGGAGTGGGGCGTACAGGGCGCTGCTTGTGTGCCTCAGGATCGGGTTCCGACGATAAATCAGAGCCACAGCCTCAGAGTCTCCCCCACTCTCCTGGAGGGAGATTGGAGAAAGGAGTGCATCGCGGGAATGGGTGTGAGATGCGGGGCGGCTCTCCGACCTTTCCTAATCTCTCTATTTGGCATTGGAAGACCACTATTATCTCCCCCTTATTACAACACACCCACCTCGCTTCCAGATTCTCTCATACCTGAATATCTCGAAGTAGGAGCTGGGTGGGGGTCTCTAGAGGCGCCTTCCCCGCAATCACACCCCGAAGTGCTGCGCCCCAGCGAGCAGCCTCCGCTAGCCGAGAGGAGCAGAGACGGACACTATGTTTTCGGCCTGACACTGTCACTGACCAGAGACCTGGGGGTAGAAGGAGAAAGAAGGATCACCACCCCATTAGCTCTTCGTTGAAGAGGGATGGCAGTGTCGAGGGAGAAAGAGGAAAGAGGAATAGGATTGGCTCGGGGAAAGAGTCTGTGCTAAAGATCTTACCGGTTTCCTTGGGCTTGCGCTCAGGGCCAGACACAGAACACAGACTGGTCAATACCAGGCTCCCGAGCCGCCTGGCACCGCGTCCGCTTCCACTGAACTGGTCCAAAGAGTCACGCGTGAGCACAAACCAGGCCCTGCGGGGGGGCAGCCAGGGCCGGGCCCCCCCTACCCTAGGCTCCCGCTGCAGCCAACCTGTTGGGAAGGGAAGGACAGAAAGAAGGGAAATTAGAGGGGTAGAATTTTACTATTAGGCATGTTGAGAATTCAGAGTTGAAAGTGTTGAAGTAGGGGTTCCAACTGATGGGAAGGGATCCCCTACCTTTGACGATGATGTCTGGTTCCTCTTCAGGGGGTCCTCGCTCAGGGATAAGACTTCTTGTCTCCTCTGAGCCCTGCAGCCTAGAAAAGGCAAAGGGAGCGGTTAGTAGGTCTGGGAAACTATCTCCCAGAAAGAGGTCGAACCTAATCCAATCCGATCCCATCCAGACCCAGTATTCCCTTGGCAAGAAAGGGATCTGGAATTCCCGTAGTGGGCGGGGGGAGGGGGCGGAGACTGCAACGTCTCAAGAGGAGTCCCTCCCCTCCCAGGCTGTGGGAACCGCTAGGCAGTTCTGACCTCGATCCAGAAATAGCTCGGACCACCAGTCCTTCTTCTACGTCCCCTACCAGACCGCCTCCCTTACTATCCACCCCCCTCCCGGACCCCAGCCAAACCGCAGCGTCCGGCTTGGAGCTGCTTCCTTATTGCGTAACCCGGCGGGAGGGTGAGGACTAAAAGGAGTGGGGGTCTCTGGGATCAGCGGCCTTGGAAAGATAAAATGGGAGGACAGTGCGAAAGGAATGCGCTTACCTGTCGGAGCCCGGCCCGCTTCTCCCGGGCTGTGTTAGCGTCACCTCCAGTGGGCCCTACAGCGGTGGGAAAGAGATGCCAAAGGATCAGAGGCCTGGCTACATTGCATCTCTAGACTTTGCCTTAAAGGCTCCACAAATTAAGGGATTAATCAACAAGAAGTACGTGGTTATCGCTTCTCCCAGGGTATTTGGGAAATGGAGCTCCTCGACTTCTCCCCTCCTTTCAGTCAAAAGGCGCTACAGTGGTAGGATCTGGAGTGGGACCATGAAGTTTCTCTATATTCTAGTTTATCCTCCTAAGATATATTCAATTACCCCTTTACCAGTTTCCCCTTCCCTCCCTCTGAATAGGTCGGTGCAAGCAGCTAGGAGACAAAGGGAGAAGGGACTCCTTCATATAACGCTTCAAACGCTCCTTATTTCACCCCAGGTCTGGGAAGGGTTTCCCCTACTGGAAGCACCCGGAGGAGAGCATGCATTGGGGTACACTAGGAGTCCCCTTTCCCTCTCGATGAGTCTGGACTTCTAGCTCACCGGCCCAAGACATCTCCCCCAGTTCTCCACCAGCCTCCTGGCGCTTCTGTCAAGAAAGGGACTCGGGAAAGAGTCCATAAACCCGCCCGGGAATCTCGCCAGGCGGGAACCGCGCCACGGTACCAGTGTGCCCCGGGTCGGGCAGCGAGGAGAGAAAGGAGGAAGAGGGAAAGAGAGAGGGAGTGGGGTGGGAGGGGGGCCTGGGACACCTGTCCTCAGAGCTCCAGGGAGTGGAGGGTGGAGAGAGAACGTGGAGAGGTGAAGAGAGCCGACCCTGTCCAGGGTGAGAGCTTGGGGTCTGATTCGATCCTCCCTAAGATTGTTTAGGTTCCTTCTCCTAAGAGGTTTCTGTTCCTTCTAAGGTTCTCAGTGGGGATGCCAGCTGAGACTTTTGGGGATCAAAGCACATCCTTGTCCTCAGTTCACAACCACTCACTTTTCTCTCTCTGTCTCTGTCTCTGTCTCTGTCTCTGTCTGTCTGTCTGTCTGTCTGTCTCTCTCTCTCTCTCTCTCTCCTCCCCCCCTCACTCCCCGCCCCTCTATATTTATCCTCCCTCCGCCTCCGCCAGGTGCTGGCGCCGGCCCTGTGGTGCAACCCGCCCCACCCGGGCACTCAGCCACCGGGCCTGCCAGGGACCCCAGAGCGGGTGGGAAGGAGGACGGGAAAGATTGCATTGACCCCCCCCCCCCCCCACTGTAGAATGGAGATTCTTGGTTTATGCCGATGGATATGGGAATGAGGGTTTATAGCCTACCAACTCCTTGCCTCTGTTTCCCCAAAAGGGCAAAGTCAAGTGAGTTGAGTTGTCTTCCCCCATTCCCTGGAGGTTTTCCACTGACTCACCCCAGGGGGAGGAAAGCTCAATCCCGGGTGGACGAAGTGTTCAAGGGTCTACTACAGCAGGGACCCTAACCCACAATACAAAACTCAAGCTCAGGTTCTTTCACACCCCGCCCCGTTTCCCCAAGGGAATTGCTGCCTCTGGACCCAGCCCTGGCAGGCAGGGAGCGGATCGGACTCAGGAGTCCGAGTCGCCCAGCCGGACTCTCCACATTCCTCTGTGCTGGCGGAGGCGGAAGGAGACGGGACGGGACGCGGGCCAGGAGGAGAAGGGAGAGGCCGGGCCAGGCCGGGCCACGCGTGACGCCTCCCCTGCCTCTGGGCCCCAGCAGGTGGACAGCGCCCCAGAGTGCCCCATTGGGGCCGTCAGAAAGGTCCTGCCTGGGGTTGCCCCTTTGCCCTCCTGAGAGCAGAGGGGAGAAACCCTAAGGCTAGGAGGAGAGAAGCTTCCCTTCCTCCGCCCACTTTGGCCTCTCTAAGGGACCAGGATGGCACAAGGGTCTGGAGGAGAAGGAAAAGACGCCCGGTTGGAGAGAAAGAATAGAACTGCAGGCCTCCCGAACTTACCCTCCCGCAGCTTGCTGAACCCGGAGTCCGGAGCTCAAAGGTCTCCTCGTCTTCGTCTTCGTCCGCGTCGCCGCCAAGCTCTCCGTCCCCGTAGTCCCTCCGCAGTAGAGTGAAGCCCCGACGGCAGCAAAGGAGCCACCAGAGCCCCCCTGGAAGAGGCATCCGGACAGCAGGGGGCTCGGGGGCGCAGGCGGCCGCGTCGAGCCGCAGGGGGGGATTGATGGTGGGGGTGGGGAGTCGCGGAAACAGTCAGGTCGCAGGACTTGGGCCAGGGAAGGAAACAACGTGCGGAGCTAGGAGGCGGAGGTATAAGGCAGGATCAGAGGTTGGGGTGCAGTAGGACTCTATCCAGAGCCTGGGGGAGATTCAGTGTCTAGGACGTTGGGGCGGGGGTGGGGGGACACGCTCCAGGTCGGGGGGAGGAGGTAGCAATGTCCGGAGCTGGGAAGTAGTGTCTGTTGTAGTGTCCGGCCCAGTGGGGGGCAGTGTCCGGTGCGGTGTCCAAAGTGGGCAGTTATTCAAGCTCCAGGGAGGGTCGTGTCCGGTGCAGCGTCCGGTGTCCGGGGCCCGGGCCGCGCGCGCTGCGCTCCCTGCAGCCCCGGGACTGGCGCGCGGGGGGCGCGAGAGCAGCGCCTGGGCTCCGCCCCCCCCTCCCGCACGATTCTTTTTGCCGCCCCCCCTCCCACCCTTCCCTTCTTCTTTCTCTCCTCCCCTCTCCCTGAACAAGGCAGGGTCTGGACGCCGTCACGGCCTCTTCCGACCAATTCCGGTGCCTGGCGCCGGGAGTTTCAGCCAATTGGGTGACGGAGGTAGCGGCGGGTTGCATCATGTGCCCCCTGGCTTAGTGACAGCCGGGAGGGGCGGGCTAAGGAGAGCGAGAAAAGGAGCGAAGGGATGTTAGCCACGCCCCGGTCTCTGAGGTCCTGAGAGGGTTGTTCGACGCCAAGACAGCCCCGCCTCCACGCTCTCTTTTTTAACCCTTTAGCTTCCTTCCCAAAGAACTTGAACTTGATGGGGGGGGGGGGCGGTGCTAAAGATGATGGACTCGGGGTGTAGTTTGAAAGATATTTTTCTGGACATGGCCAATACAGGAATTTGTTTATGCATATTTGTCTCTAGGTTTGTTTGTTTGTTTTTTTAGTGGGGAGAGGAAGTAGGCGAGAAGGTAGGTTTTTAAAAAATTAAAATAAAAAATAAAATTTCAAACAAACAAAAAAAAACAACTCTGGAAGAAGGCTCTTCTTGGAGTAGATTCCTCAGTGGCAGGGGGACAAAGCGCGTGGGGGACAAAAGAGAGCCCGGAGAGAGGTCAGGGTCCCATTCTCGGACCCTGCGAGATCTGTGCCTTGGTCCCTGGGCCAGGTGTGGGAAAGCTATCTGGGTAGGTCTAAGTGGGAAGGATGTTTCCCTCCATCTTTTGGAAAGGAAACTTGTTGCTTTCTATCCGCGCCCACCTCTTTTCCAGGCGGGGAAAAATAAGGCAGCACTTACGATACACAGGGCAAGAATCAGAATCTGAAAATTCTCGAGTTCAAAATCCCCAAATTTTGAACCAAAGCCCGGGAGTTCTAGGGTAGGTATAAATATTACTTCCTCCCAGCTACCTCTCCATCTCTATTTCCCTCCTTGACACCTCCATCTCCCCCAGACGCTAGTGGTCCAGGGTAGGAAAGGGTTAGCCAAGTTGCCTGGATGGGAGAAGGAGGATAGTATTCTGAGGGAGGGGCCCAGACAGAGACTAGGCGTGCACGGGCGAAGGGTCGGGAGCGCGCGCTGCTGACTCAGCAGCGCTTCCAGCAATCTCTGGGTGAAGGGTTCGGGACTCGAGTCCCCAGCGGCTGGAGTGCAGTGCTATCTCTGGGAATCAGCGCCGCCTCCCCATCTCTCTCTCTCTCTCTCTCCCTCGCCGCTTCTTGAGGTGACTGAGGCCAAACTCGGAGCGGTTTCCCAGACCCAGGCTCCACTCGGCCGCCCGGGATTCCCAGGAGGATTGACTGGCTGGGGTAGGGAGGGAATACTGGGGCGGGCTTAATCGCTGGGGATCTTCCCAGTCCCCACCCCGCCCTACCCCGCCTCCATACTCGGTAGAGAGCTGGCTCTGCCCAGCACAGTGAAAAAATACCCCTGAGGTCAGCCATGTGTGCCCTGGAGGTTCGCCTCTAGATAGAAAGATCTGGATTTAAAGAGACTTTCCTCATAGGTCACCGACTGACCTCTAGCAGAGATCCCTCTCTAGTCTGCACCGACTAGGTCTCCCGGGATGGATACACTCTTCATCCTTCCCACTCCTACCCCCTCCTTTCCAGACCTCCTACCCTTCACAGTCAGGAAGCTCTTCCTCTCTCCTACAGGCTCATCCCGTTTCCTCTGACCCTCTCCTCAGAAAAGAGAAAATCGCTGCGACTATGGCCCTCCGTAGTTAATACTTAGAGGGCAGGTCACTTCCCTTTCTGTACCTCAATTTGTTTTTTGTGAAATGCGAGTGGAAAATCCTTTCCAGCTTGGATGGTCTATAAGGTGGCCCATTCTACAATCCGAAATCCCCTAACTACAGTTTGTTTTCCACTGGTTTTCTTTACTATTTTGTTTTCTGTATGAAGCAATCTGCCCTATCTCCCTCTTGTTGCAGTTTCCACCTCACCCCAGCTGTTTCTCTGGGGAACTTACACCTTGCCTTCCAGTACTTTTCTATACAGGGTATGAGGGGAGAGGGGCTGAGCAGTACCCGCCAGCCAGCCATTTCCAAGTTGGTGAATGAAAAGTCCTAACAATTGTTGATTACATCTTATTTTCAGATAACCTTTGGCTTAATCAAATTTTAATTTTAATGTCAAAATAAACAGAAAAAATTCCCTTTATCCCCTACTTGTATCCCCATGTTCTCTTTTGTCATCTTCTTTTTCCTAATCCCATCCCATCCAAGCTCCTGGTCCTATTCTCCATTGATCCATGGAGCCATCTGACTACCTGCCTACCTAAATATCTATCTATCTATCTATCTATCTATCTATCTATCTATCTATCTATCTATCTATCTATCTATCTATCTATCTGTCTGTCCATCTTTCTCTCTCCATCTCTCTCTCTCTCTCTCTCTCTCTCTCTCTCTCTCTCTCTCTCTCTCTCTCTCTCTCTCTCTCTCTCTCTCTCTCTCTCTCTCATCTATGTACATTCCCAGTTCTTTGGGAACAGGAATCCACTAATAGGAAAGGCTGTGGGTTTCTGTGGGAGCTGAGCAGGAAGAAAGACGGGGCCTGCGACGACAGCGGCCTCGTTGACTGGAGCTGTGGTAGAAGCACCCACCTCGAAACAGTCTCTTGAGGTCCTGGCGAAAGCGCAGCCCTAGGAAGGCGTAAAGTATAGGATTAAGACCACAACGAGCCAAGGCCAGACCACCGGTCACCAGCAATGCCATATCCTTGCGCTTACTGGCTGAGCAACTCCTCTCTCTGGCAGTCAGCAGGTCTGTGGTGTCCAGCAACAAGGCGAGGCTGTAGGGTAACTGCAGGACCACGAAGGCCACTACCAAGGCCACCACAACTCGAAGTGCTCGTCGGCGCTCTGGCCCTCTGGCGGCCAACAGTGTCCGGCCCAAGAGAGCGTAACAGACCACCATGACTGAGAGGGGCAGTGCAAAGCCCAGGATCACTTGAGCCACGGCGCTGGCCCCCTTGACTGCCTGGGTCAGACCCTCTGGAAATACCAGTCGACATCTCCTCTGCCCATCTCGCTGCCCATCTTGACCATAGAGGAGAGAGGGCAGAGCCAAGAGCAGAGAAAGCAGCCAGATTGCTGCAGAGATCACATGGGTCCTGCCTGGAGCTGGGGGCCTGTGGCTCCCAGGTGAAGCCTGAGCTATGGCCACATAACGATCAGCACTTATGCAAGCTAAGAAAAGGAAGCCTGCATGGAAGGAGGCTGAGTAGAGGCCTGAGACTGTTCTGCAGAGAGTACTACCCAGTGTCCAGCCCTGCAGGGCTCCGGCTGCTCCAAAGGGCAAGGTCAATGCCAGAAGTAGGTCTGCCAAGGCCAGCTGGAGCAAATGAGCTGAGGTTGGTGATCGGGCAGCACGGTGGGCAGCAAGGTGGGTGGCCAAGACAAGACCATTGCCTGCCAGGCCAAAGGCAGCCACTGTGAGAGAAATACTTGGCTGAAAGGTCCGACTGAAAGACTGAACATCAGCCTTATAGCATAGCTCTGGTAGAGACACGGAAGGATACACATCATCACTTTCCCCAGAGTAAGGGGTCCAGGTGACCTAGGGGAAAAAGGGAGGAGATAGAGCTAATAAGACACTCTCCCCTAACTCTTTTGCTTACCCAGAAGAGCTGCATCTAAGGCACTGCAAGTTGAGGCACTATTAGAATATCCTTTTCAAAACCAGCTCCAAACAGAAAGCTCCCTATGTAAAACCACAGGGTCATCGGGTCTAGAAACATAAGGTTCTGGGGCCTGAATGGGCCTCAGTTAGTATTTGTTGATTTGGCTAAATGTTCTAACCTCTTTTTTTTTTTTTTTGAAAGGGGGCCAATGCTGCTGGTTAGATACCAGACTAGAAACTCACTGTGGTCTTCGAGGGGGTAGGGTGGGGAATTCTGCACATTCTGCTTCTGTCTCCGGTTTTCTTTGTCTTTCTGCTCCTCCCCTAACCCTACCCCCAAGACAGCTGTGCTGACCGATCTTGGCCTGGTTTTCTCTCCTGGGAGCCACTTGACCAAAACATTAGGGGATTCCCAGGACTCGAGCCTCCTCAGATACCTAACTACTGTATTGCCCAGAGCTCAGTGGCAACCTTCATCTTGCTAAAATCCCTAGATCTAGATGGTTCCAGTGTCTGGTGACCAGAATCTGGAGTCAGTGCCAAGGACAAAAAGTAAGGACAGCCCCTGCCTAGCTGAGCAACTATGGGGGTAGCAATGGGCAGCCTCAGATCTTCTCCATATCCCAACCCAGTCCCATTTCCATCCCTTCAGCCTCACCCCAAGTCCCACCTGTTCCAATGGCTCGGTCCCCATCTCCCCGAGAAACCGGTTTCTGAGGTGGTCGGGTTGGGGGAGAAGTTAAAACTTGTGGGACAGGAAGGAAGGGGCGGAGAGTGAGAGCAAGGGCGGGAGAGGAAAGATTAGGGGCCCTTTGGTCCCGTTGTTCCCCTATCCCCCCTTTTCCTGTTTTCTCCAAGCCCCTTCCCTTTCCCTTTCTTGTCACTGATCCAGATAGCCCATTCCCTTTCCTCTCATCCTGACCTCTCCATCCCACCTTTTCTTTGAGCCTTCACGTTGTGTGTCCCCTGTCTCTCTCTTCCGACTTGTCCTTCAGCAAAATGCTAGATGAATTCAGCTACTATTGTTCTTTTATTTCTGTTCAGTTATTACTGTTTCCGAGTAGGTTGCCCTGTACTTTGACAGGAATGATGCTCTCTTCTATAGCTTGCGGTATTTTCCAATCACTTTACGTGCCCTGGTCTTTCTGTTTTTCTCCGTATTGTCTTTGGAGATTTCCCGCATCATCTCCTCTGTCCCTCTCGCATCCAGTTTCCCGCTTGTCCGTGTTGCGTGAGCGCGCGCGGAGTCCTGGGAAGCGGGCGCGTGAGGTGGGGACGCGAACCGGGCGGGGGAGGTTGGGGGATGTAAGAAGAGAAGACAGGAAAAGGCTGGGAGGGGGGAGAGAGGAGAGGGTGGGCAAAAAAGAAGGACGGAGAGATCGGGAGAGAGAGGAGGGGAGAAGAGGGGAGAACGAGAGAAGATTTTGGACCCTTAAAATTCTCAAGGGAACAACTGAGAGCTGGACAGAGCCCAGGGCCCTTGTGGGCACCATGGGCACCCCGTTGCTCTGCATTCTGCTTGCAACGGTCACTGGAGCCAGAGGCTGGGGCTGGTGTGAGTATCGAGCCAAGAGAAGGTACAGGGGGGACCAGCCAGGGATCCGAACGGGATGCTGGCGGGCGGGTCTGGGATCCAGCCGCATTGCGGTTGGGGGATGGTGGTGGCGTGCCAATAGTATATAGAGAGAGGGGAGTTCTTGAGCGTCCTTTCCAATTTCGGGTCCTTTCCCCTCGCCCCTTCCTCTCCCCTTTTCCGAACCTCCGCAATGCAGCTCCCAGACAAGGACCCCAGTTTCTCCGCATCCCTCCCTTCCCTTTCTCTACTCTTTCCGACAGCTTCCCCACCTTTCCCGGAGGTCTGGGGCTCTCTGGGTGTCAGGTCTCATCGGGAAGCGAGTCCACTGTTCATCTTCTCAAAGCTTTAGGGGTTCTGCTGCAGTAGAGATCAAAGTAGGGTGGGGCAGGCGGGTAGGGCTCCAGCCTCAGGCTACAACCCGAAGCAGGGAAGTAGGGGACTCTGATCTTTGGAGCAGAAGCTGCACTGGGGGGAGGAAGGAAAGGGCACAGACGAAAGGGCACAGGAGACAATTTGGTATGGGAGCGGAGGGCCGGCACTGACTGGCTCTGATTCCCGGGGCCCCCAGATGGCTGTGATGAGGAGCTGGTGGCTTCGCTGTATTATCGCTCTCTGGGAGCCTCCTCCTACTACGGCTTCTTCACTGGGCCCCGCTTCGCCCGGCTTCACGGTGAGGAGTACCGGGGCTTGGGGACGCCGGACCTCTAGTGCATGCAGGACACCTAAGTGCGTGTGTGGAGAATCTCCCTCAGGAGTGTTGGGTGGGTGGTAGGTGGTTTCCTGGTTTGTGACCCTCACTTTTCTGTAGGCACAAGTGGATGGTCGCCTGCCATTGGAGACCGGAACCCCTGGCTACAGATCGACTTGATGAAGAAACATAAGATAAGGGCCGTGGCCACGCAGGGCTCCTTCAACTCGTGGGATTGGGTCACGCGCTATATGCTACTTTATGGAGACCGCGTGGACAGCTGGACGCCTTTTTACCAAAGAGGGCACAATTCGGTATGGGTGGTGGGAGCAACGGGGCAGAAGGTTGTTCAGGGGGTGAGCATTCTGGTATTCCCTAGTACCTAATCTCTGGGCCTCCCTATCCATCAGGTGGTCTCAGCAGGTGGAAGGTAGTCCGAGGCTGGGGAAAGGTGCCCGCTGGATTGTGGTAGGTACCCACTCGGTTATTAGTCCTCTCACCGCTCTCCTCCCCACCTCTCGCCTTAGACATTCTTCGGGAACGTGAACGAGTCTGCTGTGGTCCGACATGACCTCCATTATCACATCACTGCCAGGTACATTAGGATAGTGCCCTTGGCCTGGAACCCACGAGGCAAGATTGGCCTGAGACTTGGACTCTACGGATGCCCTTACAGTAAGGGGGATCTGAGGAAACAAATACTCTAAGGGTCTTCAGCTGGCTGAGGCCTGAGGAGGGGGAAGTGGGGAAAAGAAGAATGACCAAAGGAAAGTCCAGAGGAAGAGGCCCAATAGGGGCCTTGGAAAACTGGGAGTTACCCAGTTGTGATTGGAGGCTCTGGATTGGGGGTGGGGGGAGGATACAGACAGTGGCCTGTGTGTCAGTGTTTAGAATGCCAACAGTTAGGGAAAACAGAAAAAGTTTGGGGGAGCTGGAGTTCAGTGGCTAAGACAGCCCTAGACTTTGGAATCACGACATCTAGGGTTCTGACACACACATATTTGTGTGGTCTGAATGGGTCCCTTAAAATCTCTCAGGTTTCTGATGTGTAAAAAAATCAAATTTATCTCACTGGGTCTTTGTGAAAGTCTAGGCCCTGAAGGCATGTTGTAAAACCTTCCAATGTCAAATGAATCCAGCGATTACTCTTCCTTTCAGAGTCAGATGTGTTATACTTTGATGGGGATGATGCCCTCTCCTACCGATTCCCGAAGGGGGTGAGCCGTACCCTATGGGATGTCTTTGCCTTCAGTTTTAAGACAGAAGAGAAAGAAGGGCTCCTTCTGCACTCAGAGGGGATTCAAGGAGACTATGTGACCCTGGAGCTCAAGAATGCTCAATTGCTGCTGCACATGAGTCTCGGTGAGTCTCTACCACCTGGGGCCCCATTCAGGACTGGCTTCTTCCCTAGCTCTCATCCTTCTTTGGCTAACCTTTTCTGAGTTTGTGTGCCCAGAGGGCAAATTCATGTTGTCTTTGAGCCCCAGGATTACCAGAGAGAGTTGAGGGAGAAAGTGTTTGCTTTGGGCCCATGGACTGAGGGGTGGGGCATACAAAAAAAAATGTCCTTGGGCACTGGGAAGAGGGGGGAACAGAGCAGCTTCCAGAGTGCCGGCTCTACACCCATGCCATGTCTTCACCAAGGGTGGTTTAGGTTAACCTGTCTCCATCCTCTCTCTCACACTTGACCTCAGACCTCTCACTCAACCTTCTTTATCCAAGACTGAACTACTTTCACCCAGTTTCAGACCTTGACCTTGGCTTCTTGATTATTTTTTTGGTCACTCTCTAGGAATCCCATGATTCCAACTAGTTCAGGCAACATGTGAGACGTAATGGAAAGAGAATGAGGTCTGGAGTTAGTAGATCTGACAAAAATCCTGTCTTGGTTCCAAGTGTCGATTTCCTCTTTTGTAAAACGACAGAGCTGGACTAGATGGTTTCCAAGGTCTTTCTAGTTCTAAAACTTTTCTTTCTTTGTATCTAGCACTAGTCTGGCAACTAGCACAAAGTTTGGCACAAAATAGGAACTTAAATACTTGTTGATTGATTAATGGGATGTGAGCACAATTAATGATAATATCCTGTCACACCCACCCTGTGTGGTAAATGCTGTGATCCCTATTTCACAGATGGAGAAACTGAGGTTCAGAGATGTGAAGTGAGTTAACCAGTATCTGAGGACGCTGGATATGAATTCAGATCTTTCGGATTCTGTCATCGATGTTTCTCATTATTTCTTTTCTTCCTCCCCATCCCCCACCCCCACCCCTCCACTTCCCTCTTTCCAGGTAGCAACCCTATCCATGGCAGACCGGCACACACTACTGTGATGGCGGGTGGTGTGCTCAATGACTTGCATTGGCACTACTTAAGACTGGATCGCTTTGGTCGAGACGTCAACTTGACATTGGATGGCGAGGTGCAGCGATTTCTCCTCAATGGCGACTTTGAGAAGCTCAACCTAGACAACGAGGTGACGGGGGTGGGGGGTAGGGATGAGGACGGATGCTGGGGTGGAAGGATGGAACCCCCCTCTCTGGACACGGAGGGAGGTTTGAGGGTACCAAAGAGGGTAGGTGCATGGAAAAGACACAGGAGAGGATCCATTTTGAGAAAGGGTGTGGTGGGGACACCTGTAGAGTTGGGACACACCCTGTGTAACAGGAGAGGTCGTATGGGCGTCTTGGAAATCACATAAGTCTAGGGTGCTTTGGGGGCGAAGTTTGCCCTGCTGAAAGTCCATAGAGGGTAGACAGCAATCTTAGACCTGGAATTGAGTAGGGAGACCAGGGTGGCCTGAGGTGACTGACGCCCTGGCACCGGGCCGTTTCGATTTCCTGCAGATGTTTATAGGAGGGCTGGTCAGGGCGAGGCAGAAGAACCTTGCTTACCGGGAAAACTTCCGTGGCTGCATGGAAAATGTCATTTTTAACCGGGTCAACATCGCCGACCTGGCTGTCCGGGGTCATTCTCGGATTTCCTCTGAGGCCAGTATGGGGGACGAATGGAGAGGGCAGGAGACACCTAGGACCCCAGAGCGGACTTGAGGCCCCCAAGGGGATCTGGGGGAGATGGGAAGGAGGGGGATGGAGTCACGCCCTGAGACGCTTTTCCCCCCCAGAGGGAGGCGGTTGCCTAGGCTACCATATCGATCTGCGATCTGGATCGATACGGGCTGACTCAGCTCCGCCTTGTCCCTGGCCACAACAAACAGCAGATGGGGAGGGAGAGGGACGGAGATTGAAATTACTTTCCTCTCCCACTCTAATCATCCTCTCTTTTGGAGGGCGTGGCCATAGACCGACTTTGTTCCATTCCCACTCCCATCCCTGACCAACTGGGGTGAAACTGAGTCAAGGGACAAGCGGGCAGGAAAGGGATGGAAGTATCATCCGGGCCCTGCCCCGGGCAGATGCTGACGCTGATGACCCGGTCTGGCTTTCACACTCTCCTCGATTCAGGGCAAGGTGGCTTTCCGGTGCTTAGATCCGGTCCCGCATCCTATCAATTTCGGCGGACCCCACAACTTCGTGCAGGTGCCCGGCTTCCCCCGCCGCGGCCGTTTCGCTGTTTCCTTTCGTTTTCGGACTTGGGACCTTACGGGAATGCTGCTCTTCTCGAGCCTGTCTGACGGGCTGGGCCACGTGGAGCTGATGCTCAGTGACGGCCAGGTCAATGTGTCCATTGCTCAGCCTGCGCGCAAGAAGCTCCAGTTTGCTGCGGGTGCGGGAAGCGCGGGAGGGTTGGGGGGGGGGGGAGAAGGGAAGGAGACCTTGGGTGGAGGGGGGCAAGAGATGTCCCAGGACACCTTTAGTGCCAGAGTATTCTTTCCTGGGCCTTGAAGAGTGGGCGTAGTGCCCTCCTCTTAAGTCCCTATACCGGAAGGCAGCCCGATGTGGTGGAAAGGAGCCCAGGTGTCGAGACCCAGGTTAGAGCCGGATCAGGATGACCTTGTAAACTTTCCGGAGTCTGACTCCGGACCTGATACCACTTGAATCACTTTTCAGCGTTGTTATGAGGAAAACATTTTAAAGATGCCACGCACGTACTGATCTACTCGTACTGTTTGTTAATATTAGGAGAGGTGTCAGATTGGGTGGGGAGGGGAGGGCGGGCCTTGGAGCCTGGAAGACTTAAATCCAAGACCCGGCTCGGATTCGTAGAGGTCAGAGCCTCCGGCAACTAGTTCCCAAATGACTATTAGTTGTAGAGAAGCTGCTGATTAATAGAAGGGACTTCCATTCTGGGAGATCTCTAAACTAGGGAAATCACAGGTCTACGTTAAAAAACGTTTTCATTGTTTTCCTTACGAACTCTCTGCCTTGTTTCCGGTTATTCTCGGAATAATATTCTGCTGCTGCTACTCAAGTCCTCAAAGGATTGAGCTGGGGGAAGAAAACTCTTCTAGGAACCCAGGCAGTTGGCTGTTGGAATCTTATCCTCTGCCATGAATTAGTTCTGTGAACTTACTCAAAACTTCCCCAGGCATCATGGATTTGGTGTTTTAAGGCATTTTAGGAGCCATTTCCCTGCTTCTCAGTTTAGGTGAGGAAATCGACCCAGAGAGATTAATTAAATTGTTCAAGGTCAGCCAAGTTGTGGTTGTTGTTTTAGCCCTTACCTTCTTCCTGAGAATCAATACTGAGTACTAGTTCCAAGGCAGAAGAGTGGTAAGGGCTAGGCAATGGGGGTTAAGTGACTTGCCCAGGGTCACACAGCTAGGTAGTGTCTGAGGCCAGATTTGAACCTAAAACCTGTCATCTCTAGGCCTGACTCTCAATCCACTGAGCTACCCAGCTGCCCCAGAAAGTTTTTTGAAGAGAGTAATGAAATGATCTGGCCTATGTCTCAGGAAAATCATTATGTCAGCTGCATGGAGAAGAAAATGATGAGGGGAGAGATCTGAAACAAGGAAGCTGATTAGGCCATTACTGAAATAATCCAGGCAAGAGGGGATGAAGGCCTGAACCTGGGAGTAAAGGGAAGGCAGCAGATTCAAGAGATGTTCCAGAAGTAGAATCAATACTTTAACTGGTTGGACATGGTGCTCAGGGAGAGAAGAGTCTAGGATGACTGAAGAAATCATACTTGCATTGCCTATCTCAAGGGGCAGTTGGGTGACTATAATAAGACAATATAGATAAAATGCTTTCTAATTAGGACCTATTAGGCGAAATCCCTGTGACTTGTGGTCTCTCCCCTTTGCCTGAAGGATACCGCCTCAATGATGGATTCTGGCATGAGGTGAATTTTGCAGCCCAGGAAAACACAGCAGTCATCAGTATAGATGACGTTGCTGGGGCTGAATTCCGAGTCTCTCACCCTCTTCAGATTCGTACTGGGACCTCATACTTCTTTGGGGGTGAGTGATAGCCGAACTTGCCAACCTCTTTCTTCCTACTCCCACAGATACAGGAAAGTTTCTAAGAGAAACTCTGGGGATTTCCTCATGGTCCTTGATCCCAGAGTCTTTTTTCCTCTCCTTGCTAAGTGAAGGCATTTGCCCTCGAATCTGCAGCATTTCCTCTTGTGATGCTTGCATGTGTGTGTGTGTGTGTGTGTGTGTGTGTGTGTGTGTGTGTTTCCTCTATAGTTGTTGTAAGGGGTAGGAGATGGAGAATGATGTTGAGTCTTTCCCGTCCCTATCCATGACAGAGGAGGGTGGATGGTTGGTTGTTCCAGGGTTGGTCACAGGGATATTTGGTTGATCCAGGTTGTCCTAAACCAGCTAGCCTCTGGGGCTGCCATTCCAACCAGACAGCATTCCATGGCTGCATGGAACTACTTAAGGTAGATGGGCAGCTAGTCAACCTGACCCTGGTGGAATTCCATCGGCTTGGAAGATATGCTGAGGTCCTATTTGACACATGTGGCATCACTGACAGGTGCACAAAAGCCCCCTCCCTTACCCTTTTATAGAGGAAACTACCTTTTCCAAATCTTCCCTAGAAGCCTTTAAATGGAAGTGACTGACCATGCTCTCTTCCTGTCCCCACTTTCTCTCTCTCTCTCTCTCTCTCTCTCTCTCTCTCTCTCTCTCTCTCTCTCTCAACTCTTACCTTCTGTCTTAGTATCACTTCTAAAACAGAAAAGTGGCAAAGGTTAGGCAGTTGGGGTAAGTGACTTGCCCAGGGTCACATAGCTAGGAAGTGTCAGAAGGCAGATTTGGACCCAAGTCCTTCTGACTCCAGATCTAGCACTCTCTCCACTGTGCTACCTAGTTGGTCCCTGCTCCCACTCTCAAGATGCATCTCTGCCCCCCCCCTTAAAGGAGGATCTTCTTCTCCTGTCCTGTCCCTCCCTTGAAGTGATATATGCAGTGAGACCAGTGGGGCATATGCCCTGTTGTACCTGGGAGAGAAATGAGGGACTGACCTCACCTGTGAGGGTAGAGTTTTCCAGCTACTCTGCCTTACCTTGCCTGGCTCTAAGCAGTGTTGTTCTACTCTGGCTCTTACTTTGTTTCTAGTGTGGAAATAGAGAAATTATACTGGGTGAAGGAAACCTGGGGAGAACTTTCTCTTATCTCATTCTCCCCAATGATCTCACTCTTCTGCATGGTTCTATCCCACATCCCCAGGTGCTTTCCTAACCCATGTGAACACGGGGGCCGCTGCTATCAGTCCTGGGATGATTTCATTTGCTACTGTGACCTGACAGGCTACAAGGGGGAGATCTGCCACCAGCGTAAGCCAGGCAGTCAAGGAAGGGTGGGTTCATGGGAATCTCAGAGAAAGAGAATTTTTTTTTCTTGGTGGGGCAGATGAAAGGGAGTTGGGAGTGCACAGTGATGCCTGGGGGTAGGCAGAAGCTGCTCTTTCTACCCCCTCACTCTGAGTTTGCCTCTCTACCCTACCAGCCCTGTACAAAGAATCATGTGAAGCCTATAGACTCAGTGGGAAGACCTCTGGGAATTTCACCATTGACCCTGATGGCAGTGGCCCACTAAAGCCATTCGTTGTGTACTGTGACATCCGAGGTAGGTGGGTCATTGGGCTAGCCAGGTTACTTGAAGTGGAATTATGGGTCAGGATAGGGAGAAGGGAAAGGGGGCTTTGCAACTAGGAAGTGGGGGTGGGTGGCAGTTTGGCTGGGAGAATTGGGTTAGATGGGGATTAAAGTGGAAGCAGAGAAGTCAATTATGAGAGCAAGTCATGATTTAATAACCTAGTTTTTCAAAAATTGCTAGTCTTCTAGACCTATTCCCAACTCCAACCAAGGTACCATGTAACAGGCCCAAACCAGGGGATTGGAATTCTGCCATTGTCACATTCCAATTATTACTCTATGACACTGAACTTAAGAAATGGAAAGATATCAAGAAGCCTCAGTCTCCAGGGAGAGGCCACCCACTCCCATTCTCACCCCAACTCCCAGAGAACCGGGCATGGACAGTGGTACGCCACGATCGGCAGTGGACAACTCGAGTGACAGGCTCAAGCCAGGAGCGTCCATTCCTGGGGGCCATCCAGTACTGGAATGCATCCTGGGAAGAGGTCAGTGCCCTGGCCAATGCCTCTCAACACTGTGAACAGTGGCTTGAGTTCTCTTGCTACAACTCCCGGCTGCTCAACACTGCAGGTGAGAGAAGATGTAATGAAAAGAACCTTAGTACCTTAGTGGAGGAATCTTAGTGGTCCTCAAAATCAGGGGTTCTGAACCTTTCACTGGGTGTCACGTCCTCTTTTAACAGTCTGGGGAAGCCCAAGAAAGGAAATCTTCTCAGAATAATATTAGTATGGGCATAAAATCAAATCTATAGGATTGCAGAGGAAACCAATTATGTTGATTATATATTGCTATAATAGTTCCATCTGTATATACATTGTTTATACATTGATATCCAGTTATACTGCTAACTGTCGGAAATAGAGTTCTCAGAATGTTAGAACAATTTCACGGACCGCAGGTTAAGACAGTCGGGGCAGGGAGAGACAAGGTGATGGACTTGGTGTTCCACAGCTAGTTTTTTGGGGTGGGGGGCAGACAGAGTGAAGGGATAGACCCAGGGTCACCCAGTTTACACAGCTAATTAGTAGCTAAGCCAGTATTAGACTCCAAGTTAGTTCTGAGTTTTTCAGTGTTTTTTCCACTTTCTCTTCTAGTAGAGTGTTAGGAGGTAATGACTGAGGAAAGATTACTCAGTGTAATTAGTGACATGACCAGGGTAATAGGAGGGACTAAGGGAAGATTATAGGGTGAAGGAAGTGTGTGCGGTGGGGGGGAGGTATAGTGGTGAGAGAGAGAAGAGGATTAAATGGGGATTTCTAGGGTGATCAAAAGACAAGAGTACCTGGAGAACTCACTCTGTGTCTCCCCCTCTCCACCCCCAGGTGGCTACCCCTTCAGCTTTTGGATAGGTCGGAATGAAGAGCAGCATTTTTACTGGGGGGGATCCCAGCCTGGGATCCAGCGCTGTGCCTGTGGCCTAGATAAGAGCTGCGTGGATCCCACACTGTATTGCAACTGTGACGCTGATGAACCCCAGTGGTGAGGGTGGTAGGGGGTGGCTCAGAATCCTGGAGTTCCAAGGTCTCTCAAGGGCCTTGGGCAGGGGCATGCAAGAAAACATAAGGAAGTCTAGAGCTCACTCATTTACTCAGTAGGTCTTTATTAAAGGGGTAGTGAGGTGGCTCAGTGGATAGAGCACCAGACCTGAAGTCAACAGGACTTGGGTTCAAATAAGGCCTCAGACATTTCCTATTTGTGTGACCCAAGGTGAGTCACTTAACCCATTTTCCTAGACCTTGCCCTTTTGTCTTAGAGTTGTTGCTAAGAGAGTAAGGATTAAATATTCTTTTCAAAGTCCTTAAAAATACAGTCTCTTGGGGGCAGTTGGGTAGCTCAGTGGATTGAGAGTCAGGCCTAGAGATGGGAGGTCCTGGGTTCAAATCTGGCCTCAGACACTTCCCAGCTATGTGACCCCGGGCAAGTCACTTAACCCCCATTGCCTAACCCTTACCACTCTTCTGCCTTGAAGCCAATACACAGTATTGATTCTAAGAAGGAAGGTAAGGGTTTAAAAAAAACAGCCCCTTTCCTCAAGCAGTTCATCACCTAGCAGGGGGCTAACCTGACATCCCCTGCTCCCAGTTCTAATCCTAGGTTCCCTCCCCTGCAGGAGAACAGACAAAGGATTGCTGACCTTTGTGGACCACCTACCGGTCACACAGGTGGTTGTTGGGGATACTAACCGATCCAACTCTGAGGCCCAGTTCTTCCTAAAGCCTCTTCGTTGTTATGGCGACCGTGAGTGACAGGCCCACCAGTGGGCATCTCTCCAACTCTGAAATCCAAGCTGTCTGGCCCATGTTTCCTCCCTAGTCCCCAAGGACTCTTCATTATTTTTTATCTCTGTGCTTAACACCCCCATGACTTTTCTGAATCTCCTTCCACTGATCCCTCTCCCATCCCTGGGACCTTTCATTCCTTTGCTATTTTTACTCATGCATTGGGGACACTGTGCTCTGATGGCATCCATCCTCCCCATCCCCCTCCTCCATTACCCTCCTGTTTCTCCTTCGACTCTGGTGTCTCTCTCTCCCTCTTTTTTTCTGTGTCCTCACTCCTTGTAATTTTCTCTCGTTCCTTGTTTCTCTGTGCATTTCCTAAGAAACTCTGATGGTTCCTTGTTCTATTGCCACTCTGATTTCTTCTCTGTGCTCCTCAGGGAACTCCTGGAATACCATCTCTTTCCATACTGGTGCTTCACTGCTCTTCCCTCCCATCCGGGCCAACTACAGTCTTGATGTCTCTTTCTACTTCAAGACCACAGCAGAATCAGGTGTCTTCCTGGAGAACATGGCAGGCCGCCCTTGGCAGTGGCGGCGACCATACCTTCGGCTAGAACTCAACAGTGAGTGGGTTAGGATATGGGTGGAGGTATGTGGAGAGAACTGGGAGGGATACAGGGAACAAGGATAAGAGTGATGCTGAGGATATGATTGGGTGGGATATGAATTTAGAGTGAGATTGGGTGGGGAGTATAAAGAGAGAGAGAGAGATGGTCTAGTCCAATGGTTCTCCAACTTTTTGAGAATTCAAAGCAACATAAAATTGTGAGGTGTCAATGCCTCAGTCAACTATGAGTATAAATACAAGATAGTAATTGCCATATTGGTCTCTGCTTACTGAGAACATAATTGACCAGATAGGAGTCTCTTGTAGTATAACTAACTCTTTGGCCTAGAAGTTGAGAACCAAGGATCTGGTCTTTATTTTATAGATGAGGAGAAATTGACCCCATTTTAGAGGTGAAAAGAAATTGGCCAATTCTTGGCCCAACTCTTTTGGGTTAGAATCTTAACCCAAAGTAAAAAAAGGGAAATTAAATTGAACTTAATTCTAGATACAGATTCACCAACATGGGGAAGGTTGGGGATCTGAGTTTACAAATAGATGTGGGAGGATTTTTGGGGGTATTTAGAGAGGTTAAGGGGGGAGCATGAGGCAGGGAGGGGTCTGGGGAGATTCTGGGGGTTGGAATTGGAATAGGATTGAGAGATAAGTTGATTGTGCCCCTTTTCCTCTTCTCCCTGTGCTCCAGCTTCTCGAGATGTAGTTTTTGCCTTTGATGTGGGAAATGGTGATGAAAATCTGACAGTTCACAATGAGGAGGTGGAATTTAATGATGATGAGTGGCACCTGGTCCGGGCTGAGATCAATGTAAAACTGGCCCGGCTCCGAGTTGACCATGGGCCCTGGGAAATTCGGCCAATGCCCCTCCAGACCTACATCTGGCTAGAGTATGACCGGCCTCTTACTGTTGGTGAGTAGGGTTCCCCGTGTCTAAAACTAAAGCAGTCTCTCATAAACAACCCAAGGTCCTGCTCCATATTTTCTAGTCTTTCAGTTCTTTGACTTCTCTTTTTAGAACTAGTCAGTCATTTCTCACCTTCTGGAAATAGGGTCCTTCCTTTTACATCTCCTGTTTCCCACTTAGTCCCCAACTCCAGTCCTCTGAGGAGATCAAAGATTTAGATCTGGAAGAGAATTTAGACATCTTCCAGTCCAATTATTTAATTTTATAGATAGAAAACTGAGATCCAGAGAGGTTATGATATTTGCTCAACGTCCCATGGGGAGTTTAATCTAGGATTGATTCTTTATCTGCTAACTCTAGGTCCAGCTTTCTTTTTCTTTTAAATAATCCTTACCATCTGTCTTAGAATTGATACTGTGTATTGGTTCCAAGGTAGAATCAGGGTAAGGGCTAGGAAATGGGGGTTAAATGACTTGCTCAGGATCACACAGCTGGGAAGTGTCTGAGGTCAGATTTGAACCCTTAGCTTCCCCCCCCCCCCAGTACCACATTAACTTAAATCTTTTCACTTTCTATCATCCTGTCCACCTTGTGAAAGCATATGGGCCCCACCAAATCTATTGATCATTTCCAGATTTACTCTAGGGGACCTGTCTATAATTCCTTCAAACTTTCATTTTATATGTGGAACTGGACTAATTTGAACTCTTATGGCTCTGTTGCCCTTATTACATCCCCAAAGGAGGACAGCTACCACCAAATTGCTTTGTGTATTGGGACACTTGAGGCTCATTTTTCTGAGACCCAAGCCACAGATAAGTTTTTTTTTTAAACCCTTACTTTGTGTCTTAGAAGCAATACTAAGTATGGGTTCTAAGGCAGAAGAGCAATATAAGGGCTAGGCAATGGGGGTTAAGTGACTTACCCAGGGTCACATAACTAGGAAGCATCTAAGGTCAGATTCAAACCCAATACTTCCCATCTCTAGGTCTGGCTCTATCCACCAAGTCACACTGAGTCACCTTGCTGCTCCTATTTGGAGTTTTCTTGGCAAAGATACTACAATGGTTTACCATTTCCTTCTCCAGCTCATCTGATAGATGAGGAAACTGAAGCAAACAGGGTTAAGTAACTTGCCCAGGGTCACACAGCTACTAAGTATCTGAGGCCAGATTTGAACTCGGGAAGAGGAGTCTTCCTGACCCCAGACACGGTAGTCTATCCGATGTGCAATGTAGCTGCCCTTAGAGGTCATCTAATCCAATCCTCACATTTTACAGATAAGCAAACTGAGATCCATAGAAATTTAGTGACTTCCCCAAGTTCACCAGTAGCAGAACAAGAATTTGGACCCTGATTCTCTCAATCCAAAGTCAGTGCTGTTTCCACTATGCCACTCTGGTTTTTCATTATTGCTAGCCCTCTAGAGGCTTTATTTAGTCCAATTAATTACCAAGGCTCTCTGGGGATATTCAGAATATGAACCACATATGCTTATTTTTCTTTCTGTCCCAGAAGTACAGAAGAAATATCTCGGCATGCCCTGTCCCTCCCTCTAGCTGCTAGCTCCCTCTTCCTTCCCAACCTGAACACCTTAAGGTCCTCTTCCATGATTATTGCCCCTATAGGCTCTGCAGAGCACAAGAGGCGGCCCTTCCTGGGCTGCTTACGGGCAATGCGCCTAAATGGAATTACCTTGAATCTGGAGGGTCGTGCTAATGCCTCAGAGGGCACCTCACCCAACTGCACAGGCCGCTGTCTTCACCCGAAGCTTCCTTGTTTTCATGGTGGACGGTGTGTGGAACGGTACAGCTACTATACATGTGACTGTGATCTCACAGCCTTCGAAGGGCCCTACTGCAACCATGGTCAGTGGAGAGGATCAAGATGGATTTGGGGGCATGTGGGGCAGCCACAGAGGGCTGGAGGGGAGGGAAGTGACAAGCATCTTGTTCAAGGAGAGGGTAGAGAGAGTCATTCCTGAGGCAGGGATTCTGGAGAAACTTGCTATAGCCATTTAGTGCCATGGAAGCAAGGGGGCTGGGGCTGCCAGCCATTCCCCAAAGGCCCTAAAATCTTCCTGTACCATCTCCCCAACAAACACACGTCTACACATTTACCATTACCATGGCCAGAGGACTGGAATTTACCCAGTGTGATTGCATCTCTTCCAGTGCTGCTCTGAGTGGCCACTGGGGTTAGGGGCAGGGGCAGATGTAAGTTAATGGCGATCTAGATGGGAAGAGACTGTTACTGAGGGCAGAAAGAAGGGCATTGGTGTGGCATTGTGGCATGAGGACACAAAAAGGAAAGGTAGGAAGACAGGGAATTAACATGGGGGCGGGCCCTCAGAAGTCACCTGACTTAATGAGCACAGATGGCCTCCTGTGCTCTGGGGTCTGGGGGGGAGGAAGGTCTCTGACAAGCCACCTATCCCCAGACATCGGCGGATTCTTTGAGGAAGGCACATGGGTGCGCTATAACCTGCAGTCAGCCCTCCGCTCTGCCGCTCAGGAGTTCTCACACATGCTGAGCCGTCCAGTTCCTGGCTACGAGCCTGGTTACGTCCCTGGCTACGACACCCCTGGCTATGTGCCTGGGTACCATGGCCCTGGTTACCAGCTTCCCGACTACCCTCGGCCCGGTCGTCCTGTGCCTGGCTACCGGGGCCCGGTGTACAATGTCACTGGGGAGGAAGTCTCCTTCAGTTTCAGTACTACCTCTGCCCCAGCGGTCCTACTCTATGTAAGCTCCTTTGTCCAAGATTACATGGCTGTGCTCATCAAAGAGGATGGTGAGTTTTCTATGGGCATCTTGCACGTCCCTCAGTGATTCCAGATGCTCCTTAGTTTCTCCAGTCATTGCTTCATCCAGTCCAGGAACACCATCTTCCCTGCTCCCTAGGCACTCCCAGGGGATGGGGACAGCATGGCGAGTGTGGGGAGGGTGTTGGCTACAAGGTTGGGGGAGTGGTGTTATGTCGGTAGCTCCCCTCCCCTGCAGGGACCCTGCAGCTGCGTTACCAGTTGGGTACTAGCCCTTATGTGTATCCGCTGACCACCCGGCCAGTCACTGATGGTCAATCCCACAGCATCAATATCACCCGTGTCTACAGAAGCCTCTTCATCCAGGTAGGTAGAGGAGGGGAATGACATGGGGGATGGTGAAGCATTAGCTGGATTGGAGCTGGGATCAATTTAAGAGAGTCTTTCAAATGGGTAGACCTTAGTTAGTCCCATCATCATCCAGATGAAGTATGGCTCTGAGTTTGTGAGCTTTGTTTGCCCTATTTCAGGTGGATTATTTCCCACTGATGGAACAGAAATTCTCATTACTTGTGGACAGTCAGTTGGACTCACCTAAAGCTTTGTACCTGGGGCGTGTTATGGGTAAGATGTTATGGGAACTTTACAATTGGGAGATGGATGTCCAGGAAGCTAAGATTATGAAATCTTGGGAACCTGAGAAAGGAGTCATTGGGACATTGAACTAATAAAGACTGAGTTATGAAGAGACCAGGAAGAAGAGATATGACTAGGGTGGGGCAACTGGGGCCTTGCCCAAGGGCAACAAAATTTAGAAGGCTGATAGCATTGATGCATCTTTAATAGCTAAGCATCTAATTAGCAAGAAAAATTAGCTAAAATACAAAGTTGCCTGATAGTAGTTGCTTTCTTCCTCTTGCTGCTACTATATCCCAGGTAAGCCCCATATACCTATCATGGTAATACACTTATTGGTTTGGGGGCCTCTATCCAATAGTTGTGCTGCCTTCCAAGTCATCTTTTCACTCTTCTACTGAACTTGTCTTTAAAAGTTGATTTGAGATATTTTTGCTTAGTGCCAAGTCTGAAAAGTACTAGTTATGGGTCTGCCAAGAAGTGACCATTCATCCACTTTGGGGATTTATTCCTTTCCTTTCTTCTAGAGACTGGAGTGATTGACCCTGAGATTCAGCGCTATAACACGCCAGGCTTTTCAGGTTGCCTCTCCGGTGTACGCTTCAATAATGTGTCTCCACTTAAAACCCATTTCCGAGCCCCTCGACCATTTCCCCGTGACATTTCTGAAGCTCTTCGTGTTCAGGGGGATCTGGCTGAGTCCAATTGTGGTGCTATGCCACATTCTGGCCTTGAGGTACCCCCTGAGCTTGATCCTTGGTACTTGCCTCCAGGTATGTGTCCCAGGGCAGAGGATAGGGGAAGGGGGCTTCCTCTTGAGAATACCTTAGGGTTTCTAGTGACTAGGCATCTCATCCTCTCACAGACTTCATCTACTATCACGATGATGGCTGGGTCGCTATCATCATTGGCTGTGAGTAGCAGTTGCTTGTTTCAAATGCTACTTCTAAGGCATGCTCCCTGTTCAAGTGCATATTACCTGGAAGTCCTGGGGGTGGGGGTGGGGGTGGGGAAGACTCTATAGATATTCAGAGGTTGGTCATATAGGGAGAAGCTGGAGAGGGCTGCAGTAAAAAGTTCAAGCAGTTGGATCATTTGAGGGTTGGGGGCTTTAAAAGCATATTAGGATTTATCATTAACCTTCACTACTCAAATGAAAACTGTCTCGAGCTAGGAGTGGGATGGCATGGAGTATGAAGTTGGGATGGAAAGTAGCATTTAGGGTAAACCCCAGGAGTTGGAGAACAGAGATATTAAGCCTCCAAATGCTATGCAACCAGTTCCTCCAAGGGTAACAGAATAGTTCCACAGTGTTTTAGTGCAGGGGCATGTGTACCTAAAATGCCTGGGACCCACAACACTCATTTCCTCTTTTTCCAGTTGTGGTGACTCTCTTGCTACTGGGGCTGATAGGACTGTTGGTCCTCTTCTATCTACAAAATCATCGATACAAGGGTTCTTACCATACTCATGAGCCCAAGGCCACTCATGATTACCATGCTGCTAGCAAGGCACCTTTACCCCCTTCTACACCTGCTAGGGCCCCTGCCCCTCAGCCCCAAGCCCAAGCACCTGCTCCTGCCCCAGCCCCTGCCCCTGCCCTTCGAGACCAGAACCTACCCCAGATTCTGGAGGAGTCCCGTTCTGAATGAGTCAGGGGAAGACTCAAGTCCCTTTCCCCTGACCCCTCCATCCTTCCTTCCTTGCTCTCTCCCCTAATTAAGGGCATCAGGACTCCTTCCCTGAGTTGGCTCTGCCCACCTAGAGGACACCTCTTCCTGCCCACTTTCATAGGCAAAGCTGCAGTTGGGACCAAAGGGAGAGGCAGAGCCTCACTCACTGCCTCGAGCCAAATGCCCATCCCTTTCCTTCTTCCTAGCCACTCTCCCCCAACCCCCACTCACTCAGGCTTCTGGCCCATTGCCTGCCTGGTAGGAGATGTTCGGGGTGGAGATGGACAAAGGCACCTCCCTCCATCTCTGCCCCAGCCATTTTCAGCTGCTATGAGGGATTAACAACTTCGGGCAGGGCGAGAGGAGATTATCTGCTTCCCCCCACATCCCCAATCCTAGTAGGGACAGATGTGGGGGTTATGAGGATATGGGGGAGGAGGCGGCTGCTAAATCATTTCCCTAAGCTCTCCCTGTCCCTCAGAATGCCTTCACTGGCTTCTAGCACAGTAGGGTGTGAGGGGCACTTTCGTTCCCAGCCTGCCTCCCCCTACTTTTGTTGTTGGGTTGTTGTTTTTTTTTTAATGAGAAGTCCACAAGGCTTCAGCTTAGCACCTTAGCATCCCTGCTACTTCATCTGCTTCAGCCAAAGCCATAAGCCAAAACATGCAAGGTAGAGAAATTTTATGCAGACCCTTCAATAACCTTATAGTCCTCTCCCCCTCCCTCAAGGATGTGCAATAACTTTGGTGTCTGCTTAAGGTCCTGTACTGCTCTCCAATGCATGAGGAGTCCCCTCCCTCCTCCGCTATGCTGCTTCCCATGCCCAGGAGATCATATTCTTTTACATTTTTTTGGTTGCAAAGTCTCTCCAAAAGATCTCTATATTACAGTAATTTTTTAAAGATTCTTGGTTTATATATAAAAACAAAAACAAACCCAGAGCTAAGTGTCCTGTCCCGTGTTGTACCCTGTGGGCAGTAGTTTGCTCCTCTACATTGGAAGTCTCAAAAGTTCTGCTGGTCGCCCAGCATGGATGCCTCCTATTTGTACTAAGGCAGTGTGTTGTGTTGACAGAGGCTCAGAGAGCTGTTCCAATAAAGAGAGTGACAGAGCTGGTCTTCGTGTTTGTAGGGGAAAGGAGTGGGAGCAGGATGAGGTACATGTGTGATGGAGGGATGGCTGAATCTGAGGACACCCCCCGCCAAGCATCTCGTTGATCCTCCGGCAGAGCTAGGAATACTCTCTCAAAAGGGCCTGGGATGGTACCCCAGGACTGAGGATGCTGGAAGCCACGATCAGAGCTGTGCCCACATTCCCCACCAATTCTCTGCAGACCAGAAACAAACTGCTCCACTTACTACAGAATAATTTCTACCACTTTATTCTGATGAGGGGGTCACAAGCCACAGGATTTTAAAGTGCATGAGATTCGCTGGCAACAAAGCCCCACTGCCATCAAGCCTCCTTGTCCCGTTCCTGAAAAGAGGAAACTGAGAAGAGAGGTTTCGGGTGGCAGGGAATCCTAAGGATCTAAGAAGGATTGAATGAGATAAGAGGGATAAACTCCAGTGACTTTGGAAACCAGAGAGAGCCTGAAAGAAGGGTGGTAAAAGTTCCTTTGATCCCAACCATGGCACAAAAACCCTGCCCTCCCCCACCCCTCTCCTGGCCAGTATATGGCTGCTTAATCTAGAGACCACTCCTCAAAAAACCCACTCCAACAAAGGAGAAAAAAGGCTGAGCTGTTCAGGCTTTTTGAATTGATGACAAATGTCTCTGGGTTTCCCCTCTAATCTAGGAGCAAGTCAGTGCCCATAGTAGTTTGTGGTGGTGGGAAAGGGAGAGTATTCCCTTCATCACACAGCAGTCCTTGACTTCAAAATCACTTTGAAGGCTGGCTGGCTAAACATCTAGCCCCTGCCAAGAGCTAGCTAGGAATGTTTGAGGGGCAGCTGGGGATGGGGGTGAGAAAAGGGGGCAGATGGCCAGTTGAACTGGCTGAGAAGGTGATTTGAGAATGTCCATAAGAAGCATGGTTGCCCCTGACTAAAATGGCCAGAAGGAACTCCACCCCGATCTAACATGACACACCTAAGGGTAGAAGGCCAGGAAGAGAATGATCAGTCCAGATCAAGGAGAAAGGCACTTCCTCCCTAAAGAAAGAGGGGGAAAGCCTTGCACCCTCATTAGACACTCCCTAGGCCAGTCTGGACTTGCCCATGTCCTTTCCACCTAAGCACAGAGGCGCTCCCCAGTTCCCTGCCAGCTCAGCAAAACTGCCAGACACACATCTCCTTGGTTGGCCCCACTCTCACCGTGACTAGATCCCTCTGTCAACACAACTTCTCTTAGCTCCCCAAGGGAATTGGATGCACGGAAAGCAACCTCCTTCTCCTCAGAAACTAGGTTTGGGGTGGGATCCCAGGGACCACAGTTTAATCCCTATTCCCACCCACGCCTCCAGGTCTTCTAAAGGAAACAGTTAAAGTGCTTTGCTGGCAAGTTTCCTTTGAGAGGACCTAGCTGCCTTATAATACTTAACAGCAACAGAAGCTCCACTAGTCCCACATCCATGCACTGCCAGTTTATAATTACATGTATGGACATCTCTACACACATGCATGTTAAGTCCCCACCCCCATACATACCTACCAATCCACCAATTTCAAACAAGGTGCCAAAATCAGGAAAGCAAATTATATCTGCATCCTGTGTGTCCCTACTCCTCTACCCCCAATCTGTACCTGGACCTTTGCACCCTGAAGAGATACTTAAGTGGCCCCTTTAGTCTGGTCTGGGGGGGGGGCGGGGAAGGGAGGGGAAAGAAGCTAGAACAAAATAGGTCCCAATATACATACTCATACATTTTCACATTCTCTCTTCCCCCCCCCCCCCCAACTCCCTCCCTTACACTCTTCAACATTTCAGCAGCATGACACTCCAAAGAGCCTGATAAGTGGCAAAGGAGGCAGTAGGGAACTTGACACTCCTTCCTGGAAGTCTGAAAATATCAGTCCATCTTCATGGACAAAACCTTCTTCCAAGGCTCCTACCCCTCAAGTCCTGTCATCAGCCCAGTTCTTCCCTGAACAGTGAGGAGAGAGCACAGCCCCTTTCACACCTAGCCTAATTAGGAAGCAACACTTCGATCTTCTTGGCAACTTCTATTTGGTCAGATTGAGCTAACCTTTGCCACCAGGCAATGGGGAAGAAAGTTAAGAGGTAGCAAGAAGACTCAACCCCCTTCTTAAATTGTCTGTACTGTCAGGACACACTTTGCCCTGACCTTCTATGACTCTGGTTTCCAGTCCTATTCACTGCTACCATCCTTCCCGGGTTCTAGGGTCAGAGAAGAGAGGGTGCTGGGGACCTAACTATTTGAAGGATCTTGATTTTACAGATCTAAGATAAGACAGTGCCTTTGCTGACTTTCTAATCCCCATAGATACTGCCCTAGGTCTGGCCCCCAGCAAAGGGAGCTAACAGGAAACCAAGTTAGCATTATCAGTTCCCTAGCCTTTACTGTCTGCCTCTGAGCTGGGAGGAGGCACTCCCCCACACCTCCTTGCCCTTGTCTCTTTCTTTCCTGAGAATCCGAGTCCTACATGCCCCCAGACTTCACTCTGACTGAGACAAAGAACTTCTCCCCCACTGCTTCACTACAAAGGGGGTAAGAAGAGAGGGTTTCTGAGTATAGGAGACAGTGCAGAAGACTGAAGCAGCCACAATGTGAGCATGAAAGCAGAGGCAGCACTGTTAGAGGCACTGGAAGTTGGGGCCCAGAAAGACTAGAGGACATCTGTCTCCCTCTCAATCCCCACATATTTGAGGGCATCGGCTTGGCTGTACCTGTCAAGAAAAGAAGGAAGGAATCTGGTTGCAATCAGGACTTTTGTGCTTGACAAGATAGAGCCCCCAGTCTTCTTTCCCTTTCCAACCTCAATCTCCAGTTTTATCATTTTCCTAATGCCACTTAAAAATAATTTAAAAAGAAAAATCAAACCTTTCCCTTCTGTCTAAGAATCAATACTAAGTGCAACTAGGATTATGTGATTTGCCCAGGGTCACACAGGTAGGAAGTGTCTGAGGCCAGTTGGGAACCCTGGGTCTTCTGTCTCCAAACCTGGCTCTCTATCAATGAGCTATCTAGCTGTCCTTCAAAAGGCCTCTTCTAAGGGAAAGCCATGAGAGTTAAAAACATAAGGGGATGAGGTGGTACCCTATTCTCCACAGCTCTCAGCCCTCAGCCACAATAACCTCCTATGTCATGTAGCATGCCTCTATTAATGGCCTTACCTGTAATCAAAAAAGAGTTCTTCCCCAGCCTGGATGGCTCTTTTGGCAAAGATTCCAATCCGATGATCTCCATTCACCATCACCACTGAAATAAAACAAACCAAAGGCCTTTTCTTTGGCTCTTGGCTAACCTCAGGCCAATCCCTCTAGCTTTTTAGTGAGACATGGGAAATTTTCTCACTCCCTCTGACTTCTAATTCTGCAGATGGTTCCTTGAAGGGAAGATTGTTCCTATAGTTCAGTCTTGGGCACTTCTCCAAGGCAAGAAGTAGCCACCAATGAGGGTATCTGTTCTCAAATACCCTTAGATTTTTTTATCCTGACTAGAATTTTTAGATGGGCTAGGGTGTCCATAGAGAGGTCTTTCTAAATGGGCAAAGTAAAGAATGAGAAAAGCACTTTTGAGAAGCAAAAAATCATCTTGAAAATTGGACACCACTATATATTTATATCAAGGAAAGAGGGTCTGTATGGCCTAGAACTCAGTCTGTCCTGCCATATACCCTACAACCTCACCTTTGGCATAGCAATTGGGATTCACTGAGTGGTTTGCAAATCGAATTTTATTTCCTTTCCGGGTGGCGTCCACCACAAAATCTGTAGGAGATAAACAATGAAAAGGCCTGGGTTCACCATTCTGCCCTTCACACAGAGAACAATCCTTGGGGCCTTCGATGTTTAGGTCTCAAGTAACTTCCCCAAAGCAGCTGAGATTTAAGTTGAATGGGAATTCCAGATAGGAGTGAACATATCTGGGTGGAAGAAGGAATTCTATCTTCTAGAACCCCTTCCAGGTTACTGCTTTTCTCACTTTAAATCCCTGAGACCTTTATTTGTGGTAAGGAGATTTCTCCTGGGTGTATCACAGATAATCAAGTGCTGGTGCCATACACACAAATGAAGAAATGTTTATTTCATCTGGGGCTGGTGAGATTCAGCATTGGTGTCACACTAAGTCATGAGGGACCTTTTCCAACCTGCTTCCTGTGAGTTTAGACCATGGAAGCAGAGCTTGGAGGAAGAAGGGCTGGCCCAGGATGAGTGGGGACAAGTTCTCATACCGTTGTTGAGGTTGAAGAGAAAGCTGGACATGTACTTGTCATAGACCTTTCCCCGCCGGTCAGCCTCATCCTGAGAGATAAGCTAGGGACAGGAGAAGTGAAAAACAAGGATGTAAATTGGGATGCCTGTTCAGGACAATCCCCCCTCAGTGATGGAGGGGACAGGGATGCACAAGGAGTTAATTGCTTTGGGGGATTCTGTTACCTATCTAAGCCACCTAACAATAAAATTAATGAAACCATCTGACCCCTCCTGCCACTCTTGCTCTATGAGTTAGATTGCTTAGGAGTTGATGAACAGTGGTTTGTTTCAGGACTGCAGATGGTTCATTGGAATCCCTAAGAGAGGCCACATGAAGATGAACTGAGACATTTAGGGAGTAATTCATAGCTGCCCAACCCATAGAAAAATTAGGGGGTGTTATCAGCCTCTCCCACTGTGAGAATTTGAGTCAAACCTGCAGGGCTTACCTCGCCACAATATTCAGAAATGAATTCATTCTTCTGTACAGACTCTTTGATGAAGGTGCCCCATCCAGCCACATCTGAGGGGGCCAGCAGCAGGTGCTAGGGAGGAGGCATTCAGACCTCAGGCTACATGGCAGGCATTATGGGGAAGGGTAGGGGGTTGTAACATAGAGGGCAGTACTAGGCAATTATTGAAAGGATCTGAAAGACAAAAATCTACCCTGTTCTATGTGGGAGACAAACAAAACCTGAGGGGGGGGTGAGTTCTCTTATCCTCCCAAGGGCAGGTGGTTCCTTAGTTCTGAGTCCATAGGAATTTACTGCCATTTGTGAAGCCAAAACTGAAGGTAGATGCAAGACCCTCTACCTTTCTGTTCTCCTCAGTTTAGTGAGTTAAATGGACTGGTTCTCTGAATGATTCCCCACTTTGGGAGAAAAGATAAAAAGGACAAATGGCTTTCAATATTCAGCTCCTGAAGTGGGGAAGCTACAGTGCAGGGGGCACCAGGGAGTTAAGGAGAAAGGAAAGCTTTCATAACCAATTCCCTCTCTACTCCCATGTAACCCACAGTCCCAGAGGAGTCAGTCCATGCAGCCCACACCTTCTTAAGACCACGCTGGATACTGCAATTCTTGCAGGAGACCACCTTGCAGTCCCAGTGCTCTGAGGCCCCACAGGTGAGACACAGGTCGGGGTCACATTCCCGAACAGCGAGGTAGCAGGGACACTGTTTGGTGTTACACTGGGTCTTGCAGCGGCAGCCTGGGAATCGGTTTTGACCTGGGTGGGGCAATGAAAAAGCTGCTGGGGTCAGTCAGGTCACTGTTTAAACCCTAAGAAAACATGGCCCTCTTTGGACTTTTGGTGAGAGTGCGTGGTTCACAGGGTAGCAGTGAGGTGAATGGGATGGGTTTGAGGATGTTGTGGGGAGTGGGGTATATGCCCCATTTCAATATCCATTCCACAAAGTATCTTGGCCAAGATAAGAGGCAGTGTGGTGTAGTAGAAAGAGTTCTGGAGTTGGAATTAGAGGCCTTGGATTTAAAACCCAGTGCCACTACTTACCTACCTATGTAACCTTGTATAGGTCACTCCTTCCTAGGTATCAGATGTTTCCTCATTTATCAAATAAGGGAGTTGAAGTATATAATCTCTCAGTTCTATAATCTAGCATCTATGTATGGGACAACACAAAAAAAAACCTGCATTTGGAATCAGAGGATCTGAGTTCAAATTCTGGATCTGCACTATAGCTTGCATGCCCTTGAATGAATCATTTCTACTTCTCTGGGTCTTAGTTCCTCATCTGTAAACTAAAGGAATTGGCCTCAGTGACCCTGAAGGTCCATCTAGCCCTAACTCCATGATCTTATGACTTAGACCTTCCTGACTCAAATGTCTAAAAGGCTGTGCTGTTAGCTCATTCCCCAGCATGATCTTTCCCTTTGCTTGTGAGGATTGGGAAGGTAGATGAGTAGTAATTTGGAAAGAGCACAATCAGTGCTACTCACTGGCAAATCTCTGCCTTAAGAACAAGTATCATTTTGACAACACCATGCATGTTCCACTCCCACCTGCCCTCCACCTACTGCTCTACCCAGAATGATCTGCAGTGGCTAAGATCTGTATCTGCTGTGGGTAGAAGGTACTCATATCTTCAACTGCCTGGCCTCTAAGCTCTGCAGGCTCTGGCTTTGCTATCTGTCAATCAGCCCATTGTGGTCAGAACTGATGGTAAACTACGCCAAAAAGGGACAGGGTGGTGGAGGGGGAAGAAGCATTGTGAGAAGAGGTGAGGTAAAGGGCTATGCAAGCAACCTATCCTCCCCCCCTTGCCCCTCCTTCCACTTTCTGCTATCATCAGATCCCTGTCTCCTACTAGATTATATTAAAATGAATTTAATTTAATTATAAACATATAGATTTGAAATTAAATTTAAGAAAATGCCCTAAGAAAACAGAAAGACCCTCAAATGGTGGGGCTGTTGGATATGCTGGACAAGAGCTGTCCATAGTCTCCACCTCACCACTTGAAGGTAAAACAGGGGAGGACAGGCAGGTCCTGTAGACCTGCCAACTCAAGGCTTTGCAGTGACTTTCGGGCCCTATTTGGCCCTAGGCAGAGTGCCTGACATAATAAATCCAGAGTGTGAGAGGGGCAGCTTAGAGAGCATGAAAAGGAAGGGAGAGCTGGGATATGTGTGTGCCAGTGGGGCTATGTGCAGTACAGGCTTACAGTCTGGGTTGCACTGGCAGAACTTCTCACAGAAATTCTGGGTCATGATGCAGGGGCAGGTGCTGTCGCAGGGACGGTCTGGATGGTCACAGGGTTGGTAGTTGTACACCTGTGTGGCGGAGTTATCTAGGAGATAGGGAATAGGCCAGTAACACAGCTGTGACTATGCTTTTTGCCCCTCTTCCCAGTTCCCAAAACCCTAATCCAAAAAGGCTGGGGCAGCCATATTTAATTTGGCAAAAGTCTATTAAATATCTCCTTTAGGTTCAAGGCACTGTGCAAGAGATACAAAGACAAAAAATGAAACACAGTCCCTGCTCTCAACGAATTTATATTCTATTGTATGCCCCTAGGCTCAAGGTAAGAAAAAAAAACAAAAGAAAGGCTAACCTCCAGATCACTTGGAATATGAGGTGGGGGGAAGGAGAGGCCAAGAACTACAGAGCATCTATTGAAAAACAAGATCTAGACTCTGGCAAACACTACACCACCAAAGACACAAAGACCACACCATCTACTTAAGAGGAAGATCGTGGCCTTCTCAGCTGCAATGACAGGCTGAGCTCCTCTGAAGGACTGCAGAGAAACATGCAATCTGCAAGAGTTGCTCAGGGTCTGTAAATGCAGCTGCCCAAGGGGTGATGTGGGTGGGTGGCCACATGAGGAGAGGCTGATGACTGAACTGATGGAAGAAGCTGAGAGACAACATACCTTTCTTGAGCTGAATCTTTCTGCAGTGTGCAGCCCACAGCCTGAAAGAAAAAGACAGGAGGAGTAGGGTCTGGGCCATAGTCCTGAGGGATTCTGCAGATGCAGCTGAATAAAATATAACCTACTGTGAGGGACTGTGGTTTGAGGACTAGTGTCTGCCTGTGAAAATCAGAATCAGGCCAGGCCTCCAGCACATGAAAACTAGAGACCTTTATTTAGCCTGTGCTGACTGAAGACAAAAAACAAAACAGAACAAAACAAAAAAAACTTATGTTTCGTTCATGATGCTAATAATTCCCTTTGAGGAGAATAGAAACAAAGATGAAAGATGGGGAGAAAGGGTGAGAGAGAGAGAGAGAGAGAGAGAGAGAGAGAGAGAGAGAGAGAGAGAGAGAGAGAGAGAGAGAGAGAGAGAGAGAGAGGTGTGTGTGCATGTGCACGCACACACACAAACTTCTGCCCTATGGAGTGCCCTACTAGTTGTTATGGGACTGCTTATTTTGAAGGAAAGGAATCTAAGAAAGAGAAATAGTATAAGAGAAAATGTATTGGACTTGGAGTCCAAATAACTGGGGTGTGAATCCTGGCTCAACATTTACTTAGAAGTGTGACCACAGGGAAATCACTTCACCTTTCTAAACTTCAGTGTCTTAATCTATAAAAATGGAATTAATATAGGTAGCCCAGTTGGACAGAGAGCCAGTCCCAGAGAACAACAGTCCTGGGTTCAAATATGACCTCAGACACTTCCTAGCTGATTGACCCTGGGCAAGTCAATTAATCTCAGTTGCCTAGCCCTTACTGCTATTCTGCCTTGGAACCAAAATTTAGTATTGATTCTAAGACAGAAAGTAAGAGTTTTTTTTTTTTTTAAATAGGGCTAATAATCTTTGTACTACTTACCTCATTGTATTATTATGTAAAACTTAGTGCTGTAGAAATGTGAGTTCCATACCCAGAACTGTTTTCTTCTACTGGGTAATAATCATCAATCAGGGCACCAAGACAGGAAGAACATTTTTTAAAAATTCCAATTCTAGGCAAATGCTAGAAGACAGTGCTTTTAGACAACCCAGAGAGAAATAACACAAGCTGCCAAAATCCAAGAAAGAGAATGCACTCTGGACAGAGTTGAGGAGGGGCTAAAATGTAACTAACTATCCAGCCAGGAGGGACTGCCCTTGGGGTAACAGAGCCAGCTCCTGCTGCCTCATTGGCAGGGAGCTTAAATGTGAAGCCAGAGTGGCCTATTCAAGACTGAAGAGCATGAGTGGGGAACAAGCAGGAGAGGGGGAGGAACTGCTCCCAGGCCCCAGGGAGCATGTGCACACTCTCCTACTTGTACAATCCTAAACTGACTGAGCACACGCTGCTTTGCCTGATTGTGGGGAGGAACACAGATGGGAAGTCCAAGGGGAGGCCCAAGCACAGGGAACAGAAAAGATCGATACCCTCCCAGCCACAAAAAGTGCTTTGTTCAACCCTTGCCTGTGTTTTCTTTTCTTCTTCTGTGAGGGGTTCATGAGCTCATTTGTTGGCAACTTCAAGATAAGTGACTCTTTGACTGCAAACTGGAAGACCTGGAAGAGAAATCCAACAGGCCCTGTCACTCTCCCTCTGGCCGCCTGGCCAGACAAAGGACCCCAGCTGGAAGCCAGTTCTCAAAGGTTCAGAGGCAGCTGGCTTCACTGCCCCTGGGGGTCTGAATTGCTTGGGACATGAGGTCACATGGCTTTGCAGTTGAATTCTCCAGCTGGTGTCCTGACTGGGAGGGAGCAGTACTGACCACAGGCATGCTGGCCTGATCCCCAACTTTCCCCTCAGATTTTGCTTCAAATAAGCAATATTTTTTTGGAGAGTTTGAGTTTTTTTTTTGGAGAAGGGATCCTTAACTCTTGTCCAGCAAATGTCTCTTCTTACCTAGAGAGTGACTTTATAAAATGATTCCGGTCTTTGGACAAGGGACCAGCATTCAAAAGCAGTAGCTAGCTCTCAGCATGAGCCCCCTCTATTGGGGGAAAGATGTAGAATCACACAAAGTTGGAAGATATATTACCAATCATCTAGCATGCCACTTTCATTTAGCAAAAGAGGAAACTAAGACCCAAAGAAAGGCAGTCACATACTGGCTCAGAATTTTCACCATTTCCTGAGGTCACAAAATTATTTAATTGGTGGGAGTAGTGGAGGTCATCTATTTCAAACTCTTCATTTTACAGACAAGGAAACTGAGGTCTAGAGAGCAGAAGTTGTTTTTCTAAAGTCACGCAACTAGTTAGTGCCAGAACTGAGACTAAAATTAGGTCTCTACTCCTATCCTGGCACTTTTTCAACTCTATCACATTACCTTAATATTAAGAGTAGCTTTGGTTAGGATACCATCCCAAGCTATCACTTCTGGGTGATAAACTTCAGATCAGACATGGTGAAGAAATTTTGAGTGTATAAAACTTCTTTAATTTATAGGGCCCCACTATTCATAAAATAAAGAACTAGGAAGACGATACCATCAAAGTATTTCCAAAAAACCATATGGACAAGTTTGGACCCTTGTTTTTTCCTTCATAGCCCAGTTGACTGGCATATAAAAGGGACCTATATTCATTTTCCTATCCTTAATCTTCTTCCCTGAATCCAAACCATTAGTAGCTGCTACTACAACTCTGTTTGAGGGTGTGATTCCACAGCTCTACTCAAGGGGTAATAGGGGAAATCAAGAAAAGTGATTTGTGTAAGGAAACAATTAGGGAGGTTGATGGGCAGGGGGACAAGAGGAAGTCTAAATGAAACACCTTTCAAGAAATGGGGCTAGTTATTGTCTAGAATGAAACAGAAATGCCACATCCTTGAAAGATGGGAGATCACTCAGGAGTTTCCAAAGCCAAGGATTAGGCAATTTCAGCAATATATTAAGGAAAAAGTTGCAGCAGCTCAATAGTGGCACCTTGAGTACAAAGACATAAGACAGAAAGGAGGTGTGAACCCAGAGTAGCTCCTAAGATACCCTTCAACACTTACACAGATGAAATCTATCCAGCCCTTTACCTTAAGACAATCCAAGGCTCCATAACACCTTCTCTAGAGGATGACAAGATTAGCCCTTTACTCTCTAGTTTATCAGGATTCAAGGATTCCTTGAAAGAAGTGCTTCAAGGAAAAAATAAAGAGGAAAAAGAATCTAAAGAGGCAGAGAGAAACTGAAAGCTGTAGCAGGAGGCTGGAAGAACATGATACAGAGAAGAAAAAGAAAACATTGGGCATATGAGTCCTTGCATGAATGAGGCCATGCCCAGGGAGGATAGAGTTGGATTCTCTAAGGAAGAAGCAGTTTTCTGTGTAATATCTAATACTGATCCCAGGAAGAATCAATACTGAGGAAGCTTTATGTCAACCTAACATGAATAGTCAGGAGACATGTTGTCTTCAGTCAATCAATAAATATTAAGTGCCTAATGTGCTACTAACTGTGCAAGACTTGGGAATATGAAGAAAGGCAAAAGGCCATCTCCACCCTAGAGGAGTTCACAGTCTAATGAAAATAGAAGTGTGTGTGTGTGTGTGTGTGTGTGTGTGTGTGTGTGTGTGTGTGTGTTGGGGAAAGGGGGTGGGGGTGGGTAAGAGTCAAGGAATTTTCCCCAAGGTCACACAGAGGCAGGATTTGAACTCCAATCCTCTGGCTCCAGAGTTAGTGAACTTTTCATTGCACTGAACTTTGTCCCCAAAGCATGTCTTCCTGAGGCATTTATCTAGGATGTGAAAGAGAACCTCCTAAGACTCATCAAATCTAACAATCATTCATATAGAGGCAACAGATACTGCCAGAAGAAACCCAGAAAGCATCTCTAAAGATTATATTTCAGGGAAGAGATGGGGTTTTCTTCAATGTTTCTGTTTCTGACTGAATGCTTGAGAAAAGAAAGACCTATATGAGAAGTGAATAGCTAGGTTAGAATATGGCACCTAGATGAGGGCATCTAGGTGGCCAGGTTTAGAGACAGGAGGTGCTGGGTTCAGATCTGAACTCAGACACTTCTTAGCTGTGTGACTCTGGGCAAGTGACTTAATCCCTATTGCCTAGCCCTTAACCCTCTTCTGCCTTGGAACTGCCTTTGAGTATTGATTTTAAGACAGAAGGTAAGGATTAAAAAAAAATGAAGATGGGTGATGGAGGAAAGAGATTAAAATTTCTAGACTAGGACTAAAGATACAGAAACGATGGGTTCATAGTCAGGCTTAGAATGTATCTAATGAGGGCTGATAAAATAGATTTTCCTAGAGAATGCTGGATCCAATCAAGAAGTATTTAAACTAAATAGACAGGGAGATGGAAAATTGCCCACATACCAGAGAAAGTAGATGAAATAAAAAATAGTGGAAAGGCCTAAAAAATTTTATGAGTCAATAAGGAAGAACAGGAATATTTTTCATAGCCTTGGTTGAAGACACAAGAGTTCCTATGACTAAAGGGTTATAAAACTGTGCATACCCTTTGATCCTGAAATACCACTACTAGATCTGTATCCCAATAAGATTGGAAAAAAAGGGGGGAAAGGATCTACTTGTACCAAAATATTTATAGCAGCCCTTTTCATGGTGGTAAAGAACTGGAAATTGAGATGTCCATCAACTGGAGAATGGTTGAACAAACTGTGGTATATTACGGTGATGGGATATTATTGTGCTATAAAAAATGATGAACAAGAAGATTTCAGAAAAAGCTGGGAAGACCTACATGAACTAATGAAGAGTGAAAATGGGAGAACATTGTATACGGTAACAGAAGTATTGTATGATCAACTATGAATGACCTAGCTATTCTGAGCAATACAATGATCCAGGACAATTCTGAAGGATCTCTGACAAAGAATGCCATCCACTGCTGTGTAATTGGAATTCTTGTGCATTTGAACTACATTTCCCAGGAGCTCACTGACTCCCTGTCATTATATGCAGATGTAGACAGGGGAATAAATTTGGTGGGGTTCCTGATCTTGCTCTCTGTTTCCTGCTGGAGACTGTGGTGGAGCGGGATTTTTGAACATAAGATTAGCCATGAGCAGGTGGGTTTTGGTCTTATATGAGTATTCTCTTACAACAATGACCAAAATGGAAATATGTTTTACATGATAATATATGTATAACCTGATCAAATTGCTTACCCTCTCTGGGAGGGAGGAGGGAAAAGAGGGAGGGAGACAATTTAGATCTTATAATTGTGGAAAATATAAGTTGAAAATTGTTAGTACATATGATTGGGAAAATAAAATATCTCTTAAAAAGAGAGAAGAGTTCCAAAGGGAATATATAAAAGTGAATTAAGAATCTTAATACAATGAAATAAATTGAATATCAAGAAGATATACTCACATGAAAAAATCTATTAATGGGGCTACAGGAGAAACACAATGAAGATGACTGCATGAGTTTCAATGGAGGAACAAATAGCAGCAATAGAATAATAAGAGTATATATCATCCAGCTAAAAATGGGTGATGAGTCCAAGAAGTTATAGAGAAACAGATTTCTTCAATTTAAGGAAAAACTTTCTGATAAGGATCTTTGTGCCTCCTTAGCAATTCCTATACCCCTTGGGGAAAAAAAGCCCTTAAAAAAAAAAAGAAACCTTCAAGTGAAAACAGGACTGATACATGGAGAGCACTGTGAGCAGACTGCCTAATTGCCAGAATGGGCTACCTCAAGAGGAATTAAGTTTCCCAAGAGTGGAGGTTTTCAAATAAAGGCCAGATGACTACTACTGGAGATGTGGTAGAGGGGATTCCCATTCAAGAACAGGCTGGATTAGATGATCTTTAAGGTCCTTTCAAACTCTTAGGATTATATGATACTATAATTCTATATATAAAGACTCCCATGAATTTGGATTTGAGAAAAATTAGTATCTGGAGAAATTTTTCTTTGGATACCTACTTACACTTACTGCTGCTCTATTCCATTTTCAGACAGTACCTGCTTGCACGTTTTAGTCCCCAGGAGCCTGGCTATTGAACAGAAGTTGTTGAAATAGGTCCCATGGAACACTCTGAAGAGGGACTCCTCAGCTCCAGTCCATTCCACAGGTTCTAGGGGTGCTTCCACTACACAGAGCTGAGGCGGGGCAGGGCTGGCCTTTTGTTTGGTAGGTGTCTGACACCGAGAGTTGGCCTCTAGAACAAGAAGAGAGAGATGGAGAAAAGGGCTAGCAAAAAGGAAAGTTCCTGGCAACACTCTACAACCTCAGTAACATTACAGTCTTGCCAAGGAGACAGGGTAGTGAGGAACAAGAGTGTTCTCCATCTATACCAACACTTAAAGGCAAATCTCCAAAAGAGTGACTATTTTCCCCAAATTAGTTAATATATGTGAGAATATCCAGGGATTTTCTGGGCAGGCTGTATAGCAAGGGGCCACTTAGTCTTTGTATGTTTACTCATATCATCGGGTTGTTGTGAATAAAGTGCTTTATAAACCTTACAGATTCATATAACGGTGCTATCAGTGGCAATAATAACATAACCAAGCCACATGCTGCAAATACAAACTATGAAATATCCTTGAGAATTCAATAAATAACCTGAACTAGACCTGCAGCAACAGCAGCAAAAACAAGCCACTGTCCACAGCTGCTTGGATTTCTATAACACTGGCCAATACAGATAAGTATTTTATCAGATTTTGCCATGCTGAACACTTTTCTAAACTATATGGAATGGAAAGCTCTCAAAATATGGACACCTAGCTAAGCAAATCAAAACCATATGGGAATCAGATGAAGTATATATCATGTCTATCAATCTGCTTCCTCCTGGACTTGTGCCAAAGATGCTTTCAGTGAGCCTTCAGAAGATGAGCTGACATCCCAATACAGTGGGGCCCCCATATCCACAAGGGATATGTTCTAAGACCTACCATAGATGACGGAAACCTCAGATAATAATGAACTCTACATGGAAATTTCTCACTTTAACTTTTAACCCTAAGTTAACTTCACTGTATAGTCCTGTGCTCTCTCTCCCCCTATTCCTGCAGCGCAGCTCAGTGCTAAGTGGCCTCCTCTACTCCCAACCCCAAACAGTGTTCAGACTTCCTCAGATCCCTGGTATAAGGAGAGGAGACTTCTGTCCTACTCTGCCCACCCAGGCCTTGGTCCACACATCTGTCTTCCATCTGTACACTCTTGGGTTTGTCCCCAGCCTCCATGTGTCTTTGAACCATGTCCTAGCCCATTCCCTCCTTCCTCTTTGTCTTGGAATTTGAGGTTGATCTCAGTAACTAAAACTTCAGGAGAGTGAAATCTCAGAAAGCAAAACTTCAGGTGGTGGGGGGCAGGAACCTACTGGTACTTTTAGTCCCCTATAAAAGTAATTGTTTTATGCCTGGACATTAGTCTGCCAAATACTAGATGTAAACGAATAGTAAAGGGACAGCTAGGTAGTTCAGTAGATAGAGATCCAAGCCTGGAGATGGGCAGACCTTAGTTAAAATCTGGTCTCAGACACATTTTAGACACTTCCTGTGTGTCTGGGCAGGTCACTTTACCCTCACTGCCTCTCTCTTACTAATCTTCTGCCTTGGAACCAATACTTAGTAATCAGTTCTAAGACAGAAAGCAAGATTAAAAAAAAAAAAAGAAGAATATTTGGATGGTCATTTGCCCCATTTCTACCTAACACTCCAGAATATAAGATGGGAAGAATGATAATAATACTAATAATATTTTAAAAGGTATATTAAAAATCCACAATTATACCTGAAGAGCTGGAAGCCCAGTCATTTCCTGTGTCCCTGTCACTGTCTCCCTCTTTTGTCTCAGCCACAGCAGAGGTGGAAGTGTTGGTGGAAGAAGCATTGACCACTTGGTGTCGACGTCTTCGACGCCCAGAGCATTTTGAGCGTGGATTGTGAAGCATGGCATATTCCTTTGCTCCTTCCTGTCATGAAAACAGTGCAGATTTGAAACAAGACCCATTCATGAGATCTTACTGCTAATACATGCAATCATTCACCTCAATTCCAAGTTTAAGTGAACCTCTAGTGCCATTTTATCTGATGTAAGTACACAAGAATGACTATAAAGTAATAATATTGCTTTTAAATAAATATAACAATTTGTTTGCCTCATGGACCATTGTGGCTAAAAGGAAATCATTTCCTAGAGGTCAAACCTCTAGAGACAAATCTTTCTAAATTAATTGTGGGCCTCTAGACAGAGAGCAGTTTGTAAGCAGGTCTACATTAAAAGCCACTGTTTGGTATAATCTGCCAGAGCTTGTATTCTTGTACTCATCAGCAAAGGTTTGGAGAACCTATGGTCACCTCCATACTGTGATATTGGAGTAGGATTTCTTTTTAACCCTTAGCTTCTATCTTAGAATTGATACAAAGTAGGCAAATAATTGGAAATTGAGAGGATGTCAATTGGTAAATTGCTGAACAAATTGTGGTGTATGTTGGTCATGGAAAACTACTGTGCTGTAAGGAATGATAAGCAAGATAATTTCAGAAAAAGCTGCAAAGAGCTACATGAATTAATGCAGAGCAAAATAAGCAGAACCGGGAGAACATTGTTTACAATAACAGCAGTACTGTCAGATGATTTACTGTGAAAGATAGCTACTCTCAGCAATACAATGATCTGGGACATTTCTGAAGGGTTTTCTACCTCCAGAGAAAGGACTGTTGTTAGAGTCAGACAGATGTAGATCAAAGCATATTATCTCTCACATCAGTGTACTTGCAGTTTTGTTTTGGGGTTTTGGTTTTGTATGAGTGTGCTCTTATGACAATGATCAATATAAGATTGTTTTGCATGATAAAACATGTATGGCCCTGATCAAATTGCTTACCATCTCCAAGTAGGGGGAAAGAAGGGAGAGAGAGAGGCATTTAGTCTTACAATTTTGGAAAACATATATTGAAAATTATTATTACATGTAATTGGGAAAATAAAATATCTTTGAATAAAAAAAAAGAATTGATACTAAATATCAGTTCCAAGGCAGAAGAGTAGTAAGGGTTAGGTAAGTGGTGTTAAGTGACTTGCTCAGGGTCACACTACTGTTACATATCTGAGGCCAGACTTGAACCCAGGCCCTCCGAACTCCAGGACTGGTTCTAAGCCACCTAAACTACCCTAGAATAGAATTTTTTAAACAGTCCATTGGCTAGCCATATAAATTTAGGCAGCACTCAATTTATAATTGTATTATATTTCAAAAACTCAACTGTAAGTCAGATGTTTGGACACAAAAAGGCATTTTTCCATAGAAGCAATATTTAAAATAGCATAGCCTCTGGTTTCTAGTCAACAAAATTCTATTTAATCTGAATTGTTATTAATAGAAATATTCTGAGTTTGGGGTTCTGGAATCAGGTTCATAAAGGAAAAAGGAAGAATTTTCTTTTTTGTTTTTGACACACAGCCAACCCTAAGCACATTTTTGAAATAGGTATGGTGCTTTTTCCTTTTATGTCCAACTCTTCTGTTGCTCCATTCCCTTGGCCCCTAGTGTCTTCATGCTTTCCTAGATCTCCCAATTCAAGTATCTCTTACTTTGATGGGATGAAGGTAGGCAAGTACCATAAAATAATTTATGCTTCAAAGTACTTTAACTTCCTGCTTTTTCAATTAAAAGTCCCCATTTCCTCAGTATGGAATCTGAATAGATAAATTTACACTAAGGGAATGAATAAAAGCCTCTAAACCCTTTGAAGTAGGAGGAATATTTACAAGGTTCCTGGCATATATGCTAGATTAGTTTATTTTTTCCTTCTAAAAGACAGAGAAGCTGCTCTTAAAACTTAATGGTTTTACCATCAGCAAGCATCATCTGCAATGGGGATAAGTTAGAAGCCTTCCCAATAAGATCAGGAGTGAAGCAAGAGTGCCCATTATCACCTCTAATATTTAACATTGTACTAGAAACACTAGCAGTAGCAATTAGAAAAGAAAAAGAAATTGAAGGTATTAAAATAGACAACGAGGAGACCAAGCTATCACTCTTTGAGGATGATATGATGGTCTACTTAAAGAATCCTAGAGAATCAACTAAAAAGTTAGTCAAAATAATCAACATCTTTAGCAAAGTTGCAGGATACAAAATAAATCCACATAAATCATCAGCATTTCTATACATTTCTAACACATCTCAGCAGCAAGAATTAGAAAGAGAAATTCTATTTAAAATCACCCTAGACAATATAAAATATTTAGGAATCTATCTGCCAAGACAAACACAGGAATTATATGAACACAACTACAAAACACTTTCCACACAATTAAACTAGATATAAATCATTGGAAAAACATTAATTACTCATGGGTAGGATGAGCTAACATAACAAAAATGACAATCCTACCCAAACTAATTTACTTATTTAGTGCCATACCCATTAAACTACCAAGAAATTTTGTTTTTAGTGAATTAGAAAAAATCATAACAAAGTTTATTTGGAAGAACAAAAGATCAAAATATCAAGGGAAATAATGAAAATAATATGAAAGATGGGGACCTAGCAGTACCAGATTTTAAACTGTACTATAAAGCAGTGGTCATCAAAACAATATGGTACTGGCTAAGAGACAGAAGGAAGAATCGATGGAATAGACTTGGGATAAATGTCCTCAGTAAGATAGTATATGATGAACCCAAAGATCCCAGCTTTTGGGACAAGAACCCATTGTTTGACAAAAAAGGCTGGGAAAACTGGAAAACAGTATGGGAGAGATTAGGTCTAGATCAACATCTCACACCCTATACCAAGATAAATTCAGAATGGGTAAATGACTTAAATATAAAGAAGGAAACTATAAGTAAATTAGGTGACTATAGAATAGTATACCTGTCAGATCTATGGGAAATAAAATAATTTAAGACCAAGCTCGAAATAGAGAATATCAAAAAATGTAAAAGGAATAATTCTGATTACAGTAAATTAAAAAGTTTTTGTACAAACAAAACCAATGCACCCAAAATTAGAAGGGAAGCAACAAACTGGGAAAAAATATTTATAACAAAAACCTCTGACAAAGGTCTAATTTCTCAAATATAAAAGGAACTAAATCAATTGTACAAAAAATCACGCCATTCTGCAATTGATAAATGGGCAAGGGACATGACTAGGCAGTTTTCAGATAAAGAAATCAAAACTATCAACATTGTACACAGAGACGGATACACTGTGGCAAAATCAAATGTAATGGACTTCTCTACTAGCAGCAATGCAATGATCCAGGACAATTCTGAGGGACTTATGAGAAAGAATGCTATACACATATACAGAGAAAGAACTATGGGAATAGAAACACAGAAGAAAAACAACTGCTTGATCACATGGTTCGATGGAGATATGATTAGGGATGCAGACTCTAAAAGATCACCCTAGTGCAAATATTAATAATATAGAAATAGATCTTGATCAATGACACATGTAAAACCCAGTGGAATTGCTCTTTGGCTAGGGGAAGGAAGTGGGAGGAGGGGAGAGAAAGAACATGAATCATGTAACCATGGAAACATATTCTAAATTAATTAAAATTAAAAAACAAAAAAAAGAAATCAAAACTATCAATAAGCACATGAAAAAGTGTTCTAAATCTCTTATAATTAGAGAAATGCAAATCAAAACAACTCTGAGGTACCACCTCACACCTAGCAGATTGGCAACATGACAGCAAAGGAAAGTAATAAATAGTAATAAAAAAAGGAAAGTAAAAAAAAGTTGGATGGGATGTGGCAAAATTGGGACACTAATGCATTGCTGGTGGAGTTATGAATTGATCCAACCATTTTGGAAGGCAATTTGGAACTATGCCCAAAGGGCTTTAAATGACTGTCTGGAGAAATAAGAGGGGGGGGGTGGAGTCAAGCTGGAGGCATAGAAGGAGCAAAAATTCAGACCTCTGAATACCCTTCCTAACCATTCACAAACTGAAAGCTCCCAGGGGACTGAAAATCAAACTCAACAACAAGACAGAGCCAAGGAACCCTCCTGCTGGACTTAATTCAAAAGGTACGACCCCCGAAAAGCTGGAATCCAAGAACACTCAGGTTTAAGGGGAAGACAGAAGGAAGGTCCCAGGACCCATCCCCCCTCCCACCCAGAGTGCTGAGATTCCAGCGGCAGCGGGAACTTCTGGGTGGGCAAAGGTGCTGGTCTGAAGGGCATACCTTGCGAGCAGGGCTGGCCAAGTTCAGAGTGTCCAACACAGATGGCGGGGAAGGAGCTAGAGAGGGAGCATAGACCAGAAAGCCTGGCCAGAGCTGTGGAGATCCTCCATATTTGCTCCAGCCTTCCAGGAAGTTTTGGATTCAGAGCACACTCAGCCCAACTAAGCTGAACTTAATCCCATCAAAAAGTCTCCAGAACCCAGGGAAGCCCAGGATCCACACCCATCCTCATTGACTGCTGGACTTTAATCCAATTAAAAGCCTCCAGAGGACAGGGAAGTTCAAACCTCAACAACCCCCCACCAGAGACTACACCGAGAGATCTCCTGTTAAAGCTCCAAGAGGGGAGACTGACAGAAGCCCCCAAAACCAAAAAAATGAGAAGAGCAAGAGCATAGACAAATACGGGGAGTAAAAAGGAGTGAATATGGCAAACAACAGAAAAAGAAGAAAGAAACTACAATAGACAGTTTCTACTCAACAAACAGAACAGAGGGGGAGAGATCAGCAAACGATAAATCAGAAATCCCAGTGAATTGGATACAGGCTGTGGAAGAACTCAAAACACAATTAAGAGAGGCTGAAGACAATTGGGAGAAGAACTTAAAAATTAAGATAAGTCATCTGGAAACAGAGGCACTTGAACTAAAACGAGAAAATAGTGTCTTGAAAGCCAAAATCAACCAGCTGGAAAATGAGGCAAAGGAGATGAAAGATGAGGAAAAGGAGATGAAAGACAAGGCAAAGGAGATGAAAGATGACCTTCAAAGAAAATCAAACCAGAAGGAAAAGGATGACCAAAAAGCAAGGGATGAAATCCAGTCTTTAAGAACCAGAATACAACAACTGGAATTAAGTGACCTCACAAGGCAGCAGGACACTATAAAACAAAATGAAAAGAATGAAAAAATTGAGGAAAATATGAAGCATCTCATTCACAAAACAGATGATTAAGAAAATCATTCAAGAAGAGACAATTTAAGAATCATTGGTCTACCAGAAGACCATGACAAAAGAAAAAGCATGGACATAATACTACAGGAAATTATTCAGGAAAACTGTCCCAATATCCCAGAACAAGAGGGGAAAATAGAGATTGAAAGAATCCACAGATCACCTCCTGTATTTAATCTCCAACTGGCAACACCCAGGAACGTTATAGCCAAATTCAAAAACTATAAGACCAAAGAAAAGATATTATAAGCTGCCAAGAGGAAGCCATTCAGATACCACAGAAACACAGTGAGGATAACACAGGATCTGGCTGCATCCACTCTGAAGGACCAAAAGGCATGGAATATGATATTCTGGAAAGCAAGGGAACTAGGTCTATAACCAAGAATCAAATATCCATCAAAACTGACTATATTCTTACAGGGGAAAGTATGGTCATTCAACACAATAGAAGAATTCTAAGCATTCATAAAGAAAAGACCAGACCTGAATAGAAAATGTGATGTCCAAGCACAGAACTCAAGAGAATCATCAAAAGTTAATTAAAAAAGAGGGGAAAAAGAAAAACAAAATGAAACAACAACAAAAAAAAATTTTAAGAGACTCAATAAGTTAAAATGATATGTATCCCTATAAGAAAAGAGGTCATTGGTAACTCTTAAAAACTGTTGCTATCACCTGGGCAGCTAGAATTATACTTAGAGGGAACAGTGACAAACTGTATAGGATGAAAGGACAAGACATAAATAGGTATATAGATATATGCATGCATAAATACATATACATGTGTGTGTGTATATATATACACACACACAACCAGAGCTAAAAAAAAGGGGTTAATACTAAAAGAAATGGGAAAAGAAATAAATGGGGGTAAATTTATATGTCACAAAGAAGCTCATGGTGGGAGTAAAAATAAATGGCCAAAGTAAAAATAAATCTAGTTAAAAGAGACAGGGAAGGTAATTACATCCTGATAAAAGGCAGTATAGACAATGAGGAAATATCTGTACTCAATATATATGCACCAAATGGCATAGCATCCAAATTTCTAAAGGAGAATCTAGAGGAGTTCAAGGATGAAATAGAAAAACTATACTAGTGGAAGATCTGAACCTTCCCCTATCCGAACTAGATAAATCAAACCAAAAAATAAATAAGAAAGAGGTGAGAGAGCAAATGAAATCTTAGAAAAATTAGAGTTAGTAGACATGTGGAGAAAAATAAATAGGGACAAAAAGGAATACACCTTCTTTTCAGCAGCAAATGTTACATTCACAAAAATTGACCATGTATTAGGGCACAAAAACATTGCAAACAAGTGCAAAAGGGCAGAAATAATAAATGCAACCTTCTCAGACCACAATGCAATGAAAATAATAATTAGTAAGGGTACATGGAGAGATAAATCAAAAATTAATTGGAAATTAAACAATATGATTCTCCAAAACCGGCTAGTTAAAGAACAAATCATAGAAACAATTAATAACTTCATTGAAGAAAATGACAATGGTGAGACATCCTTTCAAAACCTATGGGATGCAGCCAAAGCAGTACTCAGGGGGAAATTTATATCCTTGAGTTCATATATAAACAAATTAAAAATGGCAGAGGTCAATGAATTGGGCATACAAATTAAAAAACTAGAAAGTGAACAAATTAAAAATCCTCAGATGAAGACTAAATTAGAGATCCTAAAAATCAAAGGAGAAATCAATAAAATTGAAAGTCAAAGAACTATTGATTTAATAAATAAATCTAAAAGCTGGTACTTTGAAAAAAACAAATAAAATAGACAGAGTACTAGTCAGTCTAATTAAAAAAAAAGGAAAGAAGAAAACCAAATTGACAGTATCCAAGATGAAAAGGGAGATCTCGCCTCTAATGAAGAGGAAATTAAGGCAATCATTAAAAACTACTATGCCCAATTATATGGCAACAAATATGGCAATCTAGGTGATATGGATGAATACTTACAAAAATATAAATTGCCTAGACTAAAAGAAGAAATAAATTACCTAAACAACCCCATATCAGAAAAAGAAATTGAACAAGCCATCAAAGAACTCCCTAAGAAAAAATCCCCAGGTCCAGATGGATTCACAAATGAATTCTATCAAACATTCAAAGAACAACTAATCCCAATATTATACAAACTATTTAACAGAATAAGCCAAGAAGGGGTTCTACCAAATTCTTTTTGCGACACAAACATGGTACTGATCCCAAAGCCAGGCAGGTTAAAAACAGAGAAAGAAAACTATAGGCCAATCTCCCTAATGAATACAGATGCAAAAATCTTAAATAGGATACTAGCAGAAAGACTCCAGCAAGTCATCACAAGGGTTATCCACTATGATCAGGTAGGGTTCATACCAGGAATGCAAAGAATGGTTCAATATTGGGAAAACTATCCACATAATTGACCATATTAACAAGCAAATTGACAAAAATCACATGATTATCTCAATATATGCAGAAAAAGCCTTTGATAAGATACAACACCCATTCCTATTGAAAACACTAGAAAGTATAGGAATAGAAGGGCCTTTCCTAAAAATAATAAACAGTATATATCTAAAACCATCAGCAAACATCATCTGCAATGGGGATAAACTTGAAGCCTTCCCAATAAGATCAGGAGTAAAACAAGGATGCCCATTATCACCTTTATTATTTAATATTGTACTAGAAACACTAGCAGTAGCAATAAGAGAAGAAAAAGAAATCAAAGGTATTAAAACTGGCAATGAGGAGACCAAGCTGTCACTCTTTGCGGATGATATGATGATTTACTTAAAGAATCCTAGAGAATCAACTAAAAAGTTAGTCAAAATAATCAACATCTTTAGCAAAGTTGCAGGATACAAAATCAACTCGCAGCATTTCTATATATCTCCAACCCAGTTGAGCAGTAAGAATTAGAAAGAGAAATTCCACTTAAAATCACCCAAGGCAATATAAAATACTTAGGAATCTATCTGCCAAGACAAACACAGGAACTATATGAATACAACTACAAAACACTCTCCACACAATTAAAACTAGATCTAAACAATTGGAAAAACATTGATTGCTCATGGGTGGGACGAGCTAACATAATAAAAATGACCATCCTACCCAAACTTATCTATTTAGTGCCATACCCATTGAACTTCCAAAAAACTTTTTTACTGAATTAGAGAAAACCATAACAAAATTCATTTGGAAGAACAAAGGATCAAGGATATCCAGGGAAATAATGAAAAAAAAATACAAAGGAAGGTGGCCTTGCAGTACTAGATCTCAAACTATATTACAAAGCAGTGGTCATCAAAACAATTTGGTACTGGCTAAGAGACAGAAAGGAGGATCAGTGGAATAGACTTGGCGTAAATGACCTCATCAAGACAGTCTATGAAAAATCCAAAGACCCCAGCTTTGGGGACAAAAATCCACTATTTCATAAAAACTGCTGGGATAATTGGAAGACAATGTGGGAGAGATTAGATTTGGATCAAAACCTCACATCCTACACCAAGATAAACTCAGAATGGGTGAATGATTTGAATATAAAGAAGGAAACTATAAGTAAATTAGGTGAACACAGAATAGTATACATGTCAGACCTTTGGGAAGGGAAAGATTTTAAAACCAAGCAACACTTAGAAAGAGTCACAAAATGTAAAACAAATAATTTTGACTACATCGAATTAAAAAGGTTTTGTACAAACAAAACCAATGCAACTAAAATTAGAAGGGAAGCAACAAATTGGGAAACAATCTTCATAACAAAAACCTCTGACAAAAGTCTAATTACTCAAATTTATAAAGAGCTAAACCAGTTGTACAAAAAATCAAGCCATTCTCCAATTGAAAAATGGGCAAGGGACATGAATAGGCAGTTTTCGGCCAAAGAAATCAAAACTATTAATAAGCCACATGAAAAAGTATTCTAAATCTCTTATAATCAGAGAGATGCAAATCAAAACAACTCTGAGGTATCACCTCACACCTAGCAGATTGGCCAACATGACAGCAAAGGAAAGTAATGAATGCTGGAGGGGATGTGGCAAAGTAGGGACACTAATTCATTGCTGGTGGAGTTGTGAATTGATCCAACCATTCTGGAGGGCAATTTGGAACTATGCCCAAAGGGTGATAAAAGACTGTCTGCCCTTTGATCCATAGCACTGCTGGGTTTGTACTCCAGAGATAATAAGGAAAAAGACTTGTACAAGAATATTGATAGCTGCGCTCTTTGTGGTGGCCAAAAATTGGAAAATGAGGGGATGCCCTTCAATTGGGAAATGGCTGAACAAATTGTGGTATATGTTGGTGATGGAATACTATTGTGCTAAAAGGAATAATAAAACTGAGGAATTTCATGGAGATTGAAACAACCTCCAGGAAGTGATGCAGAGTGAAAGGAGCAGAACCAGGAAAACATTGTACACAGAGACTGAGACACTGTGGTACAATCGAACATAATGGACTTCTCCATTAGGGTCAATGCAATGACCCTGAACAATCTGCAGGGATCTATTAGAAAAAACACTATTCTTAAGCAGAGGACAAGCTGTGGGAGTAAAAACACCGAGGAAAGGCAACTGCTTGACTACAGGGGTTGAGGGTATATGATTGAGGAGAGATGCTAAATGAGCACCCTAATGCAAATACCAACAACAAGGAAATGGGTTTGGAAAAAGGACACATGTGATACCCAGTAGAATCGCGTGTCGGCTAGGGGAGAGGTGGCGGGAGGCGGGGGGAGGAAAAGAAAATGATCTCTGTTTCCAATGTATAATGTATGAAAATGACCAAATGAAATAATGTTTAAAAATTTTTTAAATAAAATAAAATGAATGACTGTCTGCCTTTTGATCCAGCCATACCACTGCTGGGTCTGTACCCCAAAGAGAAAATAAGGAAAAAGACTTATACAAAAATATTTATAGCTGCACTCTTTGTGGTGGCAAAAAATTGGAAAAAATGAGGGGATGCCTTTCAATTGGGGAATGGCTGAACAAATTGTGGTATCTGTTGGTGATGGAATTGTGCTTTGAGCACAATAATATTCCATTACCAACAGATACCACAATTGTTCTCAAAGTGGAGAAATTCCATGGAGACTGGAATGACCTCCAGGAATTGATGCAGAGTGAAAGGAGCAGAACCAGGAGAATGTTATACACAGACACTGATACACTGTGGTACAATCGAATGTAATGGACTTTTCTACTAGCGGCAATGCAATGATCCAGGACAATTCTGAGGGACTTATGAGAAAGAACACTATCTACATCCAGAGAAAGAAATGTGGGAGTAGAAACGCAGAAGAAAAACATTTCCTTGATTGCATAGTTCGATGGGGATATGACTGGGATGTAGACTCTAAATGATCTCTGAATTGCAAATATTAATAATATGGAAATAGATCTTGATCAAAGAACAATACATGTAAAACCCAGTTGAATTACTCGTTGTCTATGGGAAGAGGGAGGGAGAAGAGGAGGGAAAGAATATGAATCATGTAACCATGGAAAAATATTCTTAATTGATTAACTAATTAATTAAATTTAAAAAATAAAAAATTTCTAATGGTTTTAGGGGACTTTAGCTTGAGTGTTTAACTTGGCTTCCTGGTCACCTTGGGCAGAGGTGTTGAACATGCTGCTAGCATTATTGACCACATTAAACTGTAATTGGAAAATAATTAACAAAATAAAACATGGATATTGCATTCTAAAACTAAGTCAATATGTAATCCACAGGGATTCTTACATACAGACTAGCTGCCACCATAGATTCCATTTCTATCCGAGTTTACACCTGCTAAGGGCATAAAAAGGCCAGCCCATGAGGAATCAGTGCCTCTCAGACTTGGTGGATGACCCACTGCTGTGTGAGTCACTATATCCACCTGACTGAACAAACTCAGCTAAGATGAGTTTCTTTATAGAGATGAGGTGAGCTATATCTCCCTATTGCAGTGCTATAGTCTTTCCATATTGGTGCTGCACAATTTTTTTAAAGTGTTAGATGGTCTACCAGTGTCTCATTTCATTCCAATTCCAAACCTGAACTGAAGGATCAAACTGATACCAACACCAATATTTGGTGTTAATTTGCAGGGCTGGATTGTAATGAGCTTTTGTTTCAAGTGGGGAAAAGGTAATGGGAAGTAGGGCCTTGGTTGATGGGATGGCCTTCAAAAAAGAGCCTGCCACTCTATTGTGACCTTGGGTGAGACTTCTCAATGGGCCAGAAATGAACCCCCCCCCCCACTGACCCAAAAAGATAAGCACAAGAGGTGACAAGAAAAGCATTTCTATACTTATTCTTAAAAGTTCTAAGAAAGCTGGATCATTAACAAAAAAATCAAAGCAAATGGTTCATATGTGTTTGAGCAATTAGAGACATATGAAGGCATCAAGAATTAGCTGCTGAGGGGGCAGCTAGGAAAGCTCAGTGGATAGTCAGGCCTAGAGATGGAAAGTCCTGGGGTCAAATCTGGCCTCAGACTCTTCCTAGCTGTGTGACCCTGGACAAGTCGCTTAACCTCCACTGCCTAGCCCTTACTGCTCTTCTGTCTTGGAACTAATACACAGTACTTATTCTAAAAAGGGAGGTTTAAAAAAAATAAAAGTAGCTGATAGCCTTAATAACAGCATAAGGAACAAAGATAACTCTAGTACAGGGAAAAGACCAACAGGTTGTGGATAAGTATGATCTCTGACACTGAGGTCACTCTAGAAAATGTACTGAATACTACTAAAATCAAGGCTATAATGAAAGAATGGGAATGGAAGGAGAGATGAGAACTAGGAATCTGGCCTGGTAGTATGAAAGCCTTTGGATTGGCCTTATACTGTCTTTACAAGTATCTTAACCATCTGGATGAGTTACTGTAACAATAGCTAAGGCACACATTATTCACTGGAACTAGTCTGGAACCTTTCCCTGTGACAAAGTTACATCACTTGGAAAGCTCAAAGACATTTTTGCAAAGCCAGTTAAATTGGAAACACTGGATGGAGACCTTCCTTTGTCTCTTTTTAGTTAGCTGTGATGGGAATTATGCATACCTGACCCTAAAAAGATGAGCTCTGCTGGTTCCCCAAACAAAGCTAAAATGAAGGATGCAAAATTCCTAAAAGGGATAGGTTTGGTAGGCTAGATCTTTATCATTTCCCTGCAGCTTGCCCATACCATATGACCAGCCTACACTGGAAGCAATTAGATCCTAACTTTTGAATTTTGCTAATGGGCTTCCTTTCCCCTCCAAATATATGGGCCAGGGCAGAATTGGTGAAATGTGACCTGGAGACTGGCCCAGCTGCATTGGCCATCTGGTTATCTGTTGTTGTAAATAGGAGTTCTAGGGATGGAAGCAGGCATGGTGCTCACTAACATTAGGTAGGCAAATGATTACAATATCCTCTTCCATAAGAGGTGTTGGGTGTAGTTCTCAAAGCATAGAAATTATAGTCAATCACTTGCCAGCCTCTAGAGAATGAAAATAAAATTTTACTAAGATATCCAGTACTAGGGTAGTAAGGATCCTTCAGTCTCATTGAAGCCTAAAGGGTCTTTTAAAACCTGTGTCCTATTTTTAATATAAAGAACTAATGGACATCAGCAGTCAGGTTACTTTCATATCAAGAAATCACCAATAGATTTATTAGAATATCTAATCTTCATGGGAAGTTTTGGAGGACAGACAATGGAAGAAAGAATCTTCAGGAGTTCTAGGATTTTGGTACATGTATGGCTGCTATGACAACCTCTATCCCATTTATTTTAAGTAGAGTCAAATGGGAGCTTTTGAGATTACCTTAATCATCCTATTTAATATCAATCAATCAAGATAAAGGAAACAGAAATATTTCATCATACCAATTCTCCTTATTACCCCCATACTGCTGGCTGGTGTGTAAGGCAAAAGGCACCTATTATCTGGTTATATGGATTTCAGCAAGCTGACAAAGTTGACACAGGAAAAGCTGAGGCCATTTTTCCTGGGAGCATTCATGGTAACATTGACTAGGGCAGACTAGGCAATAGCAACAGGTACTCAAATCCAGTGGTGGCCCAAATGAGGGACAAGGGCAGGATGTCAAATCTAGAAAATCTAGAGTTCAGGGAACTCAGTTAGGTTTGGGGAGATATGATGGATGGGGAGAATTTAAGATGATTATAGACATAGACCAAACAAATTAACAATAGCTGCTTCATCAACCTGGCACATAAATAGGCAGTTGACAAATATTGATTTTTTAAAAGCCCATAGGCTTATTATATTCTCTGGGTTCTAGAGAAATCACATGCCTCACCTGGGCATCCTAGTTGTTGAATCAACTTAAATTCTACCTCTTTTGAGGGGTACAAAATAGGATACAGAACTGGAACTGAGTAAATCCAGTAGTCTCTTCTCCTGGGCCCTTATGAACCATGGAAACTCATGTCTTTAGAGATCTGACTATAAAGACTGAGTTAAGGCAGCCAGACCAATCAACTGTTAGGCTTCTGTGGCTGAAAGCTCCACATGCAGCCACTTGATATTTCAAAAAATACTTTTGAAAAGCAGTTAGTCACTAGCTACTGGGTCTCAACTGTTCCTGAATGGATGAGAACTATTGGCCCAGTTATCAATTACGAGTTGGAAGATGAAAGATGGTATCTTTATAAATTGGATAGGGATGTCTCTATTGATAAATGAATATGGAGACTGACACCCTTCAGGAAAAGGTGGCAATTGTGTAAGAGGTCTAGGCCTCTAGTTCTACCCCAACACCCTTATTACTTCCCTAGTCCAATGAACATCTGCCTATGAGAACCTGGGTTCTAAAGAACAATTTTTTGCCCAGACATTTAATTAGACTTCACAGACAATTAATCTGGAAAGCCTTCCAAGTGGGCTGAGCCTCATGGCTGGTGTGTGAAGAAGCCTTGAGGGATAGGGCAAATTAGACCTTCTACACTGATTCCTAGATGGTGGCCATGGCTCTGGTCATTTTGTTTTTATTTAACAATCAATGACTCTTTCACTTGAGGTCAGGACCAGGAAAGAATTCTGCCGATTGTCTGTAGGACATGTCAGCACTCATGAAAAATCATATACCCTCTGCTGAATTAAACAAAATGATGCCATGTTATGGTAGGCTAGGGACCATATAATCCCCCCTCAAAGAGGGGGCAGCTATGTTTGCTTAATAAGGCTCCTTGTGCCAGGGAGAGTACCCACATATGTGGGCCTCAACTTGCTTCCACATGGCAAATTGACTCTTCATGGGAGACAAGTCTGTGCTGCCCAAACAGCTTCATTATCATATCCCTATCTACCAAAGTTGGGGATCTCACCTACCAGAAGCCACATCCATGAATTAATGCTACCCTAGAAAGGAGAAGGCTTCTCTGGTCCAGTGGATTTTTATATCTAGCTTCCAGGATAACTTACCCAATAAGGATAGACTGTTTTTAGTTCTGATTGATCCTCTCCGGCTCTTTCTTATTCTATTTTTGGAATATCCTGTGAAGGTCTTTGTGGTCTTTTGTCTCCCCACTTCCCAAGGGCTCCAAACTCTCTGGGGAAATGGCTCAGATTTCTTCCCAGAAAGGGGTTAGGGCAGTATTGGTAGGAGGTACCTTGTTCTCTAACGCCATGGGGGAAATGACATTATTCATAACTAGGATAAATGTGTTTACTTGGAAGAAAAGGGATCTCCTAGCTGATCTGTTATAATCCTATAACCCTAGATGAAGGTGAGACTCCTTAGACAGCCCCTAGAAAAAAATGATCAGACTCAAAGCAAAAGATAAAGAAACAAAGACTTGGTATCACTCCCTCCAGAAGTAAAGGTCCTGACTGAGATACTAAGATACTTGGTGGGATAAAGAAATATTGGCATTAATGCTGGGATTAGGACAGGCCATAAGTGGGAAAGTAATGACCTCTTATATATTGTTGTATATATATACATATGTATATGTATATATATACACCTATGATGAGAATCAGCAACTGTATCACTTTCTTTTTTTAAACTATTACCTTCTGTCTTAGAATCAATACTATCATTACAAGGCAGAAGAGCAGAAAGAGCTAGGAGACTGGGGTTAAGTGACTTGCTCAGTGTCACACAGTCAGAAAATGTCTAAGGCCATACTTGAACCTAGGACCTCCTGTTTCCAGGCCTGGCTATCTATCCACTGAGCCACCTAGCTACCCCTATGTCATTATCTTCTCTGTGGTTCTGATGTTTCTGGTATTGCTCATTCTCATTGTCATTCCATGAAGAGATCTCCTTTACACTGTCCCTAACAATCTACTATATGACAGATCCAGAATACAGTGCTTCTGAAGGTATAGTCTTGGATTTCTGATCTTTAATCTCAATATTTGGTTATCTAGATTATTTAATTTCTTCAGGAGACCATCATTGCTTGCTTCCTATCTCCCATACCATACCTTTCTGCTTTTGTTATACTAAGCTCTTATTCCAACCTTCTAGGATTCTTGACATCAGGTTTGCCTAGTGTTGGCCCTAAGGGCAGAATGTCTTTTAGCAAACATGACCTTGTCACCATGAAGTGAGGTATGGTGGGAGCGGTATCTACTAGGGTCCCTGCCATACAGACTAGGCCAGTTTTCTTTCCCCTTAACGGCTAGAAAGCTTAGTTTCCTAGATGCCAAAGCCATAAAAGGCCAGCCTGTGAGGAGTCAGTGCCCCTCTGACTTGGTGGAGTTTCTACTACTGTGCAAGTCACCACACCCATCTGACCCATATTACTCTGCTGACAAGATGAGTTTCTTTAAAGAGATGAGGGGGTCTATATCTATCTGACTCAGAACTCTATCCTTACTAAGTATCCTTTCTATGCTACTCTTTAGTAAATTTATTTTCTGTTAGATAGTGGATGGTCTGCAAGTTTCATTCCATTCCAAACCCAAGCCTGAACCCAAGACTGAATCAAGCTTGGACTATAATACCCTTCTAGAGGTGTTTACATTAGAAAAAACTTTTTTTTAATCTCATTTTTATTGATACCTTGTGGTTTTTACATCATATTCACTTTTGAATACATCCAAAGATTATAAGAGAGAAAAAGCAGTTCAACAAAAACCAACCAACGTAGCAATTGTATCTGACAGCATATGAAATATTCTATAACCACTGTCTTCCACCTCTGCCCAGAAGGGAAGGAGATGCATTTTCTTATCTCTGCTCTAGGATCAAATATGGGCAATACAATTAGAAATTTACATTTTAAAAAGATAATACTTGTTAACTCAAATAAATATCTATTTGGTAGCCATTTACAGCAAAGTATAGAAGTGGAGTAAAACAACTAAGTTGTGAATAATAGGAGAGAAGTCCACTCGAAGGTTAACACTGCCTGGGAGTCTATCTGTTCACAGAGGCTGCTTTGCTAAAACATTTATATTTTGGCAATTTCACATATTTAGGTAGAAATGAAAAACAATTTGAAGATCATATCATTTAATCTTTTTATCCTGTTACTGATACTGAAATAAGGAGAAGAGAAGTTAAGTGACTTGTTTAAGGTCAAACATCCTATTAGTGTAGAATCTGGAATTTGAATCCAAATTTCCTAAGTACTCTTTGTCCTTGCAGCTGTAACACATTTCCTTTAACTTCTGAACCCACAGCTTCTTAAAAAAGGTCCAGTAGGGGGCAGCTGGGTAGCTCAGTGGATTGAGAGCCAGGCCTAGAGATGGGAAGTCCTAGGTTCAAATCTGGCCTCAGCCACTTCCTAGCTGTGTGACCCTGGGCAAGTCACTTGACCCCCATTGCCTAGCTCTTACCACTCTTCTGCCTTGGAGCCAATCCACAGTATTGACTCCAAGACGGAAGGTAAGGGTTTAAAAAAAAAAAAAGGTCCAGTTTTTCTCACAGCGGCAGCACTACAGACTCCTAGAATAAAAAAATGACTGGCAATATCCATTTTTATAGGTCTCTTTGCTAGTTTAGGAAACTCTGGTATTCCAATGATATCACCATGGCTCAAAACATTCTTGGAATTCCTCTTTTGGAACTGCCTTAAGAACCAGTAAATGAATCACACAAGAAAATAATTTTCAATGATCAAATTCAAAGAGGTCTATCTATGATCTTTTAAATGTGGAGGTTCCCTGCTCTGATGAAGATCACAACCTATCCTTGTGTACCTAGCCTATGTGATTCTTGTTCATGTCCCTCCATAAGATCAATACAAGAGGTCTATCCAATATTCTATTTAGAAGTCTTCCTTCCTTTTAAAAATTTGGGAATACCAATGGAGAACTCTGATTGAAAGGGAGCTGTTTGGCACAATCAATAGAGCACTGGGCCTGCAGTCAGGAAGATTTGAATTCAAGACAAGCCTCAAACACTAGGGACAACCCTGGGCTAGTCACTTAATCTCTATTTGCCTCAGTGCCCTCAACTGCAAAATGAGAAGAGTAGCATTTACTTCACAGAGTTGTTGTGAGGATCAAATGAAATAATCTTTGTTAAAAAAGGGCTTAATGCAGTGCCTGGCACATAGTGCTATATAAAAATTCATTTTTCCTCCTAAAAACTGTCAATTAGAGATCTGTTGCCCTATAATCAGCCCATCTTCTCTTCTTATCCATCATATTCCCCATAAGACATCTTTGACATCTATTCATTTTTGAAGTTCCTCATTGGTTTTATGCTATAGCTTGCTCACTCTCATGTATCTATCTCTCCATTGCTCTCTGTGTGATTTGCATTTTAGATTCTTCAAAAAACTTTTGTATTCACAAAGAATACTATTTTTTAAATAAGTTTATTTCTAGGAGGAAGCTTGGCATCATTAAAAGAGTTATACAATTTCCTAAAAGTAATCCAATTTATTCTCCTCCTGAAGTTTAGCTCTGGGATCAACTTATTGTCCATTTGTCCCATATATGTATATATAAACATATGATATGTACATATAAACACATGTACACACTTATGGACAAGTTTTACAGACTGTCCATCTGAATGCATGTTGCAACCTCAGCAATGCCAATTCTTCATCTGTTAGGTCTATCTCAATAGGTTGGTCAGGCCAAACTCTTGAGTGGTTATTGATTCTCTTTTAAGAGACTGTAGTGATCCATGGCTTGATGCAGCCAGCATAATGTCATCCACAAATAGCATCTGGAAGACCTTATCATACAAAGGGAATCCCTCTTCAACCTGAATTTTGTGCTAAATCTCCTCCATCATGAAAGCAAATACCTATGGAAAAACATCTCTCTCTCTGTGTTTTATGTCTTATCTAAAGTTTATAATCAGAGAGTGTAGTTATTTCTGTTGTTACTCCTTTTAAGGAATCTTCATGACTGTGAAATATAGATAGGAGAAAGCCTATAGGAAAGAGCCTTTAAGGCAACATTTTGCTCTACTGGATCAAATGCTTTGAGAATACTGCTTATGTAAACCTGCTTTTTCCCTATTAAATACCTTCTTCAAGGATGACTTCAATTCCTGTATAGATAACTCCCAAAGATTTTGTAGAAATAGCACAGTACATCCTTATGTTTTCTATACTTAACATTTTTTTATATTAATAATGTTTAAATTTATTTCCCCCATACCTTTGACATGTTCCATTCCATGTACACTGATCCTTCACAACTGTGTGTTTTCAGTGTAAAACTCTATATATACTTAGTCCACTCTGGCTGCCATTCCCACTTTTGTTCTCTTTTGTACCATAAGAAAATCATTATTATTACAAGAATATTCATAGCTACACTCTTTGTGGTGGCCAAAAATTGGAAAATGAGGGGATGCCCTTCAATTGGGGAATGGCTGAACAAATTGTGGTATATGTTGGTGATACTATTGTGCTCAAAGGAATAATAAAGTGGAGGAATTTCATGGGGACTGGAGCAATCTCCAGGAAGTGATGCAGAGCGAAAGGAGCAGAACCAGGAAATCATTGTACACAGAGACTGATACATTGTGGTACAATCGAATGTAATGGACTTCTCCATTAGGGACAATGCAATGTCCCTGAACAATCTGCAGGGACCTAAAAAACACTATCCACAAGCATAGGATAAACTGTGGGAGTAAAAACACCAATGAAAAGCAACTGCTTGAATACAGGGGTGGAGGGAATAAGACTGAGGAGAGACTCTAAATGAACACTCTAGAGCAAATACCAACAACACGGAAATGGATTCGAGTCAAGAACACGTGATACCCAGTGGAATCATGCGCTGGCTATGAGAGAGGTGGGGGGGGGGGGTAGGAAAAGAAAATGATTTTTGTTTCCAATGAATAATGTTTGGAAATGACCAAATAAAATAATGTTTTTTAAAAAAAAGAAAGAAAATCATTATTATTAATTTGAAAGGCAAATTCTTTTTTTTTTAAACCCTTACCTTCTGTCTTAAAATCAATACTGTGAATTGGTTGCAAGACAGAAGAGTGGTAAGGGCTAGGTAATGGGGGTTAAGTGACTTGCTCAGGGTAACACAACTGGAAAGTGTCTGAGGCCAGATTTGAACCTAGGATGTCCTGTCTCTAGGCTGACTCTCAATCCCACTGAGCAACCCAGCTGCCCCCCAGGCAAATTCTTATGTCAGGCAGAAAGCTGTTGTGAAGGCCAGGAAGACCTGGGTCCTAGTCTTTTCCCAACATACACTGGTTGTGTAACCTAAAATAAGTAACCACCTTGTAGAACTCTGGGACATTTTCTAAGACAAATTGCAGGGAGGGTACATACCTACATTGGAAGAGGAAATATACCAATGAAATCATAGGTCCAGTCAGTCACTCATTATTCCTATTATTATTTTATAGTTTTACCTTGATTCTAACCACCTTTTACCCAGCTTGATTATTCATCTTATTTAACTAGATTTAGGTACCAAAAGTGTTTTTTCAGTTATGCCCCAAATTTATATTTACATTTACTTTCTTTTTTTTTTTTAAATCCTTACCTTCTGATTTGGAAATGATCAATTCCAAGGTAAGAAGAGTGGCAGAGGCTAGGCAATGGGAATTTGTCCAGGGTCACACAGCTAAGAACTGTCTGAAGTCAGATTTGAATCTAGGTCCTCTATTTAGTTTCAAAGGAGCTAATTATTATGAGTACTCGCTACAGATTGTAATCCCTCCATACCTTCCCATCCTATATAATTTCTGTCCATGTTCTATTATAATTCCTTCATAGAGAATCTATCAAACATATTGGGACTTCTCCACTGGATCTTTAGATCTTCCTTAAAGGATGAAAATATGTCACCAATGAAGATATTCAAATAAATATCCTGTGTTGCATGTTCTAGAGCAACCCCAAAGAGAGAATTTCTCAGATATGAGAAATAGCAGCATTGTTGGAATACTATTTCATACATAGCCTCTTAAGGTGATTACTTTGAAATGAACAGATCTGGTTTAGACATAGCACACTGGGTAAAAAAATCAGTTGTATTACTATTTTATAATCATTCTTCACGCATGTGCACACTCTAGGCTATCCTTTTTTCCCCCATCATCATTACACAAAGCAGATCCATTCCCAAGATGCCTAATCATTTCAGATCCTTGCCATTCTACCCAATATGATCTCTCTGGGAAAAGAACAAATATACCATGTTATCTAACTGGTCCCTGTACACAGATTTCACTGATCTGAATTAAAAAGTCTCATCCTGTGACTTATCTTACTTCTCTATATCTCTTCTACCTCTAGGTCCAGTCTAAGGCTAAGCATCCAAAGGTAAAGTTTGTTTTTGGCATGCCTCATCTCCCCTTTCTGAAAGCTTTCTCCTTCTTCCTTTAAGGGTTTATTATAGTCTTCTTTTTGTTGTTGTTGTTTTTATTTTAAACACTTACCTCTGTTTTAGAATTGATACTATTGGTTCCAAAGTAGAAGAGCAGTAAAGACTAAGCAATGGGGATCAAGGGACTTGTCCAGAGTCACCCAGCCAAGAAGTATCTGAGGCCAGATTTGAACCTTAGACCTCCCAATCTCAAAATGTTAAGTCACCTAGCTGCCCCTTACCATATTCTTCTAATGTTTCTAGTTCCTCTTTTGTCAGAAAGGCTTTTACTTTAATTCTATCACACTAAGGTATCATAGACTTAAAGTATTATTCTTACCAGGGGGAGTCACATTTTGTTTTATTTTAAACTCTTACTTTCTGTCAGTATAAATTCTTATTTTTTAAACCCTTACTTTCTGTCTTAAACTAATACTCAATACTGAGTATTAGTTCAAAGGCAGAAGAGCAGTAAGAGATAGGCAATGGGAATTAAGTGACTTGTCCAGGGTTACACAAAACATATCTGCAGCCAGATTTGACCCCAGAACCTCCTATCTCTTGGCATTCCTCTCTATCCACTGAGTCACCTAGCTGCCCTCCTTAGTATCAATTTTAAGAAAGAAGAGTGGCAAGGGCTAGGCAACTGGACTTAAGTGACTTGCCCAGGATCATGCAGCTACAAAGTATCTGAGGTCAGATTTGAACCCAGGTCCTTCCAACTCTAGGCCTATCCATTGTGCTACTCAGATGTTCCAGAGAGATACATTTTAAGAGTAAAAAGCAATGCTTAGGAGGGCAATTTGAAACTATGCCCAAAGGGCAATAAAAGACTGTCTGCCCTTTGATCCAGCCATATCACTGCTGGGTTTGTACCCCAAAGAGATAATAAGGAAAAAGACTTGTACAAGAATATTCATAGCTGCACTCTTTGTGGTGGCCAAAAATTGGAAAATGAGGGGATGCCCTTCAGTTGGGGAATGGCTGAACAAATTGTGGTATATGTTGGTGATGGAATACTATTGTGCTCAAAGGAATAATAAAGTGGAGGAATTCCATAGAGTCTGGAACAACCTCCAGGAAGTGATGCAGAGTGAAAGGAGCAGAACCAGGAAAACATTGTACACAGAGACTGATACACTGTGGTACAATCAAAGGTAATGGACTTCTCCATTAGTGGCAATGCAGTGTCCCTGAACAATCTGCAGGGATCTAAAAAACACTATCCACAAGCAGAGGATAAACTGTGAGAATAAAAACACTGATGAAAAGCAACTGCTTGATTACAGGGGTTGAGGGGATATGACTGAGGAGAGACTCTAAATGAACACTCTAATGCAAATAACAACACCACGGGAATGGGTTTGAATCAAGAACACATGTGATACCCAGTGGAATATGCATCAGCTATGGGAGAGGTGGTGGTGACCGGGGGGGGGGGGGGGGGGGGGGGGAGAAAATGATCTTTGTTTCCAATGAATAATGTTTGGAAATGACCAAATAAAATAATGTTAAAAAAAGCAATGCTTAATCCAAAAGAATGACACTGGTTTTAATATTGGAATTTCCAGTACTTTGGCAGCTGGTCAGCAAATATTTTAGTCTGAAAAGACCTTCAAACTTCACTCTACAGAGGTGACTACCTATTTTATCTATCCACACTGGTTCTACCCATTTGGTTGTAGGAAACTCTTTGAAGATAGGATCCAGGTTTGATTTGCACTGCTCTATGGATGCAAGTCATAAAACACTATAGTCTCTGAAGAATTAAGGCTGATATTCACTAAAAGGGCAATGGAGAAGTTTATGGTGAGCATGGTAGTACATTACTAACAAAGAATTACACAGAACAAACTGTCATGGATGTCATTAAAGTCCTTGTTTCTATGGAAAAGGAGGGAGGTATGCCAGTCATAATTTTAGAGTGAGGAAACACCTCCAGATCACTCATGTACTCTATTAGTATTCAAGTTATGTTAAGAGACCCAGAAAGGATCAAGAGGATGGGTCAGATCCCCTTTGGAGGATTTACTGGGTGCAACAAATCTAAATTACACCAAATGACAATGCATGGATCTGCATGCATGCAATGCATGCAATGTAATCTGTATGCTCCACAATAATGAGATCACAGATACAATAATGTATAGAAGTCCTAGAAGACTATGCATGAGGTCACTTTTTTCTTTAAAATGCTAATAAATATCACTGAAGTCTGTAACTCACCAGAAGTAATATCCTGATGGTGAGATTGTCCCTCAGATACAATTCCCATACTTCCCCCCACAAATGGAACTTATCCCTGTTCACTATCCCAGGGGCAGGAAGAGCTATATGAAGAGCATGAGGACTCTGATCAACTTAAGAGAAAGTAATGATGAGGCAAGGACAGCCTGAAAATTACATACCAGCCACAGAAAGCAGTCCAATCCACATGGGTCTGGTTCAATCTTGATTTCTTTGTTCTTCCGTTTGTATACATTAGGTGTGGCATGAAAAGCTGGAAAACACAAAACTGTCCTGTTTCTCCTGCTCTATCCAGACAATGGAAAAATAACAAACCAAATGAGATTATGCAGTTAATAAGGATATGAATTTGGCTGAATCAAATAATCATCACCAAGGTAAATTGAATTCACAATCTCTGACACAGAGTGCCATCATTCCCACTCTAGCAAGGGATGCTAGTTATGATTATCTTCTTCAAATGAAAATCACTGCAGACTAAAAATCAGAGCCACTGCCAAAAAGATGGAAACAGAACTGGCCCTCTGTCTACCCAAGTTCAAGGGAGAAGCTGAAAACTCCAAATGGAAGCCCAGTCCCTAGTACAGAACCCCATATATACAGTAGATGCTTAATAAGTATATCCTGAATGGAGTGGAAAGGATAAGTAGAAGAGTGGGAGCTAGGTCAGAGAAAGCACCCTCACTCACGGTGAAGGAAGCAGTCATATTTGAAGCAACGTCGGCAGAAGAGTGTGTGGAAGGAATGCAGTGACTGTTCTCGCTGCACAGACTTGGCACAAGGGCCATCGATGTTTGGGGTGCACTGGGGAGGCAAAACATTGGGGTCCGACACCTCTGTGAGTTCGCGATACCTATGTGAGAAAAGGGAGTAGAAGTTCTTTTTCTTCCTTTCTTTTTTCTCCTTAAAAACCCCTACCTTCTGTCTTAGAATCAATACTGTATATTGGCTCCGAGGCAGAGCAGTAAGGACTAGGCAATGGGGGTTAAGTGACTTGCCCAGGGCCACACAGCTAGGAAGTGTCTGAGGTCACATCTGAACCCAGAACCTCTCATTTCTAGGCCTGGCTCTCAATCCACTGAGCTACCTAGCTACCTCCAAAGTTCTTTCTAAGGGTCAGTCTCCTGGAGAGAGGCATAAGGGCTCTGCTGAGGGAAGACTCAGGGATGAGTGTCTCAGGCAGGGTGCATTACATGAGGCCTGTTGACAAAACAGTAAGATATCTAAATGGGTACAAACTGTTTGTAGTTGCAGTACACATAGAACTGTCTGGGAATAGGGCAAAATGTGCTAGATCTGCTACTAGAGCAAAGCCTCAATAAAGAGCTCACTGTCTAGATCTTTTCAAAGGCCTACAGAAAATGATCCTTCCTATATGATGAGTCTTATAAGTCTATTATAGGGAAATTAGCTCCCTCCCTTCAAATCAGCAGTAGGAGACTATGGCTATGGAATACTGCATTCTGTATATCTGTCCAATGCAATCCATGTGTTGATTGATTTTGAAGAATTACATTTTTCTTTTTTAAAAATCTTTGCGATGAAGGATGGCTCAGTGGATGGAGAAGGGTACACTTAGAAATGAATATGATGTAAAAATAAAAGGCAGCAAATTCCAAAAATCTGTTTTAAGAAGTATTGAAGAGGTAATCAAAAGTGAAAGAAAACTATCTATCTCAGCCATGTAAACAAGGTTTGTTGATTTGTCAACAGTTAGCCAGAAACTGCTAAAAATAACTTTCAGGGCACTTTGGCCTGATTTTTAATGTTGATCATATCCTAAATTATATTAGTTATTTGTTTTAATGTCTCATGTTCCCTACAAGATCATAATCTCACTGAGGGAAAGGCTATATCTCATCTTCTCTTTGTACATCCATCTTGCACACGGTAGGTACATAATAAACATGATGAATTGTGGAACTACTGTTCATTCAAACATTCCCAAAGAGGCATTAGCCAGATTATCTTACCTCTCTTTCATGTCATCTGGAACACCATTCTCAGGGAACATGGAAGAAATGGCACTGAAGATCATGTCATTTGGAAATTGTTTCTTGGAACTCTTTTTGTTGCCTGAACCAAAAATGACAGAAAGCTTCTGGGGGCTATTATCAGAACCTGGGGGAAAAAAAAAAGCCCTTGTCCCTTTCACAGATGCTTTTGATTAGAACTACTAAAGTAAATCTGATTACTGGTTTCTTTAAAACATGTGGAAGGAAGTCACTTTTATCTGAACTTTTCAAATATTAGACTATAGTGCCAACAAGAATAGTCCCCATAGAAGCAACACCTCTGGGTAGCAATGAATTTATAGATAATATAATCCAAGTTAAGTCTGCAGAAGATTTTAGGGAAAAAGGAATACAAGTTGAAGTCAGTTAAAAGGTTGAAATTAGGGAGTGGCAGGGAGAAACAACATAGCATATTGGAAAGGGCAATGTATGTGGAATCAAAGGACCTACATTAGAATCTTGGCTCTCTTAACTTACTGGATGTGTGAGCTTGAGCAAGTCACTCACTCTCTCTGGACTTCAGTTCCCTCATCTGTTAATGAAGGGGCTGTATTCAATGGATTTCTAAAATATTTTCTACCTCAAAATAATATGATCCTAAGATGACACCTAATAATAGCTAGCATTTATATGGCATTTTAAGGTTTATATGTCACAATTATTATCTCATTTGATCCTCACAACAATCCTGGGAAGGTAGGTTTAATTATTATCCCTATTGTAGAGATGAAGAAACTGAAGCAGTAAGAGGTTGTGAATTGCCCATGGTGTGAGGTGTGAGATCAGATTTATACTTACATCTTCCTGACTCCAGGTCCAGTCATTGTGCCACCTAATATTTCAAGGTACTTTACAATAGACTTTTACTGTATCCTTTTAAAAAAATGCCAAGTATTTTCCTCTAAATTTTGCCTCTTTTATTCTCTGGAAGGATAGGACATATTATTTTATGCTTCCAGGAATGCTGAACTTCTTTAAAGTGAGCCTGATGAGGAAACCTATTGGCCCTTTATAAGCAATGGCCCTTCTCAGCTCTCCCATCTGCCATATCCTAATTGTTTCCTTGGTGGAATGCAGGACCCTTACTTACCTTCAATGGTGAGTCGTTTTCTTTTCCTAAGAACTGGCAACTCTTCCTTGTTGTCTTCCTGTTTCCCTTCAGAAGAGTCATTATTGTGCCCCTCCTCTTCCTCATCCGAGTACTGATTCAGGGCATCAACCAACTCCAAGAACACAGCATCACTGATCAGGACAGAACCTGGGATCATCTCTGAAAAAGGAGTGGTGAGGGGAGTTTCTTTCTTGCATTATGTGCCACATAAGAAGGCTTTATTAAATGGAGCAACCCTCCTGAGACCCTGATGTTCCAGAGGTCCAAAGCAGATCAGCATTGTCATTCAGTACCATCTTAAACACTTTATTCCAGGTAACACAAATTTAAATTGATAGGAATTGTCTGAGAAATGCAATCTTTTAATTAGTTGGGGTTTCTTTTCTAAATATGATGTGGTTAGCTCAGATGGTTAGAATATGATACCATTGAGACTAAGACCTGAACCCTAATGGGGTTGGATAACCTTGATTTAACACTACACTAAGGATTACATTTCTAACTTCAGCTAGTTGTCTCATAAATGTGTATACCTGGGCATACAAGGTTCAGGCAAAAGAGTTTGGAAGAAAACTTATGCCACACTTGGATAATGTTCTACAAATGATGTAGTAACTAGTAAACCAATCACTAGTAATAGTACTGTATTAGAGGATAGGATTTCCTCATAATGGAAGAAAATAAATTTCAGCTTGTGAGTCTTTTAACAGTAGGGGGAGCTATAAATCAGGACTGAATTATAAAAACAAAGTTGGTGCTGGACAATGATAGCTGGTAACAGAAGTCTACCTTCAGCTTCTCCCCAGCTCCTATCACCCTTCTAATTTGACTGGCCTTTTCTAGAACTCCAAATGCTTTGTTTTTAAGAAGCTCAGACCACCGTTCCTTACACATATTTGTTCTATGGGTCATTGAGGAGGTGGCTACAACAAAGAAGCATGATAGGAAGGTTATTCTCATTATCTTCCTCAGGTAAGAAGAAAATCAGACCAAAAGGCCTTGGGTTTTTTTCAGCTACAGAAATCTCTTGATATTTTTGTGCTAAATTGTTTTTCGTTTCCCCAACCACCCATTAAGTATAACAGTGTTCTCTGGTGCTTCTTAAATTTCATTTGGAAAATACCTTGCATATAACATACTTTTGGCCCTCACCACTTACACCATCACTGTACTCTCAGGGCTTCTAGGCCTCTCCATCTGGCCTGCAGTCAATTTTTTTTTACATGGCTATCTAACCCATTTAGAGTATGAGTTCCTTGACAGTAGGGATTATCTTGTTTTTTCTATTTGTAGTCCCAGAAGTTAGCACATAATAAATACTTAATTTTTAAAAATTCATTTCATTTCGAGTTTTGTCTCCTGGGCATATAATGCCCCCCCCCCCAGATGCCACAAAGTGATTGTCTTATCTATTAAAAAAAAAGGTTATGAGACAAAGATGGTATGTACCCCCAAACTAGGTACCTGCCCCAGAGAGCCCTATGTGTCTACCTTCTTCCCCATGGACTTTCCCATCATAGTTATTGATCAGTTCTTCAATGAAAGTTTCATCTTCTTCTTTAACCTCATCTCCCATGTAGGGAATATTGCACAAAACAGTCTCATCTTCCACCTGCAAACAAACCAGACCAGGCTTATTCTACTAAGAAGGCATTTCTGTCCCTGTAGCTACTTCTTCCTATATGGGAATCCACCGATCCTCTCCAATGGAGGGGAAGGGTGTAGGAAGGGAGAGGAAGAAAGGGAAGGAACAGAGCACTTCAAGATACTTTTGGTCACTCAGGGCATTCTGTGTATAGAAGAATGGCCACTGGAATGCTACTTCCAAAAAAGCCTATTCACTTTTAAAGTGAGGGGTACTCAATAGTAAGCTTAGAATCAGTATTAGTATTATTAGTAATACTACCACTACCCAAGTGTCTTTATGTAGACACTTATTTTTCAAAGCATCAACACCCCCAAAATCTTGCTTCATCCTCACACATCTGTGTGGCAGAGAGGCAATGCAGATTCACCCACAGGGCAGTACAATTGGCTTACATAGAGACTTTTCAAAAAATAGAGGGAGACAAATGAAAAAGAGAAGCCCCAAAGATCAGAAATGAAATGGGCATCCAAGTGGCAAAAGCTGGGCAAACATACAACTTCTGGACTGTCTATAAAATGGAGGAAGGCTAACCTGACCTACAATAAAATACTTATTAGTACTCCTATTAATCACTATAACCTGAGAAGCACTGTGTGCATCAGAGAACTGCAGGTGTTTTCTGGTTATAAACAACAGAGAAAAGCTACTGGGGCTTAGGAATGACTAATTATTCTTAAACCATTTCCCAAGTATTGAAAAGCATACTTTTAGGTTGTGATTTCTTCTCTCAGAGTAGACTTCCAACTAGAGTAGGATATGATTCAATCTATCACCAAACAGATAAGCAATTCCAGCAACTAAAGATGAGCCAAGATCAGTTTTTACAAAGTATATGAATAGAGCTGGAAGCAAAAAGATACAGATGAAAAGATTATAGATTTATGTGTAGCAGTAATCGTTCTTGCTTCCATACCCTTCTGCCTTTAGGCAACTCAGAAAGGACTGTTCCACTAGCAGAAGTTATTATTTATCCCTCAGGGAATCTGATTTGTTGGAAAAATTAACCTATACCCAACTTTCTACCTATGCCATATAATGCCATAAAGAAATTTATTGCTCAGTATCATTCCTCCCAGAAAGCTAGTTAGAAAGCAATTATGAAGCATAGTTCTGACAGTTCAGAAGAAAACAAGTTTAAAAATTTTTTCAGTTTCTCTTTTGTAGGAGGTTAATAACAATATTGTCTTGTTCATCTTTGGTGTGTTAAATATTAGGGAAAATGTCACCTTCAGAGGAGTTTTGCCACATAAGCACCAATTATTCATAGTTTAAGCACATGTCATGATGCTTCTACTACATACCATGAAATTTTGCTGGAGAGGAGACCAGGAATACATGATGGGTACCAATGCAACTGTATTCAGAGATCTCATTAACATATCCTGGCTGTCAAATCCTGGAAAATTGCTTTCTACAGTACACTGTAATACAAGTAAGCAAATATACAGTTAGGAGGTGATGCATACAGTCTTCAGTGGACCCTACGTTTCCTTTCATATTCTAAATACGTCTTTCATATCTTTCTGGTCTTCTAACTTTATTACATGTATCTATAACAGCTCTTGCAACAAACTGTTCCTAATGTGTGATTTAAGTATCAATGTATCAATGAACAGTTTCTTCCTCAGGTACTTAAGTAAGCAAAAGTGAGGGTAAAGGTTTTATATCAATATCTTAGTTAACCTAAACTGGATGTCCTGGACTTCAGGAGATACAGTCTAGAATGCAGTATGCACACCAGCAAAACAAAGGATTATAAAGGTAGATCCCTGAATGTGCTAGGATATCAACTCTGAAATGTTTTCTTTGAATACTAAAAAGCAAGGTTGGCATCCTCTATACAGATAAAAAGAGGCAAAACCATGGTCCCATCTGTTTCTGGTCAAATGACATTTAAAAATTAAAATACTTTCAAAAATTTCCTCTTTTTATATGATAAACTCTGCTATCCATACTAATGGAAATGAAGAGTTCAGAACTAGACTGGATTATCAAAAATCAATTTCTATTTGTCTTGAAAAAATAATCATTCCCTCCTTCATTCCAGAAACAGACTTGCCATTCTAGTTATATTTTGTTCAGGTTAATATAATAAAAATTAGTTGGTATTTCCTAAGCATACTTCAACTGACAAGAAAAAGTGCCCTAAGTGGTAAGAGGAAGTTAACTTGTTAAAACCTAGTTTCAGAAAAATGCACAGATGAAGACCTGAATAAAATAGCTATCATAAAGTATTTCTTATTCACTGATTCCCCATAAATTATACATACATAGTAGGACATAGGTTCATGGGAACTAACTTTGTAAGAGATCTCAGGTTTCCAAACTTTCTCATTTTATATTTGAGAAAACAGAGGCCCAGAGAGAGAACTGATTTATCTGGGATCACAAAGGTTGTAAGCAGTTTATCTGGAAGTCAATGAATATCTGATCATCCAAAAGTATTCTTTCTATTCTATGGTCCCTCTAGGATAGCTGAGGAGTAGGAAGGAGGGCTGAGCCACCATTCTATGGAGAAAAGAAATGTTTCCCTCTAAGAAACCCATTAAGCTGAATCAATTTTGGGCACCAAAAGTACCTTTTTGAGGAAAGGATGCCCACTCACAGGCTTCATCAATTGAACAGGCTGGATTCGGAGCCTCTTCCAGTCTTCATTGAGGATCTGAGTTTTTTCTTGAACTTTTGCAAAATTGGCCACAAACAGGGCCTAGTGAAGCCAAGGGAAGGGCTTATTACTTTAGATTTCAAAATAAGAGTATTTAAAAAAAAAAAAACACCCTTCAATTACCCCACATTAGCTCAGTAACTCAAAATTAAAAAATAAAACCTTAGTAGTCATCCAAATATAACTTCAAAATTAACTTTTAAAAAAGGTCTTTTTATAAGTACTTTCTTCCCTTACCTTTGCACCCATATTTGCCTGAAACCGTTTGAGCTGTCGAAGTCGCATATACTCAGACTTAACTTTTCTCTTCCAGTAAGTGATACATTTGGAGGTGGGAGAATTTGGGATATCCATTTTGCTATAATGAAAAGAGACAAGCATCAGGGAATGAACATTTTCATTGCCTAGAAAACAGAATACTCCCTAAAGCTAAACAGATGTGGTCAGTCATGTTTTCATTCCTAATTAAATCTATCCAGAAAAAAATACTAATTGCAGACACTTAATCCCTTGGGTCCAATTAAAACAGTTTCCATTCAAATAGCTGTTCTTTAAAATTGATGCCATAAGTGGGTTGAGTTCAAATTTTTAAGGGGTTTCTTTCCATTTACTTCTCAAGATTTTCCCTCACAGTAAGCACCCAAATTATTTTTAAGTTTGAGGGTCCACACTCCTGAATAACAAAATTCTTTAGTAAACCGGATTAAATATCAAAGTATGCTATCAAAAGAATATGAAGTTGTTCAGGCTAACACTCTTGAATAATACATTGAGATTAAACCCATAGGTGTCCAACTAATAAAGATAGGTTATTAAAATGTATGATCTTAGTTCTCAATTATATTATTAGAAAGGGTAATGGATTTGAAACCAAAAGACTAGGATTTGGTTACCAGCTCAGAAGTTATTGATTTACCTGTTCAACTTTGGGCAAGCCACTTTCCCTCTTTGGTCCTCAGTTTTCTTACCTACAAAACAAGGGAGCTTGGATCATCTTTAAGGTTACTTTGGAAGTTCTATCAGGAAGCAGGCAGAAGAATTGAGTGTGAGGCTGCATAAGTCTGTTGGAGGTAGCAGTCTAGAGGTATCTATTACAAACTTCAATACTTTCTATGTCTTTCACAGTGGAACTGCAAGGAAAACTGGGAACTTTTATGGGGTCACTTAAATTCAGGGGCCACTAGATAGCACAGTAGATAGATTACCAGGATTGAATTCAATCTGACCTCAAACATTTCCTATCTATGTGACCCTGGGCAAGTAACTTAACCCCAATTGCCTAAAAATTACTTCTTTTCTACCTTGGAACTGATTCTTATTGATTCTAAGACAGATGGTAAAGGTTTTTATTTTTTCAGAAAGAAAATTAAACTCTTGAAAAAATGGAATCCCATCAGATACTCAGAAGGAGGCTAATCCAGTATTTACCAGATTTAAAGACTTTTACCAGTATTTTTTTTTTGCATGAGTCAAGATCTCAAATATTCTCTAGAGAACTCACAAATACATACTCTATAACAAAAGACATTATTCCAGCCATATGTGACTAAGCTGCTGCAACTCCCAACCCATCATATTTCTCTAATTCAGGTCCAGTTAGCATGACCCACCATCACTTTAGAACATAAGCAAATATGAACAATTATCACAACCTCATGACCTTACTAGAACCTAGAGAATAATGGTGGCTAACTAGCTTTCTCAACTCAGTTCATTTCATGCTTTTAAATTCCTGAAAACATTATAGCATCAGCTATGAAAAAGGCTGTCAGACTTGGGAGAACCATTAAGATTCTTACTACATCAGGAGACTGAGGCTGAATGGAAACACAAAAATAAGGGCATTTCTTTCTTTTTCTTCTTTTTTTGGTAAGGATATTTCTGTCAAGTGTAAATTTCAAAACATAACAAACTTCAAAGGATATCAAATTTTTAGGCCTAATTTTTTGTTTTCTTATAACTTTTTATACATTTTAGGATTTAATTTCCATTTCCAATAAAGTTTTTAAGTATTGGTATGTCCTCCCATGTGGAAAAACTAATACCCAATAAAACAGTAGTATTTAAAGCCCATATATCCTATTCAGTGCTTTAAAGACACAAGTTTATTTTTGTATTTGTATTTCAAAAGAAATATAACTAAATTGATGAGTCTAATATTATGGCAAATCTGGTGAATCATAAAGTTTTAATAGAAAGAAAGCAATTTTTTTTAAAAGGCACCAGTTATTTTTTTTAAGGTTAAAAAAGGAGCAATTTAATTATTACAGTGTACAGAGTGCTCTATGAAGTTATTAAAAAAGTGAAAAAAAATAGTGCATTAAATTGCTGCAGTCTTTACATTGTAAAAATAAAAGTTAAGTTAATAAAAGTATGAAAAAAGCCATTCACAAAGCCAGCTGTCTGTAGTGAATAGACCAGCTAAATTGTAGTATTTGGGAAATACTTATAAAGCTGTATTTAAAAAAAAAACTATTTATAAAAATGAAAGCAGCATGCATATCCAAAGCTCTTCCTTTCTCTTAGTTGACAAATGTTTAGGTAAAAATCAAAAGCTTAATATTCATCTTTCATTAAATTAGGTGAAACAAACTAGCAAAGCCCACTAGATCTGGTCACTCAAAAGAAAAGGCACCATTTAAAATCTATCATGAGCTCAAATTAATTTCTAAAAAAAGTAAAATAAAATAACAAGATCTAATTTCTGAATTATATAACCTCCCTTTTCAAATCCTTCTCAAAATACAGAGTCCAAATAAGGTGAGAGAAGAAAGATCCCCCCCCCAAGTTATATAATTACTGAAGTATGAAAATATGTGTCACTTACAGTTAACTTCTGGTTCTTAGGATAAGTTCTCATGTACTTTCTACCAAGGCAAGCAGACTGACAGATGGCTCTTTATGATGCAAACGTTAGAATCTGGATTCAAATTCTAACTCTGCTACTTACTAGCTATGTGATCTTGGACAAGTCACTCAACCTCTCTGGGCTTTACCAATAAAATGATGGGGGTTGGATGTAATGATTTTTAGGCCCATTCAAAATCCTATAATTCTTGGTTCTGAACCAGAACAGAAAAGTTTCTCTCTAAAAGCAAAGGAAATTTCCATCTAAACCGCATTACAAAGTTTTAATATCATCAGAATGCAGCACTACATACCAACACACTGATTTCAAATTTCTATTCCTCTGCTGCTCCTTTTGGAATTCATTTCTCCTTTTCTTTTTGGGATGCATGAGCCATTTAGAATCAGAGATCAACTCATATGGGGGGAAAATGTGCCTAGCATCATTGGTGCTGAAAAGGGGAGTTATTTTGAAGAGATGAATGTTACAGATGGTGCCATAGAAAACCAGCAAGGGCAGTATCAGTATTTTTTGCTGGGGAAAAAAAGGAGCTAAAAATGATGTTATAAAAGAAATATGGCTTCCCATAGTTAGGGAGATAAACAAGATATAATAAACACAATGCAATGTATATAAATAATTGTTATCAGTTTTATTTTTAATAAACCATTTATTAGATCAGACAATATACAAATGTGTCAATGAGCTTTAACCAACCACAATATAAATTTAGCCATATTTCCCCCTTTACAATCAAGGTATTCTTGAATCTTTTGTCTATGAACCAGTATTTATTTGATTTGTATTTTTAACTGGGGGTTGTCAATGTCCCTAAAGATTGATCTGACAGTTATACAGCTCCACACAATGTTTTGAGAAGGAAAGCCATCCTGCTTGGAAGAAACAGACTTAATAATGAAAATAGAAGAAAAAAAGAAAAAAGTCATAACAAAAAGCCATCAAATAAGTCAAGGCAAAATTAAGTCAAGGCAAAAAATCAAAACCCAAAATAGGTATAGAAATATTCATATTTCAATTGGAATATATTTTTAGTCCTTTAGACTTGCAAAAAAAATCTGGCATTCTAGCTGAGTGCTAGCTAGTCTGACAAGTTTTTATAAACAACTTTTATTCCTATACTGCAAATGCTCACTTTTCAAATTAAAAATAATCTCTAAAATACAGTGATTGTGGTCATTAAGGAATCTCAATTCTAGCATGGTTTCCAAGAAATACTTAATTTTACTGTTAAAAATCTGAAGATGATTCTAATTTTTATAATGCCAGTGAAATGTAAATTAGAAATTTGCTAATGAGAAGCCTCATGGTGCTAATCAAAGACTGTATCCTATGTACAGGGCAATTCTCTATAAGAAAAGAAAGCTTTCATTCCTCATCCTGTAAAAACTCACGACTTCCAAGTCAAAGACTAAATCTGAAAAAAAGTCTCTCACTTAGAATTAGAGAAAGATTTCTTGAAATTGGGGGCACATAGTTAGAAAGCAATAGTATAAAATATTGCAATTTGTGACATTGGAACATCAATACATATGTTTCAAAACTGAGTAGTTTTTTCAAACATTTAAAGATACCCTTCGTAGGAATACCTTATTGGCTATAGGCACAGCTTAATGGGGTTGCTACTTTTTTTCTTGTTTTAAGTAATTTTATTAATCATCAAGCTAAAGTGGGCAGGGGGCAGTTTTTACTATGAGACTTTTTAAAAATTTCCATCTCTCATTCTTTCTTCTTTTCTTGGTAGAGTTTCAGAGCTCTGTGTCATGGATCTTTCTTGAACCAGACATGAGCCACAGGGGACAACTTGTACCTGTAAAGAGCTCTAATATCACACAGAATTTAATTATTTTTGTAGCAATCACCAGTCAGTGTTCCAGTTCCAACCAACTCTGGGGCTGTCTAATATATCTCTTAAATTAATCTCCAAAATGTTAGTTGATGACTCTTTCATAATATACCATCTTCTTTTGAAATCATATTTAACAAAAGGATTCTACAAAGTGCATCTCAAAACTTAAGCTTGTAACTTCTAAACACAAAACAAAGCTTTACTAAAATGAAGCTTAGAATAACAAGGCCATTACTACTCACTGCTTACAATCCTCTGTGCTTCATTTTCCTCATCTGTGAAATCAGAAAGTTATATACAGTGGTACCTTGATACACGTGTACCACTTTAAGTTATGAGCAATTCGAGATAAAAGCAGTCAGGATCCGGATTTTTTGCTTTCAGTCACAAGTCTGAAGAGGATGAGATAAAATTAAACAATTTATTGAAAAGACACACCCAGAAAAACTTGCAACAAGTCTTGCCTTGGAGCTGTATTGAGGACAACTGTTTCACACATTATTGAAAAGTTCTGAAAGGGAGGAAGAAACAAACTTTGATGAAAAGGTTTTTGTTGAAATGGCCTCTAAATGAAATCGAGGAAAGTGTGGCAAAACAGCCAACATTCAATGAAGAAAATGATGGCAATTAAGTAAAATTTAAAAATAGCCATTAAGTTTAGCAATAATGTTACATAAGTAATGTATAAGGTTAATTTTGCATTTAAATTAATTTTGTTAATTTTGCATTGTATCATTAGGTGTGTAGAGAGTAAGTTATGTTAAGCAATAGCACAGAAAATGAAAACCTTCTCTGCCAGCATTTTTGCCTGACCTTGAAGGTAAATAACATTTCATAAGCAAGTTTATTTCTTTACATTCTTTTTTGTTATCTATAAATATATTTGTTATTTATAAAGTACATTTTCATATTTAAAAGTATATAAAACAAAAAAATCCAGATTAATTGCATTTCCATTAATTTAAATGGGGAAATTCGATTTGACACACAAGCAAATTGAGCTTGGCCATGGAATGAATTGAACTTGTGTGTCAAGATACCACTGTATATATAACATATATCATATATGCCAAGTATAGATATATATATATGTATTTATATATATATATATATCTCACAGACTGTGGTCATGAAAGAGCTTTGTAAGAAAATTATAATATGCCATGTGCACTAAACATTCCTACACCTGAAATAAAGATACTAAATTTAAAGGTTTGACATCGGACACAAAAGTTCAGAAACAAGACTCAAAACATCTTGACAGGTCCCAAATGATCCTCAGTACAAAGTTTAATATTTACTGAGTCTCTTATCCAATGAACAAAGAGTTTTAGTAAACTTATCATGCAGCCATGGATGTGCCAGAGCACAATAAATTCTTTAAACTTAAACTACCTTCTAAGGGGAACTCTGAATCTAAGACATTAAAGTTCTTATTAATAATAGAGAAAAAGTAGGATGCTCACATATTTTTTTTTAAACCCTCCAAGGCAGAAGAGTGGTAAGGGCTAGGCAATGGGGGTCAAGTGACTTGCCCAGGGTCACACACTCACATATTTTTTAAAGAAACCTCTGAGGTCCTAAGTAATTTTTTCTGAGAAGACTTCCATATAAAGACAATCCAATCATTAGGGTAGTTAATCCATGGCCCCTCTTCTTTCCTATGTTTCTTGATACCAATGTTGTTGTTGCTGCTCTACCTTCCAAACAAGACCACAGAGGCCATGCCTGGGAGAATCAAGACCCTCTTTGTACTTCTTAGATCCTCATCTTCATTATTAGCAGACTTCATACTGTCCCCCACCCTTTACCTAAGAAGTGGAGAGGGAAGATCAATGGACTGCTCTATTGTTCTATTTATCATCTTTATGACTTCCCAGAACCATAATCCACAATCATTAGAACATAATCTTCTTGGGGAGAGGGACTACCTTGTTTTTCCACACAAATTAAGTGCCTAATAAATTCTTTTCATTAATATATTAACTTATTCAACTTTCTGGCTTTGGCTTTTCTAAATTTACTTAGGAAACAGCACAAAATTTAAGCTCAATAATCCTGTTAAACCAAAGGAAATAGGTCTGACTATAATTTTCTCATCCTTCACTCTCAGATATGTGCAAAGCACTGTGTAAAACTTAAGGTGCTATATAAATACTAGCTATTATTGTTATCATAGTTTTTCTTTAGATTGTAAGCTCATTGTGGGTATGAACTGTCTTTCTTTTTATTAATTGTATTATCCTGTGCTAAGCACAATACCTGGCACATAGATATTTAATAAATGTTTATTTGGTCAGATTCTCTGTCTTAAAATGACACAACAGGTGTACAAGAATACAAAATAATCAACCTTCCCTACACACACACACACAAAAGAGGGAAAACTTACAATTCAAAAATTCACAAAATTTAATGGTGGAAAGGGATCATGGTGATCACCCCAGTACACTAAGCCAAGAACCAGGACGACTATGCTACCAAATCTTGTTCAGCCACTAATGGACTGTGTGACTGGGCAGGTCATTTCACCTCTGAGTCTCAACTTCCTCATCTGTAGCATGAAAGAACTAGCTAGATTCAGCATTCTTCCTTTTGGCTCTAAAATTATTTTTGGTTCCTTTATTTTAATAGAAGAGGAAAGCAAAAGACCTGGCTCCACTACACCACATTCATAATGGCATTTAACACAGGCTTTGACAATAACAAGATTGTATATCTGAACACAGCACATTCCTAGATGGTAAGTGTTTCCCCTCCAAATACAAATGAGTCCTCCCACATATAAGGACTCCCTCTAGTGCCTTCACCACTATAATCTCTCCATAGTTTTGCAGAGACAGATTCCCTAAAAGAAAATCTAGGGAAGGAGACATACCATTATAATTAGTCGCTGCTGACCTAGTGCTCTACTAAGCGGCTCACCTACACTAGTAAAACAACTTTATAGTGGGTCTTGCTGTCTCAAGTTTCTCCCCACTACAATCCATTCTCCAGTCAGCTGCCAAAATGATTTTCTTAAAGTTCAAGTTTGACAATGTAACACCCTCCCCACCCCCCACCCCTAATAAACTAATCAGTGGTTTTCTATTACCTCCAGGAACAAATATAAAATTTTCAATTAGGTACTTAAAGTCCTTCACAATCTGATCTCTTCCTATCTTGCCAGTCTTTTAACCTCACTCCTCTCCACGCTTTCTAAAAGCCAGCTATATTGGCCTACTTGTTCCTCAAATATAACAGGCCACTTCCAAATCTGTGCTTCCTCCCTAAAGGAGAAAGATGTTCTCCAGGTTTGAAATGCTACCCCTCTTCATTTCCTGGCTTCCTTCAAGACTCAGCTCAAATGCCATCTTCTTTGGGAAGCCTTTCTGACTGCCCACAGTTACTAACTAGTACCTTTCCTTTGGAATCACCTTGCAGATACAATGTATATATCTTGTGTCAATATTTACTACTTTTTTTAAACCTTTACCTTCTGTCTTGGAAACAATACCAATATAGGTTCCATGGCAGAAGAGTGGTAAAGGTTAAGCAAGTAGGTTAAGTGACTTGCCCAGGGTCACACAGCTAGGAAGTGTCTGAGAGCAGATTTGAACACAGGACCTCTTATCTACAAGCCTGGCTCTATCCACTGAGCTGTCCCCAATAGTTATTCCTTGATGGTAAGGACCTTATTTTAACCTTTCTTTGCATCCCCAAAGATACCAGGTGCACTTAGGACAATCATCTAGGCCTTTAAGTTTATATGATGTGCTTATTGATTATTTTTTAAAAACACTTTGCTTTTAAACAGTCAACATTCTGCTGGGGATAGAGTATATACTCAACATAATTTAAAGAGAAAGAATACAACTTGGGGATATTATCCAGAGCTTCCATATAGACTATGAAACCTAAAAGATAAAAGCTTTTGAGAGTCATAGTACAGGAACAATCACAATCCAGGAATGGTAGAGGATAGTCTGTAGGAATATATAGTAGAAGATGAAATGCTGAGTTTGGGAACGAGGAACTAATTTCCCAATTTAATGTAGAGTACATGAAATGTGGCTGGTAAAGTAGACTGAAGCCAGACTGTGAAGGGTATTAAACACAAGAGTTTGCATTTGAGGGCAGGTAGGTAGGCCATTAGAGAGCCAGCAAGCAATCAGAAGGACTTGGATTCAAATATGACCTCAAGACACGTACTAGCTATGTGACCCCGGGCAAGTTTCTTAATCCTCATTGCCTAGCTAGTCCTTACCGCTCTTCTGTCTTGAAACCAATACACAGTATTGATTCTAAGACGGAAGGTAAGAGTTTTTTTTAAAAAAGAGACGAGTACCTGAAGTAAAGCAGTGATGTTCAAGTGGAGACCGGAACTCACACACATAAAAATCTTTGAACGATTTCAGGCCCTCTTTCATTCAAAGCCTAAACACACATACCCCTCCCTAGCATACACTCATCTTTTACCTGTTATGCCCTTCGACCTGCAAAGTGGAATCCTCCTCAGAGAAAACTTCCTTATTCCCTAAAAGAATCTCATTTTCCCATACATTCCACTTTCACCCTTTTATTCTCTCCACAGGGATCTTCCCTTAAATTACCTCCCCCCAATCCGGGGCGTCCCTTAAAGAACTCACTTCCTTTTCTATGGGACGCCCCGGCTGCGGGCCACCTACAAGCACCTGGCGCGCCCCGCCCATTCCCCCCGCCCCCTGGGGACTCTCCTCCGCACCTCCCTCCCATTGCCCCTACTCCAAACAACTCTTCTCTCCCACTTCATCGCGCGCCCCGCCCCCACTAGTTGATCCTCTCCTCGAGGCCGGACACCTCCTCCACGCCCCTCACGGGCCCTCCTCCTCTCGCGCCCCAGGGGTTTTCCCCTTCCCACTCGCGCGATCCTCTTTCCTCACAGCCCGGAACCAGGGGCCTCCCCATCACAAACGAGGCCAGGCAGGCTGTCGCCCTCAGCCCACGTCTCCACCCCCCAACCCCCGGCCCCTCGACCGGCTCCCCCGCCCCTCTCCGCAAAACCCCAGCTCGCCCAGCCCCCGGACTTGTTTACTCACTCATCTTCCATCCCTAGTCTCAGGAACCCAGCACCCTGGACGCATGCGTACTTCTCGCCCCGCCCCTGCCCACCGCGCAGCCTTCTTTTCTGCGCTTGCTCTGCGCCTGCGTATGCGGGGTCGACTTCGAAGGCCTTCTTTTAGTGCTGGAACTTCTTTGCGCCCTGCGAACGTCGGGGCCCAGGCTCGGACGCATAGCGCTCCACCACCACCACACCGCCACACACCACCACACCGCCCCAGACTCCCGACCCCTTCCAATTCAGGGATTCTGGATAGGGTGAAGCAGATCCACCGAGGGAGGAAGACTTTCGGTTAATTTACTAGAGACACCCTTCCCCCCCCCCCCAGCGCCTAGGAGGCACTAAATTCCTACAGTAACCCAATACACGTGATATGTCATTAGACTGCGAACTCCCTGAGAACCGGGACTAGCTTGTTACTTCCCTAATTGTATCCCGGATGATTTGCACATAGTAAGAGGTTAATAAATGCTTCAGGAAGGATGTGAGTGGAGGGCCCCAAGTGTGGGGAGGATCCTGCCTGTGATAAAGTCAAGGCTATCCTTGTGTGTGGCTGGAAGAGAGACAGAGTAGAGATCTGCCTATTCCCCCAGCTCCAAGGGAGATTTTCATTCCTGCCAAGAGGGCAAGCAAGAAGTTGGAACCAGAAGTCACCAAAATGCTCTCTTCAGAGAGAGGAGGTATTAGAAGTATATCAATCTGTTCCCTTAAATATTGATGGCTTTGGGGTCTACTCTATCCCATCCAGGGTCATAAAGTTAGAAAGTGTTTGAGGTCACATTTGAACCCAGGACCTTCTTTCTCCCTACCTAGATCTCTATCCATTGAGCCACCTAGCTGCCCTTGCCAGATTAATCTTTCTAAAGAATGAGTGTCAAATCTAAACTCAGACACTTCCAAACTGTGATCCTGGGCATGTCACTTGAACCTGATTGCCTAGCCCTTGCTGTTCTTTCTTGGAATTGACATTAACACAGAAAGTAAGGGTGTTTAAAGAAAGAAGAAAAATGACTGCATTCATTATGTTCCATAAAGACAGAAACTTAAAAAAAAAAAAAGCTTCCATAATTATCATCTCTGCACTGGTGATTCTGAAATCTACCTAGCCTGTCCCAATCTCTTAGCAGGCCTCCAATCTTGATTTTAATTGCTTGTCAGATATCTCCAATTAGATGTCCAGTAGACATCTTAAACCCTATTATCCATTAGATCCATTATCTTTTCCCCCTCCAACCTTCCTACCTCTTTCCTTTCCTGTTACTATAGAGAGCAACACCATTCTTCCCAAGACCCTCAGGCTTACAACAGAGGAGTCATCCCAAATTCTTCATTGTCTCTCACTCCCCATATCCAAACTGTTGCCAAGACCTCTAGGTTTCACCTTTCCAAGTCTCTAATACATCCCTTTCTCTCTCCTCTGACACCAACTAGTATCTGCCCTTGCCACCTTATGCCTGGACTATTGAAATAACCTGCTGGTAAATCTTCCTGCCTCAAGTCTCCCACTAATTCATTTCATCCTCAATTCAGCGCCTAAAGCTCAGGCCTGACCATGTTATCCACCCTTACTCAATAAACTCTAGTGGTTCTCTATTACTTTCAACATCAAATACAAATTCCTCTGCTTGGCAAGCAAAGTGCTTCATAACCCAATTCTCTCCCAGGTTTCCAGTCTTCTTACACTTTATTCCCTAGCACATACTCTTTTATCCAATGACACTGGCCTCCTGGATGTTCCCTGAATAAAACACTTAGTCTTTTGATACAGACATTTTCCCTGGCTGTTCCAGATACTTGGTTTGTGCTCCCTCCTTATCTCTATCTATTGCCTTCTCTGACTTCCTTTAAGTCCCAACTAAAATCCCACCTTCTACAGGAAACCTTTCCCAACTCCTCTTAATTCTAGGGCTTTCCTATATATATGGTTTGTTTGCATATGTTTGTTTATTTTTCTCTCCATTTTAGACTGTGAATTCCTTGAGGGCAAGTACTGTTTTGCTTCTTTTTATCCCTAGTACTTAGTATATAGTGCCTGGCACAAAGGAGGTGATTAATAAATTCTTATTGGTTGATTAATAAAGTGGAGCTCTGACCTATACTCAAAATTTTCAAAAGTCCTCTATTGCCTGTGGAATGAAGTCCTAACTTCTTAGGAAAGCATGAAAAGTTCTCCATAGTCTTAACCAATTTATTGACTTCATTTCCCTATTTTTACCTGTCAAAATCTTTATCCATCTTTTAAGACTTAGCTCAAATGGTAACAAAGAAACTTTTCTTTGTTGTTCTCCCCTAAATGATTTCTCCCTTATGTGAACTCATGGATTATCGCATTTTACTTTTACATTATTTTATTGTAGTTATTGGTTTTTTCACTTATTAGATCAAAACTCCTTGAAGACAAAGACCTATCATTCATCTTTCTATCCTTCAGAGCTCTTAGCACAGTAGTAGGCACTTAATGAATGTTTATTAAATGAATAGATTTACTGTCTTGGGGAGTAATTATGAGTATATATCAAAACTCAACTCCTGGAGATCAGTGATTATGTCTTATACTTCTTTGAATCTCCCACAGTGCCTAGCACAGTGTGAAATACTTGTTAAATGAATCATGATTGGTGATTCATCTAAGTAGGAGCAGTGGTTTGCAAAAAATTTCCAGGAGAAGAAAAAAGATAGATAAAATTAGATAAAAAATCTTGATGGTTGATTCTTGTGGATTTAGATTAGGTCAAAGGGATGGAGAAAACCAGAGGATGATCTCTGGCTCTTAAAGAGACACCCTGTGTTATTACATCACCAAATTCCTTTGAGAACCACAGGGTGGGACTCAGGTCAGACTTCTATGAGTGCCACCCAGATTTTCCAGGCCTTCTTCACCCTGCTTGTATTTTTCCAATTTATTGCTTCCCCCCTCCTCCTAGTGTTCCTTATCTCTAGGGTTTTTTTTATAGTACATTTTGTTTTGATGCAACAATAAATTCCAAATAAACACCACCCCTCTGAATTACTTTCTCTTTAAGAAGTTATGTCTAGCTCTATAGTAGTTGGAAATGACAGCACAAGTAATTTTCCATTCTATGAGGTTACCATTGGTTTTTGTTTGTTTGTTTTAATCCTTACCTTCAATCTTAGAATCAATACTGTGTATTGTTTCTGAGGTATATGAGTGGTAAGGGCTGGGCAATGGGGGTTAAGTAACTTGTCCCAGCATCATATAGCTAGGAAGTGTCTGAGACCAAATTTGAATCCAGAATCTCCCATCTCATCTCCAAGCCTGGCTCTCTATCTACTGTACGGTATACCTAGTTGCCTCTTTAGGAACTTCTATCCCTTTACCTACAGTCTTTATGCAGATGACTACTAATCTTTATCTTCAATGTTCTTCTGTACTATAGACCTTCTCTCTCTCTCTCTCTCTCCCTCTCTCTCTCTCTCTCTCTCTCTCTCTCTCTCTCTCTCTCACACACACACACACACACACACACACACATATACATAGGTATAAATAGGGACAGAGGAGTTTAAGAAGAATAGAATTAGGGAGGGAAGTCACAAATAAATCAAATTTCAACTTTGAAAGGTAGATTATAAAGGGCTAATTGAAAAGAAAGCATGTGTAAGATCCAGAATTTGGGGTTTGGCAAAGAGAAGAGGAGCAGAAGAGTAGGAACAGACTCCTTCAGTTACAGACTAGATGACTTCTTTTTCTCCATCTTTTTCTTTGTACAAAGGAGAGGGAAGGAGATGAGAGAGACTAATACAAAGAGATAATACATGCATAACCCAATGGAATTACTTGCCAGCTCCCAGAGGGAGGAGGGAGAGAAAATTAATCATGTAACCATGGAAAAATATTTTAAATAAATAAAAGTTAGGGAGAATGAAAAAAAGACATACAAAGAGGAGAAGAAACAGGGCCAGGAAACCAAATCTACAGAGATCTGACAGATGATCTTGAACCCTGTTTCCACATGGTTAAACTTAAATCCAAACCTACATAAAGTAATTTTTATATAATTTGAATTTGCCCAAAGGCATGGGAAAGGGAGAGGAGAGAGGCAGGAAAGGGGCCAAATCCATTGGAGGGAAGAGGCCAACATAAGGCTCAGGGAGGCAAGGGGGCTGGGGACAGAGAAGTAAAGGGCAGAGAAGGCATGTGGTAGCCAAAAATGGACACAGACAGAAGAGAAAGGAAAGGATGGATGATAGGTGGGGCTTACTCAGAGTACCTGAGCAAAGTTATAGCATGCCAGACACAAGGACCTGTGGACCAAGCAGGGTAAAGGTCTCTTCTCTTGGCACCTGAGGTCTCAAATCAAACCCCTATTTGAGCTTATGTTCTGCTTTCATTTGGAAGGGGTTTGGGGGTGGGATTGATTGTTGTCCAGAGGGTGAGAGATTAGGCAGAGTGTGAAGTTGAGAGACAGAAATGGAGAGAGAGAACACCATACAGTAAAGTTAATATAGGTGGTTTTTTGGGAAAGTAGACTTCTTTCAGAATTCTTTATGGAAAGTCAAATTTGCATGCTGCAAATTCATGTAAAGCAAGAAATTTCTGTATAGCTAGGTAACAGGGTTCAGACAATGAGCCAAATTCTTATGAGCATGAGCAGTGTGCTTGACTCTTGAAAAGCCCAATATGGACTTTGGAATACTTCCTTTTTTTAATTTTTTTTAAATTTAAAATTTTTTTTATTTTTTAATTTGATCATTTCCAAACATTATTCATTGGAAACAAAGATCATTTTCTTTTCCTCTCCCCCCCCCCCCACACCTCTCCCATAGCCGACGCATGATTCCACTGGGTATCACATGTGTTCTTGATTCAAACCCACTTCCATGTTGTTGGTATTTGCATTGGAGTGTTCATTTAGAGTCTCATCTCAGATATGTCCCCTCAACCCCTGTAGTCAAGCAGTTGCTTTTCCTTCGTGTTTTTACTCCTACAGTTTGTCCTCTGCTTGTGGATAGTGTTTTTCTCCTAAATCCCTGCAGATTGTTCAGGGACATTGCATTGCCACTAATGGAGAAGTCCATTATGTTAGATTGTACCACACTGTATCAGTCTCTGTGTACAATGTTTTCCTGGTTCTGCTCCTCTGGCTCTGCATCACTTCCTGGAGGTTGTTCCAGTCTCCATGGAATTCCTCCACTTTATTATTCCTTTTAGCACAATAGTATTCCATCACCAACATATACCACAATTTGTTCAGCCATTCCCCAATTAAAGGGCATCCCCTCATTTTCCAATTTTTGGCCACCATAAAGAGCGCAGCTATGAATATTCTTGTACAAGTCTTTTTCCTTATTATCTCTTTGGGGTACAAACCCAGCAGTGCTATGGCTGGATCAAAGGGCAGACAGTCTTTTATCGCCCTTTGGGCATAGTTTTGGAATACTTTCTGCAACTGACTCTGGTCAAGAGCCTTTTTTTGTGGGTTTCAGATTCAGAACTGGATTGTATTTAAAAGGAACTCACTAGTAAGATAGTGCCTGCCTGCTGGTTTGACTTTTAGGGAAAAACATACTTTTCCTTAAAATATTGCACGTACATTGAAGTAAAAATTCAAGAGGGAGCTCTCAATGGGGAGATGGGTCCTAGGACTTTATCTCCTCACCTGGATTGCCACAGTGTGGTCTGTGCATGAGTGCATGGCCCTCTTATTGGTTCCATTACTGTTTTATTTGCTCTTCCTGTTTTGGAGTGAAGGAAATTGAAGATGACTCTAAACCTGTGAGTTTTTTATTTTTATTTTTATTTAATTAATTAATTTAGAATATTTTTCCATGGTTACAAGATTCATGTTCTTTCCCTGCCCTTACTCAATTCCCCTCCTGTAGCCACGTGCAATTCTTCTGGTAAACCTGTGAATTTTGAACAGGAAAGTGAGTCAGGAAAGTGAGCCATCCGGAATTAAGTCTGTACAGGGTTTTGTGGCCATCTAGTCCAATATCAAGCCTCTGAGAAATTACCTTAGGGATACAGCTTATCAGTAGCCAAGACTCAGACTCCTCCAGCAGTCATGCTGCATTGGACATGAACTTGATAGAACCACTGATATGTAGAAACTGTTAAGTCTAAACCCATTGTCCCCAAGGACTGAGGTGATAAGACAGGAAAGTGGCTCCTTAGGTGTTGGGAATGGGAAAAGGTTATATTTATGCTTCTATTCTTACTATAACTTCAGAGTAAATAGTCTTTTATTATATAAGCCAATTGATATTAATTGCTAAGGAAAACAAGAAAGTTGATCACTGGCAGCTATCAATAGAGAGTGAGAGGAGACAGGGAAGAACTGTACCATAATCAGGACCAGAGCTGAAAGCTTTAGAGAAAGACACTCAGCCTCTCAGGGATACCACTCAGAAGGGTAGATATGGCCATCCTTACTCTGAAAAAGTGAGTTCTGAGTAAGTTTTACAATTACATATAAAATAAATAATAGAGTGCTAGGCCTGGAGTCAAGAAGACCTGAGTTCAGATCCAACCTCAGACACTTATTAGCTTAGCTGTTTGACCCAGGGTAAGTCACTTCACCTTGTTTGCCTTAGTTTCCTCATCTATAAAATGAGCTGGAGAAGGAAATGGCAAAACAATCCAGTTCTTTGCCAAGAAAACCCCAGATGGGGTCATGAAGGGTCAGACATAAGTGAAATGACTGAACAACAACAAAAACAAAAATTTGAGAGGGAGTGGGAGGGTACTATCAGTTGAGGAGATCAGGGAAGGCTTAAGGAAAAAAGTGAGCTCCTTGAGCTTGAGCTATATCTTGATGAAAGAGAAGAATTCTGTGAGGTACAGTGAGGAGGGAGTGCTTTCAAAGCATGAGGGACAGCCAGTTCAAAGGCATGGAGATGCCAAGGCAATTGAATGTGAGGAACAGAGAGAAAGCCAGTTTGGTTATATCACAGTGTACAGGAAGAGAAGTAACATACAATGAAGTTGGAAAGATAAGCTGGCGCCAGGTCATAAAGAACTTTAAAAGCTAAACAGAAGAGTTTATATTTGATTCAAGAGACAATAAGTAGACTAAGTAGGAAAACAGTGTGAAGGTTGGATTTAACTATGGCTATCTGCAGTACAAGAACCTTATTATCAAAATTTAATAAGAGAAACAGATCTACCTTCTATTACAATTTTTTATTGTATGATTATATGTATGTAAAATGTTAGGGGAATGAAATGCAATGTCAGTTCTCTAGAGGCTAAAATCTACTGAACTACAATTGAGAAACCTAGATTAGGGCCAGAGAGAAATTGCACTGGACTCCCAAAACATTAAGCATGATCTATCTTATCATCAATTGTTCATGGTTTCACCCCATCTCAAGTTATAGTATCCCACACAAATATGATAGTGAATATTGAGAAGGGAGTGGTAATGCAGTGTAGTCTTAGACAGGGGATCTCGAATTATCACATTCTAATCATTGTATCAGGTATATATATATATATATATATATATATATATATATATATATATATATATATATATATATTATATATGGAAATGCCTTTTATAGACTACGAAATGGCCAGAACTTAGGGCTAAAGATTACCCATCAATATCCTATCTTCAGCACGAAGTTTCCCAAGGAGGCTGTGTATGAACAAAAAAGTAGATATCATGACTCTGGTATGTCCAGACCAACTAACTCTTACTGAAATGTTAGCACTGACTAGAATCAGTTCCAGTCCATTCAAAATCTGAACAGGATATAACATGCGACAAATTAGGATCCACTATGGACACACTTTACCTGTCCATAGATCTATAAAAGAAAAGTAGTAAGTGGTTGCAGTTAGCATCATGAAAGCACTGTCTCCTCATACCCTGGAGTGGATCCTGAGTTATTTGACTTTGTTGACTCCCAAGTTGATGATGATGCAGAGTTGCACAAAGTCATCAGCCCTGTTCTTTCTTCCAATCATTGAAGTCCAATGGCAAGACAAAAGTCAAGAAAATATTTAATGGTCTGGGATGTAGTGGATGACCTTGGCATCTCTGATGTCTAACCAACCTCAAATTGCTTCACAGTGTCGGCTTTAGCAACATGACTGTTGGAACACATAGTTCTTAACTGCTTATTCTACTGGGAGGCAGGGTGGCTTTCACATGTTTGATTCTCAAGTACCAGAAAAAGGGAAGAATAAATTGAGGCAGAAACGTAGCAAAAGGGCTGGTAGGTTTATGGGTAGGGGTAGAATGTGTGCTATATCAAAGGAGCAAATTATAGAATCCAAATCAACATTTTCTGGGAATAATCTAACAAAGAAGCTATTGTAATAGTTAAAAGAATGGTTGAGGTTTGAAGAGGGACAGGGGATAAGGAAGGTTTTGTAGCAGGGAATGGAGGAGTTGCAGGGACAGAGGGAATATGGCTGCCGGTGAGGTAAAAGGAGAAGAAAACCCCCTGCTGAGAAACTATCTTTGAAAATTGGGGCTCCTGAGAAATGGCCTGAGGGGACTTCTTCTCTATTGATTAATGTTGAAGATGTCCCAGAGCAGGTAAGCATTGACCCTCCTGAGGGACAAGTCTTTCCCTTAAACCAAAGTCACCCGGCAGGGGCCAATAAGGAACTTTTATGGTTGAATGGCTGTCCTTAGGTTCAGCTCCCTCTATGTCCCCCTGAAATGAGAGTCCTCTTTTCTGACTGTGGTTTATTATTTAAATAAAGATGAATTTTAATAACAAGTTTGGATTGGGAGGTATCAGGGTAGAGGAAATAAGGATTTCTTTATTCTTTTCCCCAGATGGGGTTTGAGTCTCTCTCAGCTTTTGAGCTTTGGCCAGGTCTTCCAGGCTGGTGGAGGGTTTCTTTTATTCCTGTCTATGCTAATCTATGCTAGCTTTCTGAAGTTCAAAGTCTTAGCAGTAGACAGCAAGAGGAAGAAAAGGTTCTGACTTTCAGAGCTGGTTGTTCCTTTCTCTTTGAGCTGACACCCCTAAAGTCCTGCCTTAAGTACAAACCACTCACTCCCCTTAAATCTTTTTGTTCGATGATACAATCACAGGAACCCAGGTAGAGCACACAGTTGGGAAAGGTCCAGGAATAGAGGTACTTCTATCCAGAGACAGGGAGAGAGGCTCCTTCCAGTCGGAGGGCCAGGAAAGAGAGGGTCTTTGAGATCAACTGTCACACCCAGAAGCGCCTCCCCCACCAACTGTCATTCTTGTCAATATCTTCTCTCTAACATTCCAACTGCTGTTTGTTCCACCTGAGTGGAAGAAAGTCCAAAACTTGCTTCAGTTTTCCTTTCCACAACATATGGTCAAAATGGCATCATCAAAGAAGCCAGCTGCAGTGGTATAGGAGATGAATGAAAAGATACAAATGTATTGAAGGGGCTGAGGGAAAACAGGAACATTAATATATTGTTTGTGGAGTTGTAAATCAGCCTAGCCTTTCTGGAAAATAATTTGAAACTATGACTAGAAAGTTGCTAACCTGTGCATATTCTTTGACTCAATTATGACTATATCCAAAGGAGATCAAAGAAAAAGAATAAAAATATTTATAGAAGTTCTTTTTGTAATGGCAAAGAACTGGAAACTTAGAATCTGCCCACCAACTGGGGAGTGGTTGAACAAATAATGGAATGAGGATATAATGGAGGGAGCAGCTAGATGATTCAATGGATTTAGAGCCAGGTCTGGAGATGGAAGGGCTTGGGTTTAAATATAGTCTCAGATACATCATATCTGTGTGACTTTGGACAAATCAAACTCCCTTTGCTTAGCCCTTACTCCTCTTCTGCCTTAGAACCAATACATCATATTAATTCTAAGATGGAAGGTAAGAGTTTAAAAAAAAGAATATAATGGAATTCTATTATAATATCAGAATTTATGAAAGGGATAGTTTCAGAGAAACTGGGAAAACATGTTTGAAAAGAATTAAGTAGACATAATCAGAATAACAATTTATACAATAAAATCTTCAAAAAAACCAAATACCTTTGAAACGTAAGAACCCTTATAACGCAGTGATTTTTATAATCCCAATGGTGAAGCATTCTAACTGATAAAGAACTGACAGATTAATATGCAGAATGAGATATGCTTTTGGACATGGCCAATGTGGGAATTTATTTTGACCATACATATTTATTAAAAGAATTTAATTTTTCTCTTTCAGGAGTGGAGAAGGAAGGAAATGAAAGAGAAAGAAAATCAATACTTGTTAATTGAAAAATAAATATGTGAGAGTGGAGAAAAAGAATACTGGAATTTGAATAAAAGTACTAACATGGGCCAATATATTATGCTATAAATTCAAGATGCCCTAGACTTGCTTCCAAGAAGCTAGCAGTTCTCAGTCTTGGATTTAAGCAGTGGTTACCCTCAGATTCCCATGGATAAGGAAGCCAAAGTAAAGATTAATTTCATATAGCCAGCTAGATTTTTACCAATTTGAGTGTATGCTACAAGAAGTCTTGGTGGTACTTACCAATTTCTACCAACTGATGGGGAAAATAATCTGACATATATATATATATATATATATATATATATATATATATATATATATATATAGTACTGCCCCCTTTCAAATTTGAAAATTTTAGTTACTAACAAAATGCCTGTTTAAGGAAAACTGATAAATATCAACTCATGAGAAAACAATCTTTTAAATGCTGAAGAGAGACATAGACTGTTCTAAGAACCATATAGAGAATGTTGTTGTTTGTCCCTCATTTTGAAAGTGGATTAATGATATCACAGGGTGGGTGATGTCTTGACTTCTGAGTGAATTGGATTTAAGTGAGGGAGAGTTTCATAAAGTTATCAGCCTCACTTTCTCTTCCAAAGTTATCCAAATCCACTGGCAAGACAAAAGTCAAGATGTCAGATGATATCCTTGAATACAGGGGATGACCTTGGCATCTTTCATGTCTGATTAAGCTCTAATCACTCTTTAGTGTCTGATTCAGCTATCTCCGTGACTGTTGGAACAAATTGTTCTCATCTGACCATTCTGCTTGAGGTCTGTCAGTTATCCTCAACTTGGTTTAACCCACCTGCCAAGACAGTTTTACTGGGGTGTGGCCACTACAGTTTCTTAGAGTCACAGGTGACAGTTGGGTAAAAAATGGATGCCAAAGATAGAAGAGCAGCCCTGAAAAGGGCTCAACAAGTCCTCATCCCAGAAGTACTAGTTCTTCCTAAGCACCTCATATATCTGTATAGGGAATGCTATCAGATGAATATACCAAGAGGAAATGTTTGATATGTTTGAAAGCAGAGCAATGATTAAGGAAAAGAAGATTGAAGGGAATTGTGGTCCATCAGCTCATTTACATGTTTTTAGAATTTTAAAGGTTATAACTGACAATATTATAAATCAGTTAATTGGGGATTGTGGGAGATTACTTAAAGATTATTAGGTTCATATTTGACAGAGTGGTAGGTTTCTTGAGTTGTACATCATAAAGATGTGTCACAGACCATTAGGAGATTTGTATTTGAGGTGTTGGGAAATTTTAGAAGCCAGAAAAAGAAATGAGAGAGTAAAATGAGCACAGGAGTTGATGGCATGTTTCATCATGAGTTCTCTGGAATTGTGGTTGGTCATTGTGTTGACTATAGTTCTCAAATCTTTCAAAGTCCTTTGTTTTTAGAACACTGTTGTTATTGCATACAGTATTCTCCTGGCTTTGCTCACTTTACTATGCATCAGTTCATAAAGGTCTTCTTATGTTTCTTTAAAGCCATCTTCATCATAGCTTGTCTAGCCATTCCCCAACTGATGGACATCCCCCTCAGTTTTCAGTTTTTTGCCACCACTAAAGAGTTCTATAATCATTTTTGTAACTATAGTTCCTTTTCCTCCTTTTCCTCCTCTTCTGTCTCTTTGTAGTATAGAACTTAGTGGTATAGCTAGGTCATAGAAGACATATGGGTTAATAATATTTTGGGCATAGCTCTAAATGCTTTCCAGAAAGGGTGAATACATTTACAATGCTACTCATAGTGTAGTAATGTACTCATAGTGCATTAAATCCCCATGGCTCATTCATTCAGTACTTATCATTTTCCTTTTTTGTTAACTTTGCCAATCTGATAGATATGAAGTAGAACTTTGGAGTTGTTTAATTGGCACTTCTTTTATTTATTAGTGATTTAGAACATTTTAAAACTTTGACTTTTGATAGCTTAGATGTCTTCCTCTAAAAACTGACTTTGACCATTTGTCCATTGGAGGAATGGCTCTCAATCTTATAAATTTCAAGCAGGTTCCTATAAAAGGGAATCTCAAAAATTTAAGCTATTAAATCCTAAAATTGCATCAAGACTTTTGAGACACTCTATATATCTTAGAAATAAGACCCATATCAGAGGAACTTGATGCAAATTATTTTTTCCATATGCCTATTTCTTTTCTAATTTAGGAACATTGGTTTTGGTAAAAAAAAAAGCTTTATAATTTTATTTAACAAAATTATCTATTTTATCTAATGTGATCCTCTCTATCCTCCCCTTATCCCTCTTTTTTTTATCATCTTCTTCTTCCTCCTATCTATAGATCTGAATGGCAATTTGTTCCGTTTTCTAATTTGTTTACGTCTAAGTCATATACACTCTGACTTTTGGGGATACAGACTCAATAGTGGTATTTCTGGATCAAAGGGTATGCATAGTTTTATGTTTCTTTGGATATGGTTGCATATTACTTTTCAGAATCATTTCACAGTTCCCAATTTTCCCACAACATTTATCATTTTTCTTGTTGGTCATATCAGCCAATGTGATAGGTGTGAAGTAGTATTTCAGAGTTGTTTTAATTTTCATTTCTCTAATCAATAGTGCTTTGGAACATTTTTTGCATATGATTACAGATAGTTTTATTTTCTTCATTTGAGAATTGCCTATTTATATCCTTTGTTCATTTATCAGTTGGGTGTGAATGTTAAAAAATTCCCCATTGGGGAATTCTCCATTGGGACAATTCCCTATTGGGACCACTCCCCATTTGGACAGTGAGAACTCTACTTAGATCAGAAATGTGAAGACCTCTACTCCACCTGTACTTAAGACTGCTTTAGGGGAGAAAACTCCTTGCTGAACAATGAAAAATACACCCATACTTAAGCCATGCCTATTTTTAGAATTAATTACAAAGGGGTGCTAAGTACCTATAAAGGTCAGGCAACTTGTGAACTTAAAAGGAGCAAAGAGGAAAAAACTTACACAGAGATTAATCTACTCAGGTGTGAATTCAGAATGGGCTGTCCTTTGGAAAACATCTACTGTGATTGGTAGATGGAAGAACTTAGGGGAGATAACATAGGAGAAAACCCGCTATATAAGAAAAAGGACAGACTGTTGAGAAAAAGCTCTGGAAATATACAGGCTCTTGAGAGACAATCTCTAAGGAGGTCTTTCAAGGGAGGCTGACTCTGGCTGGAATTCCCTCTGGGGAGACTCTGTCCCCCTGAATCCTCTCTTGAACAGATCTTATGGTGAGTGATTAGGACTGACTGATCTTTTTTTTGGGGGCTTAGGCCTGGGTTGGCCCGAGCTGCCTGGGCCGGCCCGAGCTGCCTGGGCCGGCCTATTCTTTTCTCATTTATTTTCTTTTCTCTCTCTCTCTCTCTCTCTCTTTCTTTGATTCCTCGTTGTATTATTAATTAAAAATCTCTATAAAACCCAGTTGACTTGGGTATATTCATAATTGGGAATATTTCCCTGGCGACCACCTTAAATATTTGATTTAAAACAAGGCACTGTGGTGAAAACATATTTCCTGCTGTCACAATTTACTCACCCACTCTTATATCTATCACAATTTATATCTTCCACTATTTTAATCACTACAGTTTACGACCCTCAACCATTTTAACTCTTACAGTTTATGGCATCCACTCATAAATGCCACATGGGGAATGTGTTGTATTCTTATAAATTTGACTCAGTTCTCTATACATTTGGAAAATAAGGCCTTTGCCAAAGAAGTTTGCTATAAAAATGTTTCCCCATTTTTAATTAATTAAGTTTAAAAATGTTTCCCCATATTTTTTGTTTCCCTTCTAATCTTGATGGCATTGGTTTTTGTTCCTACAAAAAATTTTTAATGTAATGTAATCAGAATTATTCATTTCATTTTTTGTAGTGTTCTCTGTCTTGTTTGGTTATAAATTCTTCCCTTATTCATAAGTTCCTCTCTCCCATCCACTGAGAAGAAAAACAAAATCCATTACAAACACATATAGTCATGCAAAACAAATTTCTGAATTGTCATATCTAAATAAAAGAAGGGAAAGGAAAGAGAATAAAATATGCTTTAGTTTGTACTCTGACTTTATTAACATTCTTTCAGGAGGTGGATAGTATGTTTCTTGAATCTTTGGGATTGTGGTTGATCATTAATCAGTTACTAAGTCTTTCAAAGTTGATTATCTTTATAAAATTGCTCTTACTATATACATTGTCTTCCTGGTTCTTCTCACTTCATTTTATATCAGCTCATACAAGTCATGTTTTTCTGTTTTATAGCATAATAATATTTCATCACATTCTTTTTTCACTTAAACCCTTACCTTCCATCTTAGAATCAAAACTGTGTATTGGTTTCAAGGCAGAAGATTGATAAGGGCTAGGCAATGGAAGTTAAGTGACTTGCCCAGGTTCACACATCTAGGAAGTGTCTGAGGCCACATTTGACCCTAGGACCTCCAGGCCTAGTTCTTTATCCAATGAGTCACCCAGGGGCCCCCTCATTCATAGATCTTTGACCTCTCCCTCTCCACCAGCTCTTTCCCATTTGCCTACAAATATGCCTCCCTTTGACCCTTTACAACATTGTAAAGACAAATAACTTTGAAAGACTTAAGAACTCAGATGTGTATATAAAATATTTATGTGTATATATATATATAGTATATATATACATGTATATGGCATGCCAATGCAAAAATTCATTTTATTTGATTATTCATATTTGTTACAAGTGTTTTTATTCTTTCAGTAGAGCAGAAGTAGGAGAGAGAACAAACACATTTTTTAATTAAAAAAAAATAATAAAGAGCATTTAGAACTGGACTATACCAACAAAAGAACACCTTAGATCCACTCCTTGAAGTCCCAGGCTCTGGCAGTAAGGTCCAGAGGTCCATAGAGCTGGGCATTCTCAAGCCTTCACAGCAGTGGTAAAGACAGTCCCAGGGCAAAACCTTGCCAGCCAGAAGCTAATAGAAATGGCCAGCAACTTGCAGATTTCCCAGTGCACTGGTGGGAAAATAAGCAAACAGCAGCAAAAAAAACTCTTGACTCTTGAAAATTTCTACAAGGAAAATACAAAGATTAAAATTAATATATAATAACTAAATATTATATTTTATAAATTGTTATTAATAATAACTAAAGCAAAATAACTGCCTGAATTCAGTCTAGTCACAGGTCAAAGAGCACATGGGAGGAGTATACATCCACTTAAATATCAATAACATGTCAATGTGGAGACACAGGAGAGATTATAGGGAATTTTGGGAAATAAGAAGGACTTCTGGGGAATGAAGTCAAAGGTTTAAAATCTCCATTTATACAAAAAAGAGCAAAAAACAGAACTAACAGGAGATGGTAAGATACAAGCAAACACATGCAAAATCTCAAAAAACAAAACAAAACACAAAAAACAGGAACTGGTCACAAGTTCTGGAAGAACTCCAAAAGGAATTTAAAAATTAAATAAGACAGGTTGAAGAAAATTGGGAAGAAAAGTGGGGAAAAGAAATTAAAATAATGCAAAAAGAAAATAGCTTAAAAAGAAAAACTGGTCAATTGGAAAAAGAGGCACAAAAAATCAAATGAAGAAAAATTGTCTTAAAAAACAGAATTGACCTACTGGAAAAAAGAGGCAAAAAGTCCAATAAAAAAAAAGAATGCTATGAAAAGTAGAATGGACAAAAAAGGAAAAGGAGGATCAAAAGGTCATAGAAGAAATTAATTCTTCAACTACTCTCTCTTATTTATTATATCCAACCAGTTGCCAAATTTTGCAATTTCTTTTTTTACAGCTCTCAAATGCAATGACTTCTCTCTACTCAAACAGTCATTAGTTTCTAATTCAGGTTTTCATCACCTTTTACCTGACCTATTGCAAAAATCTTCTCTCACTTGTTTCTCCCCAGTCCAATCCACCTTTCACACAGCTGCCACAGTAATTTTCTCATGGTGTAGATGTGACTATGTCAATCCCCTCCTCAGTAAATTCCTCTAATGATTACCTAACATAAATTCTTCTGTTTAATATTTAAAGCTCTTAACAACCTGGTGCCTTCCTAACTTTTTATTTAGCTTCAGAATGCAATTTTATGCTCAGCTAAATGTGTTTATCTGTTACTTTTCCAGTCTCCAGTACATTGTGGAGGAGGAGGGAGGAGAGGAGAAGCGGTTGGGGGGGGCCAAGTGCCTAGGGGTGGAGACAGAGGGTGATTCCCTTTCAGAGTCTTGGCTCAACCTGCAAGATGTCTCCCAAATAGAAACCTTCCCTATCTGGACTGGACCCCTTTGGGTCCACTAAAATGAAAGCAGGACTTTGTTAATGAGGAAGACTGAGCCAGGCATTGAATTCATTGAAAAAGGAGGAGGGGCAGCTAGGTGGCTCAATGGTTCAAATTTAGCTCCAGACACTTCTTAGTTGTGTGGCCCTGGACAAACACCTCAAGTGTTTAATCCTTACTGTTCTTCTGTCTTGGAACCAATAGAGAGTATTAATTCTAAGATATAAGGTAAGGGTTTTATTATTTTTTAAAGGGTTAAAAAAAAAGAAAAAAGAGAGAGACAATCTTGGGGGTCATTACATAACAGCTACTAGAATCTATTAGGTGATAAATTTAAATTATGTAAACTGACATCAAAGGAGGAAAGTTTGCTAAGTGATGGCAGTAGGAGGAAAGTCTAGAAAAGGCAATGGAAAGCAAGAAGTATTCTGACGCTCTCCCTACTCCATACTCCCACAAATTATGAGTGAAAGTTCTTCCAGAAAAAAGTGTGGCCAGGGATGCAATGTCATAGACTGGGGAATAGAAGATAGGTCTCAGTGTCTGCCTGAAGATAAATGGAACAAATACAACCAGTGCATCTCCCAGCTGAGAGAAAAGTGGAAAGAAATCTACCAACTACAATTTCAATAGAGTTTTCATGGAAACAAAATATGGTATGATATTTGAGTTCATGGTTAAGACCTCCACCTGAGAATTAGATGTTTTTTTATAAAACTTTATTTTTATATTCAATTTCAAATTCTCTCCCTGCCTCCAGTCCTCCCTCAACTACTGAGAAGGTAAGAAATACATTACTGATTATGCACATGAAGTCATGCAAAGCATATTTTTGCATTAGCCCATGTTATTGACCCCCCAAAAAAAACCCAAGAAAAATAAATAAAGAAAAATATACTTCAATCTGCACTATGAGTCCATCACTTCTCTATCTGGAGGTTGATAGTGTTTTACATCATTAGTCCTTTGGAGTTGTGGTGGACTATCAAAATGATAAAGTAGAGAAAACTGGTGACGGCTTAAAGCATTTGACGCTGAGCTCTCACTAATTATAAAAAAAAAGTCTGAATGAAATACTAGCTCTGAAAGTTATATTTCCAGTGAAAAATACATTGGAAATTATTTTTTTTTATTTTTAAACCCTTACCTTCCATCTTAGAATCAATACTAAGAATTGGTTCCAAGAGAGAAGAGCAGTAAGGGCTAGACAATGAAGGCTAAGTCACTTGCCCAGGGTCACATAGCTAGGAAGTATCTGAGGTCAAATTTGAACCTAGGACCCCCCATCTCTAGGCCTGACTCTCAAAACACTGAGCTACCCTGGCTGCCCCTGACACTGGAAATTAATGACAACTTTGCCTCAAAATTTGGAGAGCCCTAGTTCATAGAGATGAAGAGAAGTGAACAAAGAAGAAATTCTTTTTTTGCCTAGAGCTTTATCTAAAGAGATTCCTAGAATACAAAGACAACTCACAGAATGTGGAAATACTGATAGCCAACCTGACCTTTCAACAAGTTCACATTTAAGGGAACAGACCTATGGCTATGATGATAACAATCCCATACCAGCAACTGCTCAAGTATTGGGCAGAGAGGTCAGCAGGGCACCAAAGAGGTAGACCAATTCATGACCTGTCATGAATCTAGTTGATGATGTTACAGGTGAACTAGAATTATTAGTTACAAATACTGTCAGGTGACAATATTAGAAATTGTCCATGTGATGCTACCTGGGGTGTAATTGCATATGTTTATTGATACACGTACTAATTATGCCATATTTGAATAATGTTTTTGTTTTATTAGTTTGCTCTTAGGCTGATTTATTTATGCTCATCTTAGTAGAGCAATAGCTTTTAATTGCATACTGTTTGTTCATTGTTTATTTTTATATACATGTATATGCTAATGATTAAATTAGTGAAACTACCAGCACCTACCAGGCACTGTGCTAAAGGAGGAAGATACAAAAAGTAGCAAAAGTCAATCACTGCAGGGCAGCTGGGTGATTCAGTTGACAGAGCACCAGGCTCAAAGATGGAAGGTCCTGGGTTCAAATTCAGCCTCAGTCACTTCCTAGCTGTGTGACCCTGGGCAAGTCATTTAATCCCCATTGCCTAGCCCTTATTGCACTTCTGCCTTGGAACCAATACACAATGTTGATCCGAAGATGGAATGTAAGAGTTAAAAAAAAGAAAAAAGAAGAAGAATCTCTGCTCTCAAATGCTCACAATCTAATATGGGAAAAGAAGCAAGCAAATATATACAAATGAGCTATATACAGGATAATTGGGAAATAATGAATAAGAGGAAGGAATTAGAAATAAAAGAGGTTGGGAAAAGCCTGCTGTAGAAGACAAGATTTTAGCTGGGACTTAAAGGAAGCCATGGAGGGCAGTAAATTGAAATGAAGAGAGAACATTCCAGGCTTGGGAGCAGCTAGAGATAATGCCCAGAGCTGAGAGATGGGAATGTCAAACAGCCAGAGGCCAGCATCATTGAACCAGAGTATGGGGTCAGGGTGTGTTAGGGCATAAGACTAGTAAGGTGGGAAGGGGATGGATGGTGAAGGGCTTTGAACACCAAACAGAGGGTTTTGTATTTGATCCTGGAGGCAATTGGGAGCCATTAGAATTTATTGAGTAGGAGAGAGTAACATCATTGGAACTGTGCTTTAGGAAAATCACTTTGATGCCCGAATGGAGGATGGATTGCAGTGTGGATAGGCTTGAGGCAAGCAGATCCACCACCAGGCTATTACAATAGTGCACACAGGAGGTAATAAAGCCTTGTACCAGGGTGGTGTACCAGGCAGTGTAAGAGAAAAGGAGTCATATTCCAGAGACAGTAACAGAGAACTGTGATGGGAAAGGTTTTAGGAGGGGAAAAAAATATCAAGTTTTGTACATGTCTATTAATTAGCTAGTTGAAGTAGTAAGACTTAAGACCTTTTGAGAAGTTAGGGCAGGGCAGGTAGATCTGAGAATCATCAGCATAGAAGTGGCAATTCAATCTATGAGATCTAATGAGAGATTACCAAGTAAAGAGGAAGAGAAGATAAAGAGAAGAGGGTCCAGGTCACAACTCTGTGGGAAGGGTATTTGGCATGTTCTGCATGAGGATCTAATAAAGAAAACTGAAAAGGAGCAGGCAAATAGGGAGGAAGAGAACCAGGAAAGGGTGGTGCCTCAAAAAACCTAGAGAGAAGAGAATATCAAGAAGGAGAGAGAGTGATTAAATGTGTCAAAGGCTGCAAATTTTTTTAAATGGCAGATTGAGAAAAGGTCGTTGGATTTGGCAACCAGATATCATTGGTAACTTTGGAGAGAGTACTTTTAGTGGAATGGAGAAAGGCTGGATTATCAGGGGTAAGAGAAAGAGAGGAGAAGATGGAGCTGCCTATTATGGGTGGCCTTCTCAAGTTTAGCCACAAAGGGAAAAGGAAATGTAAGAGATAGCATGACAGAAGGATTATGAAGTGGAAGAGACATAATCATATTTGTAGATACTAGAGAACTACCTACTAAACAGGGAAAGACTGAAAATAAGTGATAGAGTGGGGATAACAGAAGAGAAATCTGTTGAGGGAGATAAGATAAAATAGGATCTCTTGAACAAGTAGAGGGGGTTACCTTTGGTAAGAAGGAAAGCCACTGGGGCACCTAGGTGGCTCAGGGGATAGAGAGCCAGACCTGGAGATGGGAGATCCTAGGTTCAAATGTGGCCTCAGACACTTCCTAGTTGTGTGACCCTGGGCAAGTCACTTAACCCCTATTGCCTAGCCCTTACTGCTCTTCTGCCTTGGAACCAATACACAGTATTGATTCTAAGATGAAAGGTAAGGTTTTTTTTATTAATAATAAAATGAAAATAGGCGAATCATTATGCATATTAATCCATCACTTTTTCATTCTTCAACATCAGTACTCTGGAATCATGATCAGTGATTATGTGGATCAGTTCAAAATTGTTGTTTTTACTATATAAATTGTTTTCCTCATTCTGCACATTTCACCCTGTATCAGCCTATACAAGTTTTTCCAAGTTTCTTTGGATTTTTCTTTTTCTTAATTTCTTAAAACACAGTGGCATTAATACATTAATTGTACATTATACATTAATAATATATTGTTATATATTCCCCATTAATTCAGCCATTTCCAAATTGATAGATACCCCCTTAGTTTAAAGTTCTTTGCCATTACAAAAATAACTTCTAAAAATATATTTGTATACATAAGGCCTTTTCTTCTTTCTTTGTTGTCTTCGGGATCTAGACCTAACTGTGGTATTTTTAAGTCAAAGGATAAATATGCAGTTTTGGGGACATAGTTCCAAAGCGATTTTCTAAATGGAGTTCACAGCTTTACCAACAGTGCACCAATGTATCTGTTTTCCCATAGCCCTTTTGACATTAGTCATTTTTGTTTTTTTATAATCTTTGCCAGCCTGATAGGTGTGAAGTAGAACCTCAAAGTCCTGAATTTCATTTAGTAATTTAGTTGGGGAAGCACCCTGTCAAGTGATGCTTTGTATTGTGCTGTCTAATGTTTGTATTGTTAATATGCATTTGATTTAAATCATACTGTGGAATAATTACCTGGAATATGGGGATAATTATCTTTGTTATTTTAAACTGTTGATGTTTCTTTTGGTGGTGTACAATTACATGTTCTATATAACATAAGTATACCCCTACTGATTTTTGCAAGGGACTGCAAAATTTCTAACTCCAGAGAGTAATGTCATTCTTGGATTCCAGGATACTGCCTGGAAAGGATTAGTAGAGAGAGATAAGGCTCTTGAAATGGAAAATAGATTCTGTCCCAGAGTTTACCAGTTTGATGACATTTTTTTAACTTGTTCTTGGAGGCTTCCAGGAATCAGATGCCAGAAGTTATCTATTTTGTGCTATATGGGAAGAAGAATAGTGCAGCAGGTATTATAGGTAGTTGCCTGAGTTTTGTTTATAATCACACAAAGACATACATGATATTTTGAGCAAGATGTGGGGAATTACTAACATGAATAAACTCTGACTACTTTACATAGTGACCAAGGGTCAGACTGTGAACAAGAGGTTCCTTTTCCTCCCCTAGTTTAGTCCAAAGCCTGCCAAGATGGTTCATTAGGGTATGACCACTGCCCATGCTACAGCTTCTTGGAGCCATAGGTGAGAGCTGGGTGGCAGGTGGACCCCAAAAGAGGAAATCAGCCCTGCAAAGGACTTGGCAAGCCCTCAAACCAGAGGTACCAGACTTCCCTAAACACCTCATAGACTTCAACCAGGCAGAAAGCTACATACAACTGGTAGTAAACTTTCTATCACTTCTTCACTTGGTATCAATCAGTTCATATAGATCTTGCTATGATTTTCTGAAATACTTCCTCATCATTTCTTATAACACAATAGTAGTTATTGTTCAATTGTTTTTAGTCATGAAAACCCCATTTGGAGTTTTCTTAGCAAAGATATTAGAGTGGTTTGTCATTTCTTTCTCCAGGTCATTTTATAGAATCATATTCTATAACTTGTTAAATCATTTCCCAATTGATGAGCATCCCCTCAATTTCTAATTCTTTGCCACCATAAAAAGAGCTGCTGTAAATATTTTTGTATATATAGGTCCTTTTCCCTTTTCTTTGATATCTTTGGAATATAGACCTAGTAGTAGTATAGCTGAGTCAAAGGGTATGCACAATTTTATATCCTTTTGGGTATGGTTCCAAATTGTTTTCCAGAATGATTGGACCAGTTCAGAGCTCTATCAGCAGTTTATTAGTATGCCTATTTTTCTTTCATCCCCTCCAGCATTTATTTTTTTAACTTAACAAGGATTTATTCACAGGAATACATGTAAGTAGAGAAAACAACAGAAAAACTGAACAAATGAAGTGAAGAGGATCCAAACCAACTTTTACTCTGTAGCTTTTAGTTTGCAACCTTTGTGCATGTATCTAGGGCATAAAGGGCCACCAACATATACCAATACAGTGTAGTTATCCTGCATTACATCCATTAACTTAAACATCTCTTTTAAGATCATGATTTCAACAACAACAACAAAAAAGAAAGCTTAAGAGGTATATATTGAGTGGGAATAAACACTGAAACATAGCAATCATGTCATCAGCTTCTATGATTATCTTGATGTGCCAACAACATTAATTCAGCCTTTACAGATCTTTTACTGTGTAACTTAGTTTGAGAAGTCTTGATAAAATCACTAGTATATACCCATGCAGAAAGCACACCACACTGACAGCACAGAGGCAAAGGCTTTGCACAGGTTCTATATCAGCTGTCCACATTATGCAGGTTACACACAATACAATATCAATCTTATTCCTAACAGATCCTAAAGATATTTCAAGGCCTGACTGTAAACTACAGTACTTGATATCTATAGTCTTAATAAAAATAAAATCCACAGAATATTAAAGGAATTTTAAATGCAAGGCTACATGAAATTGGTAAACTGCAACACAACCTGGCGCAACATAGATAAATGAATACCAATCTCACTCTAAGTGATGCAAGCCTGCTTTGCTTTCCCACTTTCCCACTAATTTAAATTACTTTCAATACAGCATTTATTTTTTAAAAATCCAGGAGCTAGACAGCACAGTGGATAGAGCATTGGCCCTGGACCTATATTCAAATCTAGCCTCAGACACTTACTAGCTTATGTGACCCTCAGCAAGTCACTTAAGCTTTTTTGCTTCTGTTTCTCTTCTGTAAAATGAACTGAAGAAGGAAATAGCAAATTACTTTACTGTCTTTGCCAAGAAAATCCCAAAATGAGGTCATGAAGAGTTGGACAGGACTCAATACCACAACAAAATTTTAAATGCCCCATCATCCATAGTCCCAAAATAAGAATCATAAAAGAAAACTGTTCAGTGCTATTAGGATTACAGGGCAGTGTGAATATAGAAAGAATATTCTGGTTACCTCCCGAAAGGAACCTCAAATTGGGTACATACAAAAATGTCAGAGCCAAATTTCCGGTCAAAGAGTAAGTACTACAAAGAGTTTAAGAACCAAAGAAACACAGGCCTCAGATACCTCCTACCTGTGTGACCCTGGGCAAGTCACTTAACTATAATTGCCTAGCCCTTACAGCTTTTCTGAAGAAGGTAAGAATTAAAAACCAGAAAAAAAAAACTCATTATATGCTCTGTGTCAGGCATAATGCTAGGCATTTGGAATACAAAGGGGAAAATGAAAAATCTTCCAACCTCAAGGAATTTACACTCTATCAAGGAATTAATATGTACATATATAATATAGTGGACATATAATATAGATGCTCTGGTTCACACTTGAAGAGTCAGACCTTCTGTATTACTTCACAAGGTTCCAAAGTACTTTAAAAGGTGTGTAGGGTATTTTTTCTCTGATGTCATTGGTGCAAACCACCACCAGCTGTGTTCCCCCTATTTTTAATGTCCCCTAGTTGGTATGAGCAAGTGCCAGATGCAGCTATGTAGCACCATGGATAGAGTGCTGGGCTTGAAGTCAGGAAGACTCATCTTCCTGAGTTCAAATGTGACCTCAGGCACTTCCTAGCTGTGTAATCCTGGACAAATCACTTAAACCTGTTTGCCTCAGTTTCCTCATCTGTCAAATGAACTGGAGAAAGACACGGCAAAGCGCTCCAGTATCTTTGACAAGAAAACTTGATATGGCATCATGAAGCGTGTGACAACTGAAAACAACCAAACAATAAATATAAGACCTATCCAAAGCAGACAAAAGGTAATCTTGGAAAGGAAGGCAATAGCAGCTGAGGAGATCAGGAAAGGTCTACTGCATAAAATGGTACTTGAGTTTTTTTTCTTTTTCTTTTTTTTTAATTTTATAGTATTTTATTTGATCATTTCCATGCATTATTCATTAAAGACAAAGATCATTTTCTTTTCCTCCCTCCCACCCCCCATAGCCGATGCGTGATTCCACTGGGTATCACATGTGTTCTTGATTCGAACCCGTTGCCATGTTGTTAATATTTGCATTAGAGTGTTCGTTTAGAGTCTCTCCTCTGTCATGTCCCCTCAGCCACTGTAGTCAGGCAGTTGCTTTTCCTAGGTGTTTCTACTCCCTCAGTTTGTCCTCTGCTTATGGATAGTGTTTTTTCTCCTAGATCCCTGCAGATTGTTCAGGGACATTACAATGCCACTAATGGAGAAGTCCATTACGTTCGATTTTACCACAGTGTGTTTGTCTCTGTGTACAATGTTCTCCTGGTTCTGCTCCTCTCACTCTGCATCACTTCCTGGAGGTCGTTCCAGTTCACATGGAATTCCTCCACTTTATTATTCCTTTTAGCACAATAGTATTCCATCACCAACATATACCACAATTTGTTCAGCCATTCCCCAATTGATGGGCATCCCCTCATTTTCTAATTTTTGGCCACCACAAAGAGTGTAGCTATGAATATTCTTGTACAAGTCTTTTTCCTTATTATCTCTTTGGGGTACAAACCCAGCAGTGCTATGGCTGGATCAAAGGGCAGACAGTCTTTTATCACCCTTTGGGCATAGTTCCAAATTGCCCTCCAGAATGGCTGGATCAATTCACAACTCCTCCAGCAATGAATTAATGTCCCTACTTTGCCACATCCCTTCCAGCATTCATTACTTTCCTTTGCTGTCATGTTTGCCAATCTGCTAGGTGTGAGGTGATACCTAGAAGAGAAACTTTTTAAAAGATCTCAGAAAGATTTTTATTTTATTTTTTAAAAAGGTTTGCCTTGCAGGGGGCAGCTGGGTAGCTCAGTGGATTGAGAACCAGGCCTAGAGACTGGAGGTCCTAGGTTCAAATCTGGCCTCAGACACTTCCCAGCTGTGTGACCCTGGGCAAGTCACTTGACCCCCATTGCCTAGCCCTTACCACTCTTCTGCCTTGGAGCCAATACACAGTATTGACTCCAAGACGAAGGTAAGGGTTTAAAAAAAAAAGGTTTGCCTTTCATTCAGAGGCCATGGGGAAAATAAAGGATAGCAATTACATTAATGCTGATTTTTAGTGCCCCTCTGGTACCAAGGAAAATTAGACAAATGGACTTGAGAAACCTAATAGGAATATTTCTTCTTCTAGGAATTCCCAAAGGCAGAAAAATAAAATTATGAATTTAATTCCCATAACCTGATCCCTGATTTATCTTGGCAGTGAGTTTTCCAAGCTTGGCTCTAAAGAGTCCTAGTCTTATAACAAGCACTGATTAATAGCAGTTTTATTCCCTTTAAGGAGAAGAGCTTGACTCTCTAATAATACTCTAATAATAATGACAATTGCCCTGCTTTTATTTACTTCTATTTTGACTTCTTATTTGATTGGACATTATACAGAAGAATAATTTTGATATAGTGGAAAGAGCAGTAGATTTGGAATATGCAACTGAGCTTGAAAACATGTAGCAGTATTTTACATGCTTGCACATGTAAAATTTATATGAGATTGCTTACCTTCTCAACTGGGGGTGTGTATGGGAGAGGTTTGGGGGACATAGGGAGAGAATTTGAGACGCAATATTCTTTTAAAAATGTTGGAACCTTTTTAAATGTAACTGGGGAGAAAGATAAAATTAAGTTAAAAAAGAAAAGGAAATTTTAGCGAATAAGAAAAGAATAAATTTAAATAGAATTTAAAACAAATGCCTAGAATAGAAAATATTTTAGCCTGGCATTGAAGAACTTTCATAGTTCAGGTCTTCCTACCTTTCTAGCTTATCTCAAGCTATACTTGTCATGAACTCTACATTCCAACCAAACTGAATCCTTTTCTGTCCCCTTTCTCATGTTGCCCCCTCCCATCGCATGCCATTTGTCATCCCATCTCTCATCCCTGAAATCATCCCATCTTCCTTCCCTCTCTGTTCCTTAAGTTCTTTTTGGTTGAAGTCCCTCATTTTCTTTTGGGCCCAAGTCAAGTATACTTTGCCAGGTTAAAGTGATCTATTCCTCTTCAAATTTCCCTTGAACTAGTTGTCTCCTTTGTCCTTATCCCCTATTATTGTTATTTGTGTTCCAGTTTCCATCTCCTCTCCATTAGAATGTAAATTCTTAGCAGTGAGTTTTTTCGGGTTTTGAGTGTTTGGCAAGAAATCTTGATTAACATCTTAGAAACGTATTTCCTGTTTGTTAGATTGAATTGCATTCCTAGCCTTGGGACTTTGGGCAAGTTAATTAATCTCTGGGAGTCTCAGTTTTATGTTGCCCTGATGTTTGTATCTTAGCCCAGTAACTTGTACATGGTATGTGTATGGACTGGGTCTGTGATTTCACTGGTATAGGAACTCCTAAAGAAATTCTCTCTTTCAGGTCAGTTAGGTGGTTAAGTGGATTGAATGCCAAGACTGGATTCAGGAAGCCTGGGATCCAAATCTAATCTCAGATACTTTCTAGCTGTGTGACCTTAGACAAGTCACTTAACCCTAATTGTGTAGCCCTTACTTTTCTTCTGCCTTGGAACTGATACTTAGTATTAATTCTAAGACAGAAATTCCTTACCTTTTACTTAAAAAAAAAAAAAAGAAATTCCCTCTATCAACACCTTCTCTGTTAATTTTAGGGTTTTGTTTAGTTTGTTGTTTAAAAGGAGGAAAGAAAAAGAAGAGAAAAAGCAATTTGCTAGGGAAGAAATGAGGGAGAACAGGATAGAACTTGTGATTTTTCATAATTGGAATAGTCCAGAAAAGGCATATATAGGGGCAGCTAGGTGGTACAGTATATTGAGAGCCACAACTAGAATCGGGAGGACCTGATTTAAGTTCAAATCTAGCCTCAAAAACTTCCTAGATATGTGGTCCTGAACCAGTTACTTAATCCTGTTTGTCCAGCCCTTGACTTTAGATTTGTTTCTGAGGCAGAAAGTAAGGAGGAAGAGGAGGAGGAAAGAGAGAAAGAGGAGGAGGAAAGAGAGGAAGAAAAAGAAGAAGATGAAGATGAAGAAAAAGGAGGAGGAGGAGGAGGAGGAGGAGGAAGGGAGGGAGGAAGGAAGGAAGGAAGGAAGGAAGGAAGGAAGGAAGGAAGGAAGGAAGGAAGGAAGGAAGGAAGGAAGGAAGGAAGGAACGAAGGAAGGAAGGAAGGAACGAAGGAACGAAGGAACGAAGGAACGAAGGAACGAAGGAACGAAGGAAGGAAGGAAGAACATGATGATAAGTTATTTGCCCAGAAATGTTTCAGAGGCAGAGCTTGAAACCATGTCTTTTGGACTCTGTTGCTGTAGTGCTATCCAGCAAGTAAGACTGCCTCTTAGCAGAAGCTCTTACTGCCCTCAAATACTCCTTTGTAAAAGCTAAAAACAAACCAAAACAAAACCCAAACCACAATATTTTCAATTCCTTAAAGTTTTGGGCCAGAACTGGCAGAATGTAGGTAATTGATATAAGGAGCATTTCAGTTTAATCTATATTATTAACACTTTTATAAGTCTAGATAATCAACAAAATAATAAAACAAGCCCCAGCTGTAGCTATTGTGGATTTCTGAGGTATAAATGCTTACCCTAAAAACCCAACAATCTTTCACAAGTAAGCAAGTTGGTTAGAGCTGACTCCAGCATGCCTCCTGCCAAAGGCTCATAATCTGGAGTGCTTTTTGGTAGATCTGCAGGGGACTCTGCTTGATTTGTGTCTTGCAAATATAGCTTCCTTCCTTTCTCCCTCTCTCCCTCTCTCCCTCTCTCCCTCCCTTCCTTCCTTCCTTCCTTCCTTCCTTCCTTCCTTCCTTCCTTCCTTCCTTCCTTCCTTCCTTCCTTCCTTCCTTCCTTCCTTTTTTAATGAAAAATCCAAAACAAAAGAGCAAGGACTAGGTAAATATGGGTAAGTGACTAGTCCAGGGTCACACATCTAGGAAGTATCTGAGTCCAGATTTTAAACCAGAACCTCCTGACTCCAGACCTGGCACTATATTTACTGAGCCACCTACTTATTCTACAAATATATTTTTTGAATTAAATTTTTAGTTTTGTGACTACTTATTTAATCTTGATCAACCTCAGTTTCCCCATCTCTAAAATAAGAATAATAAAGATAATAATACTTGCACTATTTCACAGGAATATAGTGAGGATCAAATGAGATTATGTTTACAGAATAACATGTAGATGTCAATGATGATTATTGTTATTATTATATACCTAATTAATGTCTCTGTGCATTGACTTTTCCACTTAAATCTCCTTTACGCATAAGTGTCTTTGTGCACACTCATTTATACACCATAGATGAAAACACACAAAGAGAATCGTCATCCTTGGTTATGAGAGACTACTACTAATCACTTGATGAAGTTGAGGCCTAGGTAAAGAATATTTCTACATTTGTACCCATTTGTCTGTGGAGGCAGGAAAAAAAATAAATCAATTAACTAGCAAACATTCATTTTTCTCTAATGAAGTTTGGATCAAGCATGAATTTAGCTTTTGCTATGTGCCAGTCAATCCAGAAGCACTTCTAAATTGCTTGCTGTATGCCTAGCACTTAGTTAAGCTCTTTGGATACAAAGAAAAAGCAAGGAAGGAAGGAAGAATTGTTGAGGAAATCTCCACTGACTGGTGCCTGTCATCTATGAGGTAACTCTAACTTCTAAGGTTGAGATACCTCTCTTAGGATGGTTGGACACATACATATCTGCTTCTTAAAATAATCCCTCAGAGCCCCAAATGCTGTCATCTCTTGAGGTGGGAAAATCTACTTCTAGAATCTATCTCCTTAAGCTATTCGTGTCTACATCTGCCATGTGCTTTTGTTTTGGCCTGAACCTGCGATTTCACTGGTTTTGAGAACTCCCACTTCTACTACTGCAGGAGTAGTTGCCCAACTTACAGTTTGGGGTTGTAGCATGGGGCAAGAGAGTTTAAGTGTCGTTCACAAGGTCATATAGGCAGTACATTTCAGAATCCTAGGTTTTCTTGACTCTTTGACTGGCAATCTATCTACTATATATACCGTGGTGCCTTTTGTTGCCATGTGCTTTTGCTGTTAAGTGTACTAGGGGGAGGAAAAGGCAAAATCTTCCCCTTCCCTATCCCACAAACTCCAGACACAAGTGCAAGATAGAGAAATTTTCAAAAAGTGTCCTGAAAAGGATAATGTTAGTGTGTTTGCTTGCTTTTAAGGATCTCACAGAGAGGTGGTTCCTCTGACAAAAGCCTGTCCTGAGTCCCCACTAGCCAAGTATCTCAGAGGCAGCCCCAGTCTTTTAAGCCACAATAGTTCTCTCCTCAACTAGGTACCAATGGCGGTGCCTGTATTCCATAAGATTTCCCTTATCAATATTATTTATAAATTAATTAAATGATCAGAGGGGGCAACTAGATGGCCCAGTGGACTAAGAGCCAGGCTTAGAGATGGTAGGTCCTGAGTTCAAATGTGAACTCAGACACTTCCTAGCTATGTGACCCTGGGCAAGTTACTTTAGCTCCCATTGCCTAGCCCAGTGATGATGAACCTTTTAAAGCCAGTATGCCAGGCCCTGCCCCTACCCCACACCTGGAGCTGAGTGCCATGCCTATCTCCACACTCCCCAGACCAAGTGTCATGCTGCTCCTCCCCCCCCCCCACTGATTGTCAGGTGTGTCCTGCCTCCCTTTACTCCACCCAGGGGAGGGAGAAAGTGCAGAGGGATGGGGATGGGAAAAATATTGTCAAAGAGGGGGTGAAGAGGTGGAGGGGAACAGCTCCTCCAGAGGCCCTCTTCCTTTCTACTAACAAACTAGAGGAGGGGGAAGGTGTCAAGTATGCCTACAGAGAGTGTGCTATGTGCCATCTTTGGCACCCATACCATAGGTTTACCATCACTGATCTAGCCCTTACTGCTCTTCTGCCTTGGAACCAATAAACAGTGCTGATTCCAAGATGGAAGGTAAAGGTTAAAAAAATTATCAAAGACCTCTCTTAGTAACCCCCTAACATTATTATTATCATTTCCCTCTTGGCTTAATTTTCTTTCTTTGTAAAATGAAGGGTTTAGAACATGAGCTCTCTGAATACAGGAGCTTATTTTTCTATTTGTGTTCCCAACCCTTGGTCTAGTGCTTTGCAAAAAGCAAGAACTTATTTATTCATCTAGGTGGCACAGAGGATAGAATGAATGCTGAGCCTAAAGCAGGAAGATTCATCTTCTTGAGCTCAAATCCAATCTTAGACACTTACTAGCTGTGTGACCTTGGGCAAATCAGTTTACCCTATTTACCTCAGTTTCCTCATCTGTAAAATGAACTGGAGAAGGAAATGGCAAACCACTCTAGGATCTTTGTCAGGAAAATCCCAAATGGGGTCATGAGGAGTCAGACACAACTGAAAAACAAAAACCACTTAATCATTCCAGCTCTGACATTCTGTTTCCTCAAAACCAATCAGAAGTGCCCATCCCCTCAGCAAGAGGCTAACCTGAGCCCCTTTTGAAGTGGGATTCCTCAGTACAGTATATCTGCCTTCTCTTACCCCCAAAGATGGCCTTTATAGATGGAGATCATTTAACCCCAGTTCTACAATGCAGCAGCAGCAGCAGCAGCATATAGTCAAGGATGTGAACTCAGAGGCTGAGGAAAGATTAGGCAGCAGAAGCAACCCCTCCCTTCCCCTCAGGGAAGCCCAACACATCTGGCCAGGGTAGAAGAGATCCCGCCAGACCCCCACCACTGCCCCCTCTCAAATAAGCTTCCTTGTAAACAGAAACCAACAAAACAGAGAAGGCTACATGAAGGTCACTAGAAACTGGGGACTCTGCCCAGAGCTTGGTGGGGCTCAACCAAAGTGCCAGTCAGTCCCCTCCCTCAGCAGCAGCATGGAGCCCAGAGCCAGGCACTCTGGAGGCTAGTCAACAAGACTGTGTTCCAGTTTAGCCTTCCAGTCCCAAGCATTCCCGCTCACCCACCTCCTAGGTACTGACCCCCTCCCCGCTGGGGCGGAGGGGATGGGAAACATGCTTTTAATTGAGCTTTTGAGTGCCCAGATTGAATCCTTGCACACACAGTGACATGTTTAAATTCCCCCTTCCTCACCCCACCCCTAAGTCATCAGAAAGGGCCCCTTATCCTTTGTTAATGAGAAAATAAACATCTCCAGCTGAGAAAAGGCCCTTCCTTCTGGCACTCCATAGATTATGCCTATGTTTGTACGCGGTTGAAAAGCTCCCAAGCCCATAGCCAGGGTGGTGGCCTGCCAGCCTCTGCCCACTGGGCCTCATTTCAGGCTTGGTCTTGGCCGGAAGCAGTTCCAGATGGCTGGCTTCTCAGGGAGACGCTCCATTGCTTCTCCTCTCTCTCCCTGGCTGCACAGACCTAGACAAGCTGCTTGGGGAATGGAGACATGTAGCTTCGGACCAAGGAGGGGTCTCCAGAGAAAAAGCGTGAGGGGCCCCGGGGACACCTTCAGGCTCCATCTGCTCCTCAGGGCTGGCCCTGCCAGCAGAGAGCCCATATCAGCAAGAAACAGCCTGGGAGGAAGAAAAACAAATCCCAGCCAGACAGGAAAGGGGAGTTGCCTTCTGTTTCCAGACTTCCTCTCCTGTCATCCTGTCGTCTTCTCCCAGGCTCATACCTCCTGCCCAGCCTGGGAGTCAGGCAAGAGATACCAGACGGGCCACCTATTCCTGTGACTGAGCCCAGTCCTACAGTAGAGGATCCGAATTCCCAGCTAGAGGCAAGGCTAGACAGGAGGTCAGCGGGATCCTCTCAGTGCCCAGGATGGGAAAATGAGGACCCAGAGACATTTTTAGAAGGGAAACGGAGGCTGTATACTTGATGCACTCTCTATACATCCCAGGCTCACTACGCATGACCCTTTATGCACATACATGCACCCATAGCAACTAGATATTTACATATTGTGTTTTGAATCCTTGGTATGATCCAAGAGATCACTACCCTTAAGTCTACGGTCCTGTTTTATGCAGGCACACTGACCCAAAGCCCTGTGTTGGGGTAGGGGGAAATAACAGTAATAACAAATGAAAGGCCCTGGAACAGGAGCATTGTGACAGACAAAAGGACTTCCTACAATTGTCCGATCATAACATGAATCCATAAAAACTGAAGAATGATGATTTTGGAAAAACAGAGGTCACAATAAAATAAAATACAAAAATTTTAACTAACTAATTAATTAAAATAGAGGTCACCATACCAAATAGCCTCTGAGCTATAAGGAATACAAAGTTTTCAAAATATAGAAAAAATCAGAACCATGTGAGAATAAGATGAAACCCATATCACCCGTCCCCTATCTATCTGTGTTATAACCTGGTGGAGGAGTTTTGAAGATGCTTTGGGGAGGAGCCTACAAATGATGAGCTTACATTCTAATGAGCTTACATTCTAATACTCTTCAATGACCAAAAACCTGAAAATGACCAAATGACCAATGACCAAAAACCATGAAAAATAAACCCAAACTCCCCCACTATTTTATCCTTATGTGCAATAGTTCTCAAAATAATAAATGTATATATTTTTTTAAAAATAGAGGGGGGCAGCTGGGTAGCTCAGTAGATTGAGAGCCAGGCCTAGAGATGGGAGGTCCTAGGTTCAAATCTGGCCTCAGACACTTCCCAGCTGTGTGACCCTGGGCAAGTCACTTGACCCCCATTGCCTAGCCCTTACCACTCTTCTGCCTTGGAGCCAATACACAGTATTGACTCCAAGACAGAAGGTAAGGGTTTAAAAAAATAAATAGCAGGGGTCAGAGGGAAGCTGGGTGGCTCAGTGCATTGAGAGCCAGGCCTAGAGACAGGAGGTCCTGGGTTCAATTTTGACCTCAGACACTTCCTAGGTGTGTGACCCTGGGCAAGTCACTTAGCCCCCATTGCCTAGCCCTTATCACTCTTCTGCCTTGGAACCAATACGCAATATTGATTCTAAAAGGGTTTTTAAACTTTAAAATAAATAAAATACATATAAATATGCTATAAAAGAAAAAGAAAAAATTCAGACTTCTTCTCTGGCCCTAAGAGAGGGAGAAAAAATATTATGCTGATTGTGCTGATATGGCTGGAATACTTGTATATTCTTCAAAGTATCTGACTTTTCTCATAACAATCCTAAGGTTGGTTGTATAGGTATTGATGAATCAAGTAAGCTTTAATAAATGCTTGTTGACTTCACTAGCCTCCCACTTGAGCATCCTGCCTCCAGTCTCTCCATAATTCAATCCATTCAGCAGCCAAGACCATTCCCTCTCTTGAGCTGAAATGGTTTCCTATAAATCTGCAGAATCAAACATTTTTTTCCCAGCATTTAAAGTTTCACATAAACCAGCCTCTTCCTACTTTTGCAATCTTACACTTTATTCACTACACACAAATAATGCTAGTTTTCCTGACATTCCTCTAACAATCCACTCTCTCTTCCATCTCTGTGCCTTTGTAGTCCTACACGCCTGGAATGCTTTGGCCCCTCATCACCATCTCTTAGGTTCCCAAGCTTCCTTCAACTCAACTCAAAGCCCATGTACAGGAGGCCTTACCACATTTCCCTAGCTGCTAATGTCTTCCCCTTTCCAAAAGTCTTCCAACTACTGTGTGTATTTATTGTATCTACCCTTGGTTTTATTTTGTGTTGTTTTCCCCAATAGACTATGAGCTCCTTGAGGGCAAAGACTTTTTTTCCTTTCTTTGAAACCCTCAGACCTTTGTACAACGAAGTGCCTGGCATACAGCAGGTGTTTAATAAATGTTTGTTCACTTGACTTACATTAATTTAGTACTTATGTTTTATATGTAGCATCATACTTGACCTTCGCAACAATCCTGGGAGATAGGTACCTTTTTTTTTGTTTGTTTTTATCTAGCTCTGTGATTTCATTTACATAACTGTAATAGATTACAACTCATCTGTAATTTAGTCTCTGAGAGCACTAAAAGGATATGGGACCGACCCAAGGTCACACAGCTACTGTTTGAGGAAGGATTCAAGCCCTGGTCTTCCTAACTCCAAGTCCATCTCTCTAGCTGCTACAATACACTGCCTAAAATTGTAGGGTTCAAATTCAAAGAAATTCTGTCTGTAACTGAAGAAAGTCTCATCAGGGAAAGATAGTGTCAATGGTAGAGTAATCTTCGTTCAGGATAAAGGAGCAAAGGAAGAGGGGAGGCTTCTGACTTGTTCCTTTTATAGTTCCTTCAGCTGTTAATAATAATTCACATTTGTTTATCAATTTAAAGTTTTGAAAGTGCTTTTTTAGGGGCAGCTAAGAAACACAGTGGATAGAAAGCCAGGTCTGGAATTGGGAGGACATGTATTCAAATGTTGCCATTTCCTAGCTTTGTGACCTTGGGCAAGTCACTTAACCACAGTTGCCTGGCCCTTACCACTCTTCTGCCTTACAGGGCAAGGGCTTTAAAAAAGTGTTTTTCTCATAACAATATTATAAGGTTGATTATAAAGGTATTAATGAATTGAATTTTTATAGATTTGCAAAGATGGTGAATCAAGTCTATGTGGGCATAACTGGGTAAATCTGGTGTGCCTAGGCATACCCTGAGGGTAAGGCTCAATGGTAATGATGCCAAGCCACTGGTTACCCTTTTCCAATCCTCCTGCCTTCTTTACCTAGAAGAATGGGGTCATTAGAGAGGAGCTTCCATTTTGTTGTAGGATGTTTGGCAAACCTGGCTCAAGTTCTGTGTATACCTAGTTCATTTACAGATTAGGGAACTAAGGCTCAGAGAGATATTTATGACTTGTCTAAGGTCACAAAGCTACTTAGCTAGAGAGCCAGAACCTGAACCTAGTTCCAGGAAGTTTCTTCTTTATCATATAACTTAGTTCTACAGAAAGGCTCAGATCCCCACAGAAGAGTTGCATTTTCTTGATTACTATGGTAAATGTTGGAGGAGGAAGTAGAACAGAAAGAGGACTGAAGGAATAACTTCTGGAACAAAGTTTCCTCCTCCTCTTCTTTTAACCCGGCCAGCAGCAGCAAGCTCAGCTTCTCAGGGGAGTGAAAGGCAAGAGAGCAAACCCAGGGCCAGGTCCTGACAGCAATAATGACTCAGTCACAAGTATCAAGGGACTGTTCCTAGTCTTAGGCGTATGGTCACTTGGCCAAGGCTCCCTGTGGTCACACTGTCTGAGTTTGAGCTGTTGCAATCAGGCCCCATTGGCCAGAGGAGTGTGCTCATTTCAGAAAAACAACCACCAAGTGATCTCATGATCCAAGATGTGGGGAGCTGGGGAAGGAGCAAGGGCTAAGTGTGACAGTAGCTTCCCTTCCATTCAGAGAAAGTCTCATCTCTATTCACTTCACCTCCCCTCTCCATCCATGCTCCCCAATCCTGGCCCCCTACAACATACACATAAGTTGTTTTGGTCTAGGGAATGGCAACCTGTCCCAGGTTCAAAGAAAGAAAGTGATTCCCAGAAATTGCCAGTCAAAAAAAGTCTCATGTTGACCATCCTCTTCCCTTTGCCAAATCAGATACCAAATTTGTTCCTCACATGAGTTAGATGTGACCACCCTCCTACCAGACTTTAGAACCAGCTTGGAAATGCCAGTCACAGAGGGAGACTGTTGGGGTGCCATTGCCCATCTCTTTGAGTCTGGTCTCAGTCTTGTTGATTTAATAATGTTTGGCTCATAACTTCACTTAGATCCCCACTGCTCAACATTCCTGCTCTTACTGACTCCCCATTTCATTTGTTGATATGAACTCAGCTCCAAACCTTTTCTTCTCTCCTCAAGCTCCTAACCAATGTGCTATGCCAGTGACCACCTTCTTCCCAGTCCCTCCAACCCTCTGTAGGTGATCTAGTCATCTTCATCTAGAAGAGTGAGGCCATTAGAGAGGAAATCCTCATTTTCTCTCCCTTGCTATGATAAAGAAATGATAATTTCTGACTAAATGATCCCATTTCTAATTAAAATGACTCCCTATACTGAGGTTCCTTCAACTTTCTTCTACTCCTTGCTTCAGTAATCTCACTCAAAGATCTTTTTTATTTTTTTTTATTTTTATCAACATATTTTTAAAATTATGAACATATTATTTTTTAAATTTTATTTAACTGATTAATTTAGAGTATTTTTCCATGGTTACAAGATTCATGTTCTTTCCTTCCCCTTTTCCCAACCCCCTCCCATAGCCGATGCACAATTACACTAGGTTTTACATGTGTCATTGGTCAAGACCTATTTCTATATTATTAATATTTGCATTAGGGTGATCATTTAAGGTCTATAACCCCAATAATATTCCCATTGACCCATGTGATCAAGCAATTGTTTTTCTTCTGTGTTTCTACTCCAACAGATCTTCCTCTGAATGTGGATAGTGTTCTTCCTCATAAGTCCTTCAGAATTGTCCTGGATCATTGCATTTCTACTTGTAGAGAAGTCCATTACGTTCGATTGTACCACAGTGTATCAATCTCTGGGTACAATGTTCTGGTTCTGCTCCTTTCACTCTGCATCAATTCCTGGAGGTCATTCCAGTCTCCATGGAATTCCAGTTCATTGTTTCTTTGAGCACAATAGTATTCCATCACCAACAGATACCACATTTTGTTCAGCCATTCCCCAATTGAAGGGCATCCCCTCATTTTTTCCAATTTTTTGCCACCACAAAGAGTGCAGCTATAAATATTTTTGTACAAGTCTTTTTCCTTATTATCTCTTTGGAATACAGACCCAGCAGTGGTATGGTTGGACCAATGGGCAGACGGGCATTTAAAGTCCTTTGGGCATAGTTCCAAATTGCCTTCCAAAAGGGTTGGATCAATTCACAACTCCACCAGCAATGCATTAGTGTCCCAATTTTGCCACATCCCCTCCAATATTTATTACTTTCCTTTACTGTCATGTTAGCCAATCTGCTAGGTGTGAGATGGTACCTCAGAGTTGTTTTGATTTGCATTTCTCGGATTATAAGCGATTTAGAAGATTTTTTTCATTTGTTTATTAATAGTTTTGATTTCTTTATCTGAAAATTGCCTATTTGTGTCCCTTGCCTATTTATCAACTGGAGAATGGCTTGATTTTTTGTACAATTGATTTAGCTCTATATAAATTTAAGTAGTTTTCCAGAGGAAACACTGTGAGCGTAAAAACACCGAAGAAAAACAACTGCTTGAATACATGGGTTGAAGGGATATGGTTGGGGATGTAGACTCTAAATGAATATCCTAGTGTAAACGACAACATGGAAATAGGTTCTGATCAAGGACACAAGTAATACCCAATGAAATTGCATGTTGGCTGCAGGAAGAGTGGGTGGAGGGGAGGGAGGGAAATAATGTGATTATTGTAACCAAGGAATAATGTTCTAAATTGACTAAATAAACTTACTCAAATGGAAAAAAAATTGAGTAATTAGACCTTTGTCAGAGTTTTTTGTTCTGAAGATTTTTTCCCAATTTATTGTTTCCCTTCTAATTGTAGCTGCATTGGTTTTGTTTGTAAAACCCTTTTTAATTTAATGTATTTATTTTACATTTTGTAATTTTTTGTAACTCTTGCTTTGTCTTAAAATCTTTCTTTTCCCAAAGATATGACAAGTATACTATTCTGTGTTCACCTAATTTACTTATAGTATCCTTCTTTATATTCAAGTCTTTCACCCATTCTGAGTTTATCTTGGTGTAGGGTGTTAGATGTTGATCTAAACCTAATCTCTCCCATATTGTTTTTCAATTTTCCCTGCAGTTTTTTGTCAAATAGTGGATTTTTGTCCCAAAGGTTGGGATCTTTGGGTTTATCATAGATTGTCTTGCTGAGGTCACTTACCTCACTGATCCTCCCTTCTGACTCTTATACAGTACCATATTGTTTTGATGACCACTGCTTTATAGTACAGTTTGAGGTCTGGTACTGCTAGGCCACCTTCCTTCACATTTTTTCAATATTTCCCTTAATATTCTTGATTTTTTGTTCTTCCAAATGAACTTTGTTATGGTTTTTTTAATTCAGTGAAAAAGTTTCTTGGTAGTTCAATGGGTATGGCACCAAATAAGTAAATTAGTTTGGGTAGGGTTGTCATTTTTATTATGTTAGATCATCCTACCCATGAGCAATTAATGTTTTTCCAATTATTTAGATCTAGTTTTAATTATGTGGAGAGTGTTTTGTAGTTGTGTTCAAATAGTTCCTGTGTTTGTCTTGGCAGATAGATTCCTAAGTATTTTATATTGTCTATGGTGATTTTAAACGAAATTTCTCTTTCTAACTCCTGCTGCCTGGATGTGTTGGAAATATATAGAAATGCTGATGATTTGTGTGGGTTTATTTTGTAATCTGCAACTTTGCTAAAGTTGTTGATTATTTCCACTAGCTTTTTTGTGGATTCTCTAGGATTCTTTAAGTAGACCATCATATCATCTGCAAAGAGTAATAGCTTGGTCTCCTCATTACCTATTTTAATACTTTCAATTTCTTTTTCTTCTCTAATTTCTACTGCTCGTGTTTCTAGTACAATGTTGAATAATAGAGGTGATAATGGGCATCCTTGTTTGACTCCTGATCTTATTGGGAACACATCTAGTTTATCCCCATTGCAGATGATGTTGGCTGATGGTTTTAGATAAATACATTTTATTATTTTTAGGAAAGGATCTTCTATTCCTATACTTTCTAATATTTTCAATAGGAATCAGTGTTGTATTTTGTCAAAGGCTTTTTCTGCATCTATTAATATAATCATGTGATTTTTGTTGGTTTGCTTGTTGATATGGTCAATTATGTGGATAGTTTTCCTAATATTAAATCATCCTTGTATTCCTGGTATAAATCCCACCTGATCATAATGAATGACTCTCGTGATCACTTGCTGGAGTATTTTTGTTAGTATTCTATTTAAAAATTTTGCATCTATGTTCATTAAGGAGATTGGTCTATAGTTTTCTTTCTCTGTTTTTTTACCTGCCTGGCTATAGAATCAGTACCATATTTGTGTTGTAAAGGGAAAAGAAACTCCTTCTTTGTTTATTATGTCAAATAGCTTTTATAATATTGGTATTAGTTGTTCTTTGAATGTTTGATAAGATTCACTGGAGATTTTTTCTTAGGGAGTTCTTTGATGGTTTGTTCAATTTCTTTTTCTGGTACAGGATTATTTAAGTATTCTATTTCTTCTTCTGTTAATCTAGGCAATTTATATTTTTGAAAATATTCACTTATATCACCTAGATTGTCATATTTATTACTATATAATTGGGCAAAATAGTTTTTAATGATTGCCTTAATTTCCTCTTCATTAGAGGAGGTTTCCCTTTTCATCTTTGATGCTGTTAATTTTGTTTTCTTCTTTCCTTTTTTTAATTAAATTGACCAGTGCTTTGTCTATTTTATTTATTTTTTCAAATTACCAGCTTCTAGTCTTATTTATTATTTCAATAGTTCTTTCAATTTTATTAATTTCTCCCTTAATTTTTAGGATCTCTAATTTAGTTTTCAACTGGGAATTTTTAATATGTTCCCTTTCAAGTTTTTTTTATTTGCATGCCCAATTCATTGACCTCTGCCCTCCCTAATTTGCTAATATATGAACTCAAGGATATAAATTTCCCTCTTGAGTACTGCTTTGGCTGCATCTCATAGATTTTGAAAGGATGTCTCATCATTGTAATTTTCTTCAATGAAATTATTGTTTCTATGATTTGTTCTTTAACTAGTTTTGGAGAATCATATTATTTAATTTCCAATTAATTTTTTATTTGACTCTCTATGTACCATTACTAATTACTATTTTTATTGCATTAGGATCTGAAAAGGTTGCATTTATTACTTCTGATTTTTTGCACTTGTTTGTCATGTTTTTATGCCCTACTACATGGTCAATCTTTGTGAATGTGCCATTTGCTGCTAAAAAGAAGGTGTATTCCTTTCTATCCCTATTTATTTTTCTCCACATATCTATTAACTCTAATTTTCCTAAGATTTCATTCACATCTCTTACCTCTTTCTTATTTATTTTTTGGTTTGATTTATCTAGATCTGCTAGAGGAAGGTTCAGGTCTCCCACTAGTATAGTTTTACTATCTATTTCCTCCTTTAATTCCACTAGTTCCTCCTTTAGACATTTGGATGCTATACCATTTGGTGCATACATTTGATTACTGATATTTCCTCATTGTCTATACTGCCTTTTATAAGAATGTAATTACCTTCCCTATCTCTTTTAATCAGATCTATTTTTACTTTGGCTTTGTCAGATATCATGATTGCAACTCCAGCCTTCTTTTTCTCAAACTCCAGTCTTCTTTTTCTCAGCTGAGGCCCAATAGATTTTGTTCCAGCCTTTCATCCTTATTCTGTGAGTGTCTAAATGCCTCATGTGTTTCTTGTAGACAACAAATGGTAGGATTTTGGTTTCTGATCCACTCTGCTATTTGCTTTTGTTTTATGGATGAGTTCATTCCATTCACATTCAGGGTTATGATAACCCTAGTTCTTTGACTCTCTATGTACCCTTACTAATTATTATTTTTATTGCATTATGATCTGAAAAGGTTGCATTTATTACTTCTGCTTTTTTGCAGAATCCCCAACATTTTGATATCTTCTCCTAGTTCTGCCCTTTCTTCTTTTACTATATCTTTTTAAACTAGTGGTTTGCCTAATCCCCACCTTTATTATACTTCCCTTTCCACCCCCTCCCTTTTTGTTCTCTTCTTTTTTTTAGTGTCTATTAAGTTTCCTCACCCTCTCTTCCCTCCTTTTTTGTACTCCCCACCCTACACACTCCCCTTAGTTTTTCCTTTCTTACTTTCCCTGCAGGGTAAGATAGAATTCTATACTCCATTGGATCTATATGCTCTTCCCTCTCAGAATTTATTTCACTGAGAGTAAGGTTCCTCTCCTTTTTATAATAGTATTCTTCCCCTCCCCTTCCCATGCACCTCTTTGTGTGATATAGATTATCCAATTTATCTTATATCTTCAAGTTTCTCTTGGTGCCATCTTTTATTCCCCCCTCCCTTTTTCTTTTTTTGCATGTCATCTATAAGAGATGAGCAGGAGTTAATCTTCTAGCAGAAAAGAGAGAAGCAGATCTGGCAAGCTGGAGAATTCTACAGGAACAGGGGAAGGGCAGGAAGGAGAGAGAATTCTGGAGGAAAAGAGAGGAAGTGAGCTGGTCTGGACAGTTGGAAAAATTCTCCTCCTCTCTGAGAAGCTACCAGGAAGATGGACTGGGTGGATCTCTGAACCAGCACTTATCACCTCCTGTGAAAGCTTGACCCAATCCCCTAAGAAGACAATAAATTGAATAGGACTTCAAATGGAAGCTGTTCGCCAGAAGAAAGATTTCCTCCAGATCCCCTAAAGTCCTGGACTGGTTACAGTTACCAAAATAGTTAGAGTCTGGACTTCTTCTAACTGACCCCAGGGGGTCAGATCAACAAATCCTGATCTGCCAGACTTTTGGGAGAAGGGGTTTCAGTTATTTTAGGGACCCCCTGCTCCCTCTTCCTTTCTACCTCATTTCTAAACTCATCTGCCCTATCCCTTGCCTTGTTCTCTTAGAATAAAACAGTTTTAATAGGAACAAGTGACTGACTCCATCACATCTAGAGAGAGACTTGAAGGTTGGGGGAGGGAAGTGACATTCCTCTCCTCAGGGAGAAAGAAGCTAACTGTTTAAGCCTGTTTAGCCAAGGTCTCTGAGGGAACAAAAGCTAAGGTCTTGAAAGGGAATCAGAGTTGGGTTTGTCAGGGAGGGCTGAGAGGGAAGACAATCCAGCCTCTCTCTCTCTACTTGACTCTACACTCCATCTTTACCTCACTCTGATCCTGACCCAGCAGGGAGGGAAGACTCCATTCTCTCCATGCCCTCATATTATACTTATATTACATATCTTAGACCACTTATTATCCCAATCTTTACCTATGAATTATTCTTCTAATTACTATAATAGTGAATATAATTTTTGAGAGTTACAAATAACATTTTCCCATATATTAATATAAACAATTTGATCTTATTGAACCCCTTAAAGAAGAAAATTTAAATTAAAAAAACATTTCCCCTCTTTTATCTCTTTCTTATTGACCTTTTCATGTTTCTCTTGATTTTTGTGTTTGGATATAAAACTTTCTATTTAGTTCTGGTCTTTTCTTTACAAATACTTGGAAATCTTCTATTTTATTAAATGCCCATATTCTCCCCTAGAAATATATAGTCAGTTTTGATGGGTAGTTGATCCCTGGTTGAAGACCCAATTCTCTTGCCTTTCTGAATATCATATTCCAAGCCTTGCAGTCCTTTAGTGTGGAAGCTGCCAGATCTTGTGTGATCCTTGATATCTGAATTGTCTCTTTTTGGCTTCTTGTAAAATATTTTTCCTTTTTCCTTTTCCTTTTCTCCTTAGCTTGGAAGCTCTTAAATTTTGCAATTACATTCCTGGGGGTTGTCTTTTGAGGATTTAGTGTAGAGGGTGTTCTTTGAACTCTTTCAATGTCTATTTTGCCCTCTTGTTCAAGAATATCAGGGCAGTTTCCTTGGATAATTTCTTGTAGTATGATGCCAAGGTTTCTTTTTATTTCCAGGTTTTTCAGGTAGACCAATGATTCTCAAATTGTCTATTCTAGATCTGTTTTCTTGGTCTGTCATCTTCTTAGTGAGATTTTTCATGTTTCCTTCTATTTTGTCAATCTTTTGATTTTGCTTTATTAATTCTTGCTTTTTTGCGAGATCATTGCCTTCTAATTGCCCAATTCTGGTCTTTAAAAGCTGATTTTCCACTATAATCTTTTGATTTTCTGCTACAATCTTTTGATTTTCCTTTTTCATTTTGGTCTATCCTGCTTTTCATGGCTTCCAGATGTTTAATTTTGGCCTCTCATTTCTTTATTCTTTCATTTGATTTCTGGGCTTCTTTCTCCAATTGGGAGTTCCTGTCTTTTAAACTGTTATTTTCTTTTTGAACTATTTCCCACTTTTTCTTGCCAATATTCTTCCATCTTTTTCATAAGCTCTGATTTAAATTCTTCAAGAGCTTGTGGCCAATTTCCATTTTTTTGGAAGGTTTGGATGCATTTATTTGTTCGTCCTCTTCTGCTACTTCTTCTGTAGTCTGGATTTTTCCTCCATAAAAATTACCCAGAGTCAAAGTTGTCTTCTTGTTCTTCTTGGTGTTGGGAAGTTGTTTTTCCTGAGCATTTTTTGTCATCACTATGCTGGTTTTTCCTTCCCTTTCCAGTCAGAAGTCTGAATGAGGAGGGTAGGCTCTCTGTGTATGGAGCTAAGGAGCTAGGTTTTTGCCTGAGGCCACCTCTTGAATCTCTAGAGTAGGGGTCCTCAAACATTTTACACGGGGGACCAGTTCACTGTCTCTCAGACCATTGGAGGGCCAGACTATAAAAACCTAATGCTAACCGAACCCTAACCCTAACTGGGCAGCAGTATACACAGTGCAGAATCCCCTCACCCAGATCACCACTCACCATGCTGATGTCTTCCATTGTGTAGCCACATAATCCTTTGTGTGGCACCTCATTCTAAGGTTCCACACAAAGGATTATGTCACCAGAAGCATTACTGTATATGAACCATATCACACTTTGCAGCGCTGCCATATATAGCACTGACCACCAATGAAAGAGGTGCCTCTTCTGGAAGTGAGGTGGGGGGTTGGATACATGGCCTCAGGGAGCCACATGTGGCCTGTGGGCCATAGTTTGGGACCCCCTGCTCTAGAGCTTCTACTGTTTGCAGCCCTTCTCTATGCTATCTCCATGCCTAAGGTCTGAGCTCTTCCACCTGTTGGGGTCTCAAGTCTAGCTGCTCTCAGGGGCAGGTCTTTGGTGGTCTTAGTCAGCTACCAAGGACCTAGAGGTTCCCCTTGCTTGCTAACTGATTAGAGAGCTCGCTGGCTTTAAGTCAAGCACACTGATTCCACAGGTGGGGTGGGGGAGGGTAGATCAGCTCACGTTTTGGTGGAAGCTATTTCACCTCCTTATAGTGTGGAAATGCCCAAATCCCACATACCTTCAATCCTGTGCTCCACTGTGGGGTCCCTTCATTCATATGAATTTGGATTTTTTGGCCTTTTGAGGTAGTCTATATGGTAGGCAATAAGGAGGGGTAGATTCCTGCATCTAAACTGCAGCCATGTTTACCCAGAAGTCCATAGATCTTTTTTCAAAGAGAAACTCTTACCTTCCATCTTAGAATTAATATTATGTATTGGTTTCAAGGGAGAAGAGTGGGAAGGGCTAGGCAATGGAGGTTAAGTGAGTTGTCCAGGGTTACACAGCTAAGAGGTGTCTGAGGCTAGATTTGAACCCAAGACCTCAACCTCCAGGCCTAGCTCTCTATCTACTGAGCCACCTACCTTCCCTCTCATTCATAGATCTTTTCTCTCTCCCTCTCCATCAGTTCTTTCCCATTTGCCTATAAATATGCCTTCCTTTGACCCTTTACAACATTTCAAAGACAAATAACTTTGGAAGACTTAAGAACTCAGATGTGTATATAAAATATTTATGTGTATATATACATATGTATGGCATAGCCAATGAAAAAAATCAATTTAATTACATGTGCAAAAATATTCATAGCCACACTCTTTGTAGTGGCAAAGTATTGGAAAATGAGGGGGAATCCATTGATTGGGGAATGGCTGAACAAATTGTGGTATCTGATGGTGATGGAATACTATTGTGCTCAAAGGAATAATGAACTGGAAGAATTCCATGTGAACTGGACCGACCTCCAGGAATTGATGCAGAGTGAAAGGAGCAGAACCAGGAGAACATTATACACAGAGACTGATTCACTATGGCACGATTGAAAGTAATAGACTTTTCTACTAGTAGAAATGCAATGATCCAGAACAATTCTGAGGGATCTATGAGAATGAACACTATCCACATCCAGAGAAAGAACTGTGGGAGCAGAAGAAATACAGAAGAAAAATATATGATTGATCACACTGTTCGATGGGGATATAATTGGGGATGTTGATTTTGCAAATAGTAATGATATGGAAATAGGTTTTGAACAATGATACATGTAAAACCCAGTGAAATTGTTCATTGGCTCCAGGAGGGGGAAGGGGGAAAGAACATGAATCATGTAACCATGGAAAAATATTCTAAATTAATTAATCAATAAGAGATTTAAAAAAATTTTTAAAGACAAAAAAATTCATTTTATTTCATTATTCATATTTGTTACGAGGGTTTCTCTTCTCTCAGTGGAGTGGCAGTAGGAGGGAAAACAAAATAAAGGGCATTGAGAACAGAAATTGCCTCAAAGTTTAAGGTAAGTACAATGTGAAAGTAAAATCCTAGAGGAGTGTAAAAATTAAAATTAATCATCAATAATAAAAATATTATATTTTTAGGAGATTTATTAATGATCGTTAGGAATAAAGGAATAAAAGGGATACAAAATAAAGAACAAGTGCCGATGGCTGATCAGCCATTTTCAAACGCCCACCTTACAACCACCATGCTTACTGTCATCATGCCAAAGAGGCGGGACCCTCCACATCCCAGTCTAATATCCCCTGTCTACAGGAAGTACATAACAACAGGAAGTCAGTGGGCTCCCGGGAAATGTAGTTCTTTTTTTAGGGTAACAAATTTTCAATGATACATTCCACCCCCTGAGATCCATGGAAGACTAGTCTCTCCAATGGATCTTTTTTTTTTTATATTAAACATTATTTTATTTGGTCATTTCCAAACATTGTTCACTGGAAACAAAGATCATTTTCTTTTCCTCCCCGTCCCCACCACCACCACCACCACCTTTCCCTCTCCCATAGCCAATGCACAATTCCACTGGTTATCACATGTGTTCTTGACTTGAACCCATTTCCCTGTTGTTGGTATTTGCATTAGAGTGTTCATTTAGAGTCTCTCCTCAGTCATATCCCCTCAACCCCTGTAGTCAAGCAGTTGCTTTTCATTGGTGTTTTTACTCCCACAGTTTATCCTCTGCTTGTGGATAGTATTTTTTAGATCCCTGCAGATTGTTCAGGGACATTGCATTGCCACTAATGGAGAAGTCCATTATGTTAGATTGTACCACACTGTATCAGTCTCTGTGTACAATGTTTTCCTGGTTCTGCTCCTCTCGCTCTGCATCACTTCCTGGAGGTTGTTCCAGTCTCCATGGAATTCCTCCACTTTATTATTTCTTTTAGCACAATAGTATTCCATCACCAACATATACCACAATTTGTTCAGCCATTCCCCAACTGAAGGGCATCCCCTCATTTTCCAATTTTTGGCCACCACAAAGAGTGCAGCTATGAATATTCTTGTACAAGTCTTTTTCCTTATTATCTCTTTGGGGTACAAACCCAGCAGTCCTATAGCTGGATCAAAGGGCAGACAGTCTTTTATCACCCTTTGGGCATAGTTCCAAATTGCCCTCTCTCCAATGGATCTTGTAAACATAACCAACTTTGAAGTTCCAATAATTTGAGGATAAGAGGAAAAGAGAACAAAACCAATGATTGCTAGGCACATGACAAAAATCCAGTTAGGGGGAAGTCCCCTTCAGCATAAGAGTATACATACAAAACAACTGCATTCAACCCCACACAGTTCAGATTACTACATCCCAAGGTTCACTCTGGATCTTCTGGTGCAGTGTGTGATCTGTGGAGGCATCTTCATGGTGCTTTCTCCAAACAGTTCACTTTCTGGATTCAGCGAGGTAGCATGTTTCTTAACCTAAAATTACTCTCAAAAATAATTTAAACTTTGCATTTTAGAATAATAATGCATTCCTCCTTGAAGAGAATGTTGAAAAACACAGGGATCACTTAGGGATGTATGACTGAGTTATGAGGTATATGAATCAATTGACAAGAGAAATCAAAAACATCAAAAAATCCAAAGAAAAAAGAAAAAATAATTTATGGATGAAATATAGACTATCAAAGTCTTATGTGTAAAAATTTTAAGAAAGGAAAATAAACCTAAAACAGGTCCTTGAATGAGGGCCCAATTAAAGTGATTTGTGTAATTATGCACTTTCCCAATCAGCAGCCAGGACTACAGAAAGTTTTGCCACACAATGAAAGACAGAATAGGGACTAGGTTATAGGAGCCAGGTAAGAGCCAAATTTGAGATACTTGGTAGAATGTGGGACAAGGAAAACCTGCCTTTGACATATGTCAAAACAGCTGCAACCTCAAACCACAAACAAGTTCAAGTCCTCTTGTCTTGGCTCAAAATGTCATCAATCCCATTGGGATTTGGTTGGTCTCTTTGACCTTGTGCTCAATTGGCTCTATGCAGTTTAGCTTTGTGCTTCTTTGGCACTGTGCAATGGCTCTTTTTGTATTTTCTTGACCTGGAATCAGGCAGAATCATTAAACTAAGTCCCATAATTTTTTTTAAACAATCAATGGTATCATTTTTATAGTCTAAAGCTTTTTGGGTATGCATTGACATTAGGGCAAATATATTTAAAACTTGTATTACTACAAAATAAAAAAGTTAAAGAAAAACTTTTTCAATATTGTTGACATATTTCAAATACAAAAAGGAGAGAAAAATAATATTCATACTATATTGTACATGCAAGCAAAAACAATAATAAAAAAGTTTTAAAAATTAAAAATATATAGCTTACAATCATTGACACACTATGTAAACTAAGAAATGTAGAATATAAAGGTTTCTCACCAAAAATGAAATCCATGTCCTTTTTAAACTTGGCCATGATCCGCTATTTACAAAGTAACAGGTTTTTTTTTTTAAATAAAGAGCAGTAATATAAAAGATAATACACATCCAAAAAGTATCAAAATCCCCAAAGTAATAATAGCCCATTTAATGACAATAGCAAACAAACCCACTATCATTAGGATTCACATGGGTCTGCTGTATGACATTCAAAGCTAATGGATACTTGACACAAGTTTTTCAGGTGGAGCAATCTTTCAACCTTGGCTGAGATATATTTTTTAAATCTATTACTACCACCATTACAAAAATGTGGCAGAGGAATCTAGGAAAAAAATAAATCTCTATGCTGTTGATGTTGGATCTAAAAATGTCACCAAGAATCTGGATCATTCTGGTGGAAGGGCATAGCAAGCTTAAGAGTTACAAATGAGAGATTCTCCCTCTTGGGAGCCATCCAGGGGTACCATGCCCTGGGATCAACTTCCCAGCTTCTTTGGTATGAGATTGTTATGTATCAACCATTAACATTTTTACAAATGTGGAGGTGGGGATCATAATAGTGCTTCACTTCAGCTACTAAAATGGACTCTTTACCTCTTGTTACAAATAACTCAGAGGCAGGAAAAATGATCAGTCGGAGTTGTTGAAAAAAAATTCAATCATGTCTAAAGACCCCTTAAAATCAATTTAAGATATTTAGCTCATTAAACTTTCCAAAGATTGTTATACAATTGTAACCAGTTTTAATGAAGTTCATCCATCATCTATGTGACAATTAACAAAGCCAAAATGGAAGAAAAAACTGTGGGTTTTTTTAAATGGGCTTATTCAATAATATTTGTTCCGTATGGTTATAGGGGAAAGATAACAGAATATAACAGTAGTTAAAACAAAGTAGACTAAAATGATTCAGTGTAACAGAATAGTATTGTTCAGATTAATATATGAACTTAAAACAACAAAATTAAATCATAAACAGACAATCAATAAGATACAATAAAATACAGAGACTTTCATAAAACAATGGGGTCTGAAAAGGCTTAAAATTTTCACCTCCAATCGCTTTAAAGTTCCTTTCTCTATCCATTCAGATTCCCTTTGTCAGAACTATGGTATTTCCCACAGTGAGGGAGAACATGGGTTTGAGGAATCTCAAACTGGATGAATCTTAGAGCCTGGGCAGGCCCAAATGGCAAAGGGTTGTAGAGAGATGATTGCCTGAATATCAGGCAAGATAAGTGAAAGGATCAGTGCACTCATGAATGGTAGAAACTGTTTAAAATAGACAAGGTACTGCTCTTTCATAGAGTACGCCATGCTTATAATTTTACTTCCTGTTTGGAAGAGTAAAAACTTCTTCCATTCCTTCCCCCTGAGGTAAAATGCTAGGGAGAAGTTTGTTTCCCCAGCCACATGGAGAGGTAGTTAGGAGGCTAATCATTGCCTTGGGAAAATATACCCTGGTTTTTTACCAGCTTTCTAGAGAGTGGGTCCAAGGACTCGTAGCTTCTTAGCAGCAGCTACCGGCTGTTAGGGCTGGGGCTGGGGCCAGGGTCAGAGCAGGAGAAGGATTCACTAGTAGGAATATGCAGTATCAGTAGCAGCAGCACCAGAGGCAGCAGTGAGAAAATGAGGAACATGGGCTCAAGCAGATGGCGGGGGCGGGGGGGAGAGAGAGAGAGAGAGAGAGAGAGAGAGAGAGAGAGAGAGAGAGAGAGAGAGAGAGAGAGAGAGAGAGAGAGAGAAGCAGATTATCTCTTCTTTGGCTAAAAATAGCCCAGCAAGTAGGGAGAGTGACCAGGCAAAATGTGAAAGCAGAAGTAAAGCAGCAGCTCCAAAGAGAGTTTGGAGTCCTCTTGGAGTTTGTGAGGGTGGGTGGGTGGGTGGGGTGAGCAAAAAGCCTTGGCAGGAAGAAATCTGGCTTAAAATTTTTTATCTAGGCTATCTTAAAAAGATTGAGAATTTTTTCCAACTTCTGGTTGCCATAAATGTAAAAATTAAAATTAAATCTCAAATAATAAAAACATTATATTTTAGGACATTTATTAATGATCATTAAAAATAAAGGAATATTGATTACATCAAATTAAAAAGTTTTTGTACAAACAAAAGCAATGTAACCAAAATTAGAAGGGAAATAACAAACTGGGAAACAATCTTCATAACAAAAACCTCTGACAGGTCTAATTACTCAAATTTAAAAAGAGCTAAAGCAATTGTACAAAAAAACAAGCCATTCTCTAATAGATAAATGGGCAAGGGACATGAATAGGCAGTTTTCAGCCAAAGAAATCAAAACTATTAATAAGCACATGAAAAAGTGCTCTAAATCTCTGATAATCAGAGAGATGCAAATCAAAACAACTCTGAGGTATTACCTCACACCTAGCAGATTGGCTAACATGACAGTGAAGGAAAGTAATGAATGTTGAAGGGGATGTGACAAAGCTGGGACATTAATTCATTGCTGGTGGAGTTGTGAATTGATCCAATCATTCTGGAGGACAATTTGGAACTATGCCCAAAGGGCAATAAAAGACTGTCTGCCCTTTGATCCAGCCATACCACTGCTGGGTTTGTACCCCAAAGAGACAATAAGTAAAAAAGACTTGTACAAGAATATTCATGGCTACGCTCTTTGTGGTGGCAAAAACTGGAAAATGAGGGGATGCTCTTTAATTAGGGAATGGCTGAACAAATTGTGGTATATGTTGGTGATGGAATACTATTGTGCTAAAAGGAATAACAAAGTGGAGGAGTTCCATGGAGACTGGAACAACCTCCAGGAAGTAATGCAGAGTGAGAGGAGCAGAACCAGGAAAACATTGTACACAGAGACTGATACACTGTGGTACAATAAAAAGTAATGGACTTCTCCATTAGTCTCAATGCAATGTCCCTGAACATGCAGGGATCAAGGAGGAAGGAAAAAAACCACTACCCATAAGCAGAGGAAAAATGGTGGGAGTTAAAACACCGAGGAAGGACAAAAGCTGGACTATAGGGGTGGAGGGGATATGATCGAGGAGAGACTATGAATGAACACCCTAATACAGAAACCAATAGCATGGAAATGGGCTGGGGTTGAGGATGCATGTGATACCCAGAGGAATCATACATCACCAATGGGAGGGGAAAAAAAAGTGATCTTTGTTTCTAATGAATAATGTTTGAAAATGGCCAAATAAAATAATGTTTAAAAAAATAAAATAAAGGAATAAAAGGGATACAAAATAAAGACCATGTGCCCATGGCTGATCAGTCATTTTCAAATGCCAATCTTGCCACCACCATGATCGCTGTTATCATGCCAAAGAGGTGGGACCCTTCACATCCCCACCTAATATCCCCTGTCTACAGGAAGTATGTAAGGACAAGAAGTCAGTGGGCTCCTCAGAAATGTAGTTCTTTTTTATGGTAACATTTTCAATTTTACAGGAGGAATTTCTTGGAGGAGGAAGGAGAGGCTGTGACTTTGGCCTTGGCCTAGATCTCTTTCCCAAACCCATTGGCAGGAGGAGCTTCAAGCTTCAAAAGGTAATAAAGATGTTGAACTTCTCATCTTCCCCTCCTTAGTGATATCCCTGGGGCCAGTGACAATACTGTCTGAATTGAGAGTCATTGGTAATGAAGTTCAAGTCTCCATAAGAAGCCCACCAAAAAAGCTATACCATGGCTAATGGGAGACTCCTAAGCAATTACTCAAGGGGAGAAAAAGGACTTCCATTAATTAGGGACATATGTGCTCTCTAAGCTTGAGTTTACTTTCTCCTAGACTTTCTATGTAGTGATGGAGGAGAGTGAGAAAAGGAGACTTTTCTGGAATGTTTTACCATTGTTTATCTTGTACCATCTTCCTTAATACCCCCCTTACTAAAAGCTACTTAAGCCTGGATGACTAAAAATTATAATCAACTGATAATCTTGGGGAGAACACAATGGAATAGGGGCTCAAGCAGATAGTCTTAGAAAATCAGCCCTCCAACCCTTCAAATTTACCTTTATGAGAGATACAGATACACACACACACACACACACACACACACACACACACACACACACACACACATACACATAAAGAGAGAGGGGAGAGGGTGGTAATCATGCTTTAGACACTCAACTCATCAAGGTGAATGAGTTGGAATAAGCACTTTACAATTGTAACGGTCTGCAGTCACAAATCAATATCTTCATGGATGGATTCCTGAGAAGGAAAGTTAGAAACTGAGGGAAAATGGGTGAAAGGGGTAGAGAGGGAGAGGGAACACAATGAAGGAAGAAAGACTCAGAGACAAAGGGTTGAACAACATGGACTCCATCTTGTGTGCTCCTTTGATAGTGGAGAAAGAGCTACATGTGTCCCCAATCTTTTATTGGAGAATCAAGGAATGAGGAATGGAAGGTAGCTAATGAACATGTGACATGGCATAAGATTTAACATTGACTCAATTGACAACCACAAGATCAAAGAGGAGGAGGTTAATTAAACATGTAACTGGTAGGGAATCTGGTCTGTCAAGGTATGAACTAAGACCCTGTGTCAGTTAATGTCCTACCCAGAAATTCTCCTGACCTTTGGATTATAGGTTTGGAAAGTGGTCAGAATGAATAAAGTACCAATTAAATACAATGATCAAGAAATAATATACTCATGAGTCTGTTACATGAGCACATAGGTTATGACATTCATACATCAATAATAATTTCAAGATTAGAATATACCTAGGATGCCACAACAATGCTGTCTCTTTAAAAAGTTCTCTCTTGTTTCTGCCCACTTCATTCTGTATCAGTTCATATTTCTTAGGATTCTCTGAAATTGTCTTTTTTATCATTTCCTTCAGTAGGATAATATGAATAATAAATGCATATGGATAGAATTTATTTGTTCATTTCCCAGATGATGGGAACCCTATTAATTTCTAGTTCTTTTATTTTCTATTTTTTATTTTTAATCACACTCCAGAGAGTATGTTTTATTTGTAACTATTCCTTCCCCGGAATTATCCTCCCCTTCTCTGTTTCTATGTTTCCCTTTTGAGTGTGATGTTTTTCTTTTCTTTTTTTTCCTAAAACCTTACCTTCTGTCTTACAATCAACACCATGTATTGGTTCCAAGGGAGAAGAATGGTAAAGGCTAAGCCAGTGATGGGCAACCTTTTGAGCTTGGTGTGTCAAAATTCGCCAAAAAACCAAGCATAACTCGGGTGGTATGTCATTTTGAGAAAAAAAAAACATAATTTTGTGATATTTATAGTTTAAATAACAAAAATGTATAATTGTAATATATAACTGTATTTAATAAACCAAAAACTAATTATCCAACTTACCTGCTTAGTGACTTCTTTGTTCATCTGTTAGTCAGTTTCTTTTGTTGGTCTTGATATTATTTAACTTGTGTGGAACTAAGATAAGTAAAGGGGAGGGGGAATTCTTTAACTAACCTGCCTATTAGTGGCTTTTTTGTTGCTGAATTTCATTGGCTAAATCTTCAATTGAAGGTTGGTATTTTGACCACTTCAAGCCCAAGCAAGCGCTACTAAATTCATCTGTCAATTTGTTTCTTTTGTTGGTTTTGATATTATTTAACACTGAGAATATGATCTCACAAAAGTAAGTAGAGGGGAAAATTGTGAGTGAAGCCATTGCTATATTTTTCAGAGTGCTAAAAGTGTCTGGTAATCAGTTCCAGACACTCCTCCATTGTATGTTGGCCAGAGCCCGCTCACTCTTCTATTGGCTGGGCTTTGCCCCTCCAGGCCCCCCCCAAGTCAGCTGGCCTGGGGGCACTGCAAGAGCAGAGGCTGCCCTCTGCCAACCTGCCTGCCCACATGCATGCTCCTCCTTCCCACCCCCTGCAGGAGCCTCATGCACCCCAGCTGCCTGGCACATACCACCTTCCCCCCTGCAGCCAGCAGGCTGCCCCCCCCCTGGGCCAGGGCATACCATTTGCATGTGGTCGTATGTCATAAAAATGGCTACACATGTCAGTGCTGACACACGTGTCATAGGTTAGACATCACAGGGCTAGGCAAATGGGGTTAAATGACTTGCCCAGGGTCACATAACTAGGAAGTGTCTGAGGCCAGATTTAAACCCAGGATTGACTCTAGACCTGGCTCTCTCTCCACTGAGACATCCAGCTGGTCCTGGGTGTGGTGTATTTCTAAACACTCTGTGTATGTGTGTGTGTGTGTGTGTGCGCACGCGCACATGCATGCACATAGTCACATACTCATGTGCATGCGTACACATCTTGTATTTATTCTTTGTCCAATCCAGATAAGATTGAAGTTTATCTAATGCCTCACTTAATAGTCATTTCATCTGATCCTCATGCCTCTGTAAAATATATGTTATTATCTCTGTTACAAATAAGGAAAATGAGGCAAATAGGGATTAAATGACTTGTTCAGGGTGACACAGCTAGTAAGTGAACTAAGTCTTCCTGACTCTAGGCCAGGCACTCTACCCCCTGAACCACTAGCTGCCTAAAATAGTTCCCATCCTCTTCTTCTTCCTTTCTGTATTATTAAATTCCTTTTACCGCCCCCCTCCTTCTCTCTTCCCTCTTCAAATCCTTAGAATAGAACAAATCAATCCCCAGGTCCTCAGTTTTTCTTATTTTATTCCCTGAATCTTTGGCTGAAGGGACACTTTTCTTTTACCCCTTTTAGAATGCTAGCACTATATCATTTATATAATTTTATGGACTCTTCTAATCATTCAAATAAATGTATCTTTCTAGGTTTCTCTGGACTGTCATTTGTATTTTAAATTTCCTATTCATCTCTATACTTTTTATCAGCAAGACCTGAAAGTTCCTATTTCATTAAAGATCTATTTCCTCCCTATAAGAATTATACTCAACTTCACAGGGTAAATTATTGTTGGTTATGATATCATATTTTCTCCTTTTGAAATATTTTATTCCAAGAGTTCTTATTTGTGGTTGAAGCTGTCATTCCAGTCCTTGATCAATTTTCTGGCTCAGTTGTATTTGATAGTGAATACTTAACATTTTATACTATTTTTCAATATTTTTATTTTATTATTATTGCTTTTGTTCCAATATTTCTTTATTTTCTCAGAAAGTCATTGATTTTTATTTGTTCCATTTAACTTTTAAGAATATAGTATGTCACATTCCATTCTAAGTTACATATTTTCCTTCTAATTCTTTCCTCCATAGCTCTTATTTAATTTTTTTCTTTTTTTTTAACCCTTACCTTTCATCTTAGAATCAATACTAAGTATTGGTTCTAAGGCAGAAGAACAGTAAGGGCTAGGCAATGGGGATTAAGTGACTTGCCCAGGGTCACACATCTAGGAAGTAGCTGAGGCCAGATTTAATTCCAGAACCTCCTATCTATAGGCCTGACTCAATCCACTGAGTTCTAGCTATACCATAAGTTTCACATTTTCATTCTCTTGCTTCATTTCTTTTTTAAAAATTTTTATTTAGTCCTTAAGAAATATAGATTCCCCTTTTTATTTATGATAATTTTGGCATTAAGCTGTCCTTCTGGATTGGAATTTGAAGCATCCCTGGAGCTATAATAATTCCTTTTCATAGTGAGTTTCATCTTCTGTTTTGTCATCTCTCCAGCTTTAGTTCCTTAATTGGAGCTTTCTACCAAGACCAGACTCTGTGCCCCTCTGCTGCACTTTTGGGTGGGGTGGCCAGCCCTGCTTGATATGGACCTGATCTCCTGAGTGCCACTTTCTATGATTAGCACCTCCCCTGATCCTTGAGGTTCTCACTGGGTCCTCTGTTATCTCAGGTCAGAGTGCTGAGTACTTAGGGGACACTGGGGTGTCCTGACATGAGTGTTGTCAGACCTGGACTGATCATTGGTGCTCCTGATGACTTCCAGGATCCACTCTATAGGTCTCCAACCAACTGGTGGCTTTCTTAGAAAAAGCCTTCTGCTCTTGTTGACCACTACAAAAATCTCTGTTCTGCCTCTGATGGTCCTGGGAGGCTACCAGATTATTTGACTGTGCTAGAATCAGCTTTGCTGGGGGGGTGAGGGGGGAGAGTCCCTTCCCTATTATCTATAATCTTCTGACTGAATTTTGGTGCATTGCTGTATAATTTATTCTAGTTTCTCATTGTTCTTCTTGGTAACTGTTTGGTCTGGTGCCATTTTTAGTCTTTTGCAGGCATGGGCAGGTCTGCCTGTTAAGGCTGTCATCTTATTCTTCCATCACAGTTCTTAAAAATGAAGTGTTTTTTGAGGGCCCAAGTCTAATAAAATAGCTAGTGGGCTTAAAGTAACAATCATCCCCAAACAGATAATTCCCCAAATCCACCAAGTAAGCCACATTTTCGAAAGGTTCTCATAGATAACCAAATGCTTTTAAAGGCCTATCCCAATCCAAAACAACTAGGAAAAAATAGAAATGGAAAATTAACCCAGTGTCTAGCCAGACACCATTAGTTTGGGACCCCAGAGGCTACAAACCTTTGTCAGTCCCTGTCTCTTAACTACCCTAATGATTGGCCCTGAGTTCATTGCTTTGGGATTGTCCCATCTCTCACCAGGGGACCAGGTTTCCAATGTTTCAATTCCGCCTCCACCTCCAGTTTCCAAAGAACAATTCCATTTTGGCTCTTGTCTAAGGGATTCTCTGGAGCTAGGGAGGAAGTTTTTTGTTTCTTTGTTTGTTTTTTAAACCGTTACCTTCCATCTTAGAATCAATACTGTCCATTTGTTCTAAGGCAGAAGAGCAGTAAGGGCTAGGCAATGGGGGTTAAGTGACTTGCCCAGGGTCACACAGCTGGGAAGTGTCTGAGACCAAATTTGAACTTAGGACCTCCCATCTCTAGGCCTGGCTCTCAATCCACTGAGCCACTCAGCTGTCCCCTTGCTTGTTTGTTTTTTTAAATGGTACTCAGAATGCATATTGAAGCATATTTTTTTACTTTATTTTTCTTGCCCCCCCCCACAACATAGCTAATGTGAAAATAGGTTTTGTATGACTTTATATGTCTAATGGATATCATCTTTCTTACCTTCTCAATGGGTGAGGGAAAGGGTGGAAGGAGGGAGAATTTGGAACTGAAAATAAACATTAAAATTTTTTTTAAATGTACTCAGAGAACAAACATGAATCAGATATGGAACAGGCAGTTTTCTTCCCCCACTGAAGCAATAAAGACTCATTGAATAGTCAGAATCAGTGGAGAAGCTAGTCTACAAGCCTCCCTGGGACATTTGCAAAACAGCTGCTCATTAGCTGTTTTCACATTTCACCTCCACTGAGTATAATCTGAAGGATGCCAAGTGGGCTCTTTTCTCTATGATGACTCTGTATTTCAGCCAGTCTGCCACTGCCTCTGCTATTATTGCTTCAGTTGCTACAGCCTCTCCTGTAGCTGGGGCTGGAAGACCAAAGGCGTTGACATGCCTTTCGATATCTCACAAAGGAAAGATGATACAACCAGGAGGTGGTTCTATCTCAGACTGTCTTTCTGAGAAAACCATGAGCCTATAGGCCAACCCTGTGGAAGGACATCTCCCACTGACTCTCCAGAGCTCAGCTCCTCATGCATTGTGGCCAGCTGGAAGGAGACTTCTCAGGGGAGAGGATTGCTGTTTTATCAGCAGCCAGTGAAATGAATTGCCTTGGCTGACAAGAATGACATGCATCTCCAAGAGGTGCAATAGAAATAAAGTAAATGAAAGAATTTAAAGAAAATAACAAAGAAAAGGAAAAAGTAAGTTTCCCTTCTTAGGTGGAAAACTTAGTCCCCAGTGAGTTCCTAGAGCACATGGATCTGCAAAAGGAACTAGAGATTTGGGATTAATTGAAGGTCACCAATCCACCACAAATTGGGAATCCAAATTGTCTTGGGTGAACAGTCTCCTGTGGGTCCCTCCAGCAGATTTGGCACTCCATAACTTTTGCCCAATAGATTCCTGTCAATGTATAAGGCACATAGGTCAGAAAGAAAGCAAATAAACTCAGAGGAGCCTTGTGTACATAGGGGACTACCAGAAAATAGAATTAAGCACTTGTATTGATTGGAATCAGCCTCTCAGATCCTGGACGGGGTTCCTGAATTAAAAAAAGAGAGAGAAAGAAAAACAGATTCAAGGAGTGATGTTGACTTTTCTCACCAAAGGACTCCAGTTCTGTGCTGAAAGAGATTCAGTCTTAGGAGAATCTGATCTCAAAGAGCCATGGTATTCTCACACTCCTTGGTTTATTACGCCCTCACCTCACAGTGAAACTTTGGGGACTCTCTTAGACAAAATTTTGGAATGACTCATATGTAGGGTCTCCCCTAGAAATGCTCCAAAAGAACTAAATAGTCTCCCTTTTAAGAAGCTATTCAGTGGACAAAGTAGATAAGGTATAGGATAGCTACTTCCTCCACCAAGGAAGGTTTAAAAAAAATGACTCATAAGCCAACATTGACAAATACTTAAACCATGCTACAATAACCCGTCACTCCTATTATATTCTCCTAGGAGGTTGATATTTATGTAGTTCCCTGTTTACACAATTTAAACACACTGACACAATTAACTCTTAATCATGAAACATTTACTAACCAACTATGGACTAAAAGCCTGGATGTCAGTTTAGGGAATAGACTGTACCACATGTCGCCTACTGAATGAGAGTGCTCTTCTTCTGACCTTCACTGTTTTCCTACTGGGAGAAGTCATTTCTCTCCTATTCTTGGGCCACTGAAGCAGTGTTAAACTCTTTTAGCTAGTAGAAGACATACCTGCACAGAATTTCCCAGATTTGCTTCTTTGGTTTTATGTTGAAACAATGTGATTCTCAGTGAAAGCAAATCTCTTTAATATGAGGATCTACAAAACTATTCAAGCCTGCAGAGGCTTTGAAGGTTTTTTTCCCCTTCTCAAACCATAGAAAGCAGAAGAGATCAATGTAAGCAATCTTTTGAGGGTTTTCTCTTCCCTGAAGCTGCTAGAAAGCCAGATAGCCTTTTTCCAGTTAGTGTTTCACCCACAGTTGTGGAACCTCTTCCTCCAATCAGCTCTTTCAAATATCTCTGATCAGATCAGCCACCTGCATCAGTAACAGAGATTATAGTCAGTTGATCTTTGTTTCTGTAAATCTCTCAGCTCCAAGAGGTCCTGGTTTGTTCTATCATCTAATTACTTACCCTCTACAAACAGATTTTCTTGTCCTCTTTTCTTGGCTTCTCTGATCTTTCTCCTACCCTAAGTCTTTTCTGATACTGATATTTTTCTGATACTACTGATCTTCTGCTCTAATTTCTAATGCTTTAAAATAGGTCTTCCTAATGTGAGGCAATGGCACACTCTAAATTAAATTAATAAACCCCAAATCCACGCTTTTGTCAAATATGATATAGTTATTACACAATAGTCCTATAGTCTCTAAGCAGTTATTTGATTTGAAATTTCTTAGCAATACACTTATGAGTCCTGAATATCCTCAAATTCAAATTAGTTGTTGGGAAACAATCCATGTTAGCTGTCAACACTTTTGTCTGAGAGAAGGGCTGCTTTCACTTAGGTCCATGGTAGTGACCCTAGGGCACACATGCCACAGGTAGCACACCTCTGTCTCCATAGCACAGAGTTCACCAGAGTTCTTTACTAGAAAGACAGAGGGAGGTGGGGTTGGGCTGTTCCCCCCTCCCCCTCTCCATGGGCCTGAGGACATGGCCTACCACTCCACCCAGCACCCCAATGGGAGCTCTTCCTCACTTCCCTGTCTGGGATAAGGTAGATGGCTCACATGTGTGAAGGTGTGAGGAGGACAACAGTCTGTTGAATCTGTGGTGAAAGTGATTCCCATAGTGGGGTTAGAGAGGAGCTATGTTTGAAGGAAGCATAACTCACAGCATGGTGCATAGCTGGAGGGGAGAGGAGCTAGAGGGCAGTGGAGTGCTGGGGCCACTCTCCTCCCCCTCTCCATACATGCCTAAGGACATGTCTCACATCACCCACCCCTCTGCCTAGTATTCCAATCAGAGAGCTTCCTCCTTTCCTTGTCTATGCACTTGCTGGGGTGGGGGTGGGGCAGGAAGGAACAGCATTCAATCTCTAAAAGTTTCACCATCACTGACTTAAGTCTTCTTAGTATTTGTTTATCTGAGGGGTTGTATTTTTTCAAGTCCTCAGAACTCTCAAGCTACTTTTCTGTTTCACACATGATATCTCTTTTCTTTCATACAATAGGTGCAGAACTTTATATTAAAACAAGAAGTATTTAATGATACTATTGAAGAGCCATTTCACTTTTATCTTAGATCTGTACCACTCATACTTTCTGGTAAGCCAGAACTACATGACTGATTCTCCTATCTATGGCCATCTCCTCCAAGAAGCAATGGAATAGCAAGAATGATCTCTTCTTGCCAGTATCCATACTCAAGAACTCTCCATTTCTCAAAACTCACAATGTAGCCACCAGGGTGCAACCATCTTGGGATTGCTTTTTACTCACTTGTACTCAGGAAAAGAAACCCAAAGGAGAAAAAGCAGCCAAGACCTTGAGATCCCATCTCTGACTCAACTAGAGAAATACATGCCCTAACTGCCATGAGTGGGTAGCTACCATTGCTGCTGGTGAAGAGAAGAGAAATAACCATTCCTCCACAATGGAAGTCCAAAGAAAAGACTTGAAGAGTCCTGAGATACTTGATAAGAAGGAAGTGAGAGAATGATAGGTGGAATTGGTCCTCTTTTAAGACTACTGAATGGGTAGCCTTTAGCACAGTCCTCCCACTCTCTCCCCAAACTGGTCATGAGAAAAACGGAACCAATGAGGGGATTACTTCATTCTAAAGTGCAAGTCCACAAGGACCAATAAGACATTGTTGCAAAATTCTGTGGCACAAATCCTCTAGCCCAGAGGGGCCAATAAGGGGTTGCCATGACATGTTAAAGCACAAGTCCTTTAAAGATGAACCAGAGTATGTATCTTCTCTGGGTTCAGCAGCTTAAGGAAGATTCTCTGATTACTACTATTGTATATATATATATATATATATATATATATGTGTGTGTGTGTGTGTGTGTGTGTGTATAAAATTTGGACCTATAACATCATTGGCATAAGATCCTCCCTTCATAAAAGGAAACTCCTTTGATACAGATGAACATAAAAATCATACATACAACTATATAGGCTTATATGTACTATGTATGTGCATATGTGTATTATACATACATGTATGTTATACATGTCTGTGTGTATATGTACATATACAAACAATAAATGAAAAGTAATTGGTGGGAGAAAATGCTAACAGCTGGGTGATCAGGATAGATCTCATAAAGGAGTTGGTACTTGAACTTAGCTTTGAATGGAAGTAGGGATTCTGAAAGATGAAAGTGCTGAGATAATGCTTTCCAGGGAGTAGAAAGAGATATGAATTGTTATGTTCAAGAAATACCAATTAAGCTACTCTGGCTGAAGAATAGAGTATATATAAAAGAAAGAAACATTATAACAAACCTGCAATGGTGGACTGGAGTCAGATTATAAAGTATTTTAATGCAAAATAGAGAACTTTGTATTGAATCTGAGAAGCAAAGGGGAAGTTTCCTGAACAGGAGAACAACATGACCAAACTGTGCTTTGGGTATTACCTTGGCAGCTGTGTGCAGGAAGGACTGGAGAGGGGAGAGTTTGGAAGCAGAGAAACCAATTAGTAGGTACTGCAATAATCTAAGTCAGAGGTGATGAGAGAATTTGCATGAGACATATTTTGAAATCAAAGATGATAAGATTTGACATCTGATTCAGGAAATATAGGATGAGGAAGAGGAAGCAAAGATAATGGCAAAGTTGTGAATCTGGATGCCTGGAAGGATGATAGGAGCTCCCTTCATAAGAAATAGGAAAGTCAAGAAGAAGGTGGCTCAGTAGATTGAAAGCCAGATATATAGAAGGAAGGTCTTAGATTCAAATCTGGCCTCAGATACTTCCTGGCTGTGTGACCTTGTCACTTAACTTCCATTGGCTAACCCTTACTGCTCTCCTGCCTTGGAACCAATACACAGTGTTGATTCTAAGATGGAAGGTAAGGCTAGGGAAGGGAAAGGGAAAGGGGAAGGGGAAGGGGAAGGGGAAGAAGAGGAAGAAGAGGAAGAAGAGGAAGAAGAGGAAGAAGAGGAAGAAGAAGAAGAAGAAGAAGAAGAAGAAGAAGAAGAAGAAGAAGAAGAGGAAGAAGAGGAAGAAGAAGAAGAAGAAGAAGAAGAAAAGAAGAAGAAGAAGAAGAAGAAGAAGAAGAAGAAGAAGAAAAGAAGAAGAAGAAGAAGAAGAAGAAAAGAAGAAGAAGAAGAAGAAGAAGAAGAAGAAGAAGAAGAAGAAGAAGAAGAAGAAGAAGAAGAAGAAGAAGAAGAAGAAGAAGAAGAAGAAGAAAGGAGAAGGAGGAAGATGAATATCCAGTGGGACAGTTCTAACAGACAGTTGGTGATACAGCTGGACCTCAGGAGTCTGGTCCATACCTGTGATTTCTCTAGTGTAGACAACCCATTGGTATAGAAGCTTCCTATATTGCTGGAGGCAGCATGATAAAATGGAAAGAAGACTAGCTCTGAAGTCAGAAGACCTATGTTCAAATACTACTCACTTTATAACTATCTGTGTATCTTATAGGAAGTAGCTTAATCTCACCAGGCCTCAGTTTCCTTATTTGTTAAATGAGAGCATTATACCAAGTGCTCCTTTTCAGTACTAGATCTATAATCTTATTCATAGCTCATTAGGTATTTGTAAATAAATTAAAGTATAACATCTTGGTATAGTGGGCATAGCACTGATCTTGGAGGGAAGAGGATATAGGTTTGAATCCTGTCCCAGGTATTTAATAGCAGTGTGTCCCTGGGCAAGTCATTTAACTGATGAATGAAGGTTGGACTCAATCACATCTAAGATAATTTCCAGCTCTAAATCTATGATTCTATGGTATAGTTAGACAATTCCTCTGTAATTTATAATTTTGGGAAATTGTCTGGACAACTATAAGTTTAAATGATTCACCCAGGGTCACTCAACCAGTATATGTCAGAGGTAGGTCTTAAACCCAAGTCTTTATGACCACAAGGCTAGACTGGATTCCTATCCACTATGCCACTCTGCTTTTCATAATTATATTTATTTATCTACTCACATATAGGAATAGATAAAATGAATTCCCTCACCAATTACCATCAATAATAGCTATCATTTAAATGGTGCTCTACATATATTATTTCATTTTATTCTCACACTAATCCTGGGAATTATTTTTTATATGTTATGCATTTTTATAACTCTTTCCTTCCTTCTTTCAATCAATATTTTATAATGAGTCTAAGGCAGAAGATCAGTAAATGTTAGGCAATAGGAGTTCAGTGACTTGCCCAGAGTCACAAGCTAGGAAGTATCTGAGGTCATATTTGAGCCCAGGACCCTCTGTCTCCAAACTTGGCTCTCAATTCATTGAGCCATCCAGCTGCCTCTGGGAGGTAGGTGTTATTATACTGTTTTTACAGATGAGCAAACTGAGACAGCAGTGACTTGCCTATGGTCATATAACTAGTAAGTATCTAAGACCATATTTGAACCGAGGAGTACTTGATCCCACATCCAATGTTCTCTCCACTGTACCTCCCAACTTGTTCATGATAAAATGCAAACGTGAACCACATCCATGCCAAATATGTGGGGAGACTCCTTTTCAATATGGGAAATAAGTATAAATTAATAAGAGAGGTAGTATGGAATTGTGGATAAAAAGTTGGCCTTGAAATAGGAAGACCAGAGTTCTTTTCACCTCTGATATGTCCTGGCTCTGTGTCCCTGGGGAGTCATTTAATCTTTTAATGCTTCTAGACAGCTCTCTGGGACAATAAGTTGCAGAATTGCATTGGATAGAGGGGTCCTCTTTAATAATGAAATCACACATTCTAACCAAAAAATGTTTTTAAAAAATATATACCCATGGAGCCAGCTGGCTGGCTCAGTAGATTAAGAACCAGATGGGAGATGGGAGGTCCTGGGTTCAAATCTTACCTCAGACACTTCCTAGCTGTGTGACCCTGGGCAACTCACTTAATCCCCATTGCCTAGCCCTTACCACTCTTCTGCCTTGGAACCAATACACAGTATTAATTCTAAGAAAGAAGGTGTGAGTTATCTATTGATCTAGCTAGCTAGCACTGTATTGATTCTAAGATGGAAGATATAAGAGTTAAAATAAATAAATAATAAGGTCCTTAAAGACACTTATTTAGCAAAAAAAGGAGAAAGAGCTTTGCATGAAAGAAGGAGCAGAGTTTTAAAAGATTATCACTTTGCTTACTTTTCAAAACTGAAATAGGCATGTGGAGTTTAACATCTCAATTAGAGAGAAATCCTATATAGATATGCATACATATACATATATGTTTAAATATAGGGGTGTGTGTGTGTATGTATATATACATATATGGATGAATAGAGCTATCCCTAAATACCTAGATCAAAGGTATAAGTTATTTGATAAGAGAGAGACATTTAAAAAAATAAACTTCTATATTTCTTTTCTGTGGAATTATGGTCCTTAGACTTCAAAATTGCTTGACTATAATAATTCTTTGCTGTTACATGTTCTAATAATCCCTTTGTTCTCACTGCCCTTAGATTCCCATGTTTAAGTCTGTATTCTTACCCTTGAGTCCTACAAGGTTTATATTTTGGGAAAGGGGGAAACCACTAAATTCTAGCAGTCTACATTAGAGATGGGATTTTTTTATATGAGGAGAAAACTAGGAAGTTATTTTTAATTTTTCTTCTGTCATCCTATAAGCTGAGCCCACATGTCAAGTTGCATACTATTGAGCATAGAACGTGGAATTCCCACAGGTCAGATAAGAATATCTCTCATGGAGAAGTGACTTGACCAGGGTGACACAGCTAGGAAGTATCTGAGGCAAGATTTGAACTGAGGACCTCTAGGCATGGCTCTCAGTCTACTGAACCACCCAGCTGCCCCCATATTTGGTTTTTTGTCTGTTTGTTTGAAACCTCTTACTACCTGTCTTAGGATCTATAGTACTAAATACCCGGTCCAAAGCAGAAGAGCAGGAAGGGCTAGGCAATTGAGGTTAAGAGAATGATACCAATCCCCTGGTAGTTTTGGTCTGATACTGGAATGAAATGAGGAGCTGAAAGGTAGCAAAGTGGATAGAGCACTAGGCCTGGAATTGGTACCACCTGGGTTCAAATCTGACCTTAGATACTTCCTAGTTGTGTATCCCTGGGCAAGTGAAGGGTTAAAGTAAAATTTTAATAAATCTTCCTTGTTGTATATTATAGACCTCACATTTACCAAACAGAGACTGGAGCTTCTTTGAACTTTGACCAGTGTTCTCAGCAGTTTCCCAAGGTCTCTGACTGTCTGGAAACACACTCCTGTGAGATTAACCCTTGTCTCGCACAGAATGTGCCGTCTTCCTGACTGCTGAATAAATTTTGAGACATGTTTTGCCTGGTTGCTTCTCTGGGCTCAGGATCCTGGCTGGGTCACTGGGACCCTGGAAGCAGTGATGCAAACTACAGTTGGCAAAAAGCCATCTTTGTTTTGAGGTCAATAAAAATCCCCTTCTGGAAAATGGACTTTGAAGTCTCACCCATGGAAAGTACATTTTGCCTGGGGCTTTCTTGAATAGGATTCTGAAATTCTAAGCAAAGGGACTTCCCAGCTAAGAATATTCAGGTGTTGGAGTATCCTCAATTTGGTAATGTCTCTTTCTATCTCTCTCTTATTATTGCTGGTGTTGTTATATTCATTTGTGCTTTCTGTTGATTCATTTATGCTTTCTGTTGTAAGCTAAATTGCTGTATCTTTGCATAATAATAATAAACCTTTTTATTTTTACCTTTTTACTTAAAAATGGCAAGGAGAAGCATATCTTATTGTAGGAGCAAATCTTGAACCACAAATACTTAAGTTAAGCAGCTGCATGCGTAACACCTTAATATCACAGCAAGTCACTTAGCCCAGTTGCCTAGCCTTTACACTCTTCAGCCTTAAAATCAAAATATCAACTCCAAGACAGAAGGTAATGAAATGAAACGAAATGAGACATTCATAGGTTATTCAACAGTTAATAAAAGGGGATTTACTTATCAATAGCAAAGATCATCTTCATGTGTAACCCAGATTGAATGACTTGTTATCTCCAGGAGGAGGGAAGGGAAGAAAGAAGAGAGACAATAAGGATCACATAATTTTGGGAAACTTACATGGAAATTTGATATTAAAATAAATAAATAACCAAATAAAAGGCCATCTGCATATTAGTTGTTTATTGTGGTCCACCAAAGCCAAGCATTAGAGAGAAGCTGGAATACCAAATCTCTGTTTGTATTCAAGGGACCAGGAAATAATAACAATGACCTTTAAGACTCTGAACCAATTAAATCTAGAGAATGTGATGGTTTTATAACTTGCATGAGAGAGAATTAGATATTGTTCACACCACACCATCCAGAGTGATTTGATCCCAGATACATGGGTTTTATGCATTTGTCTTTCATTTTTCTGGTGTGGCCAGTCAGTGGTTTACTATGAAATTACTTATTCAGAAAAGGTAGGGAAAATGTAGGAAAGCATGATTGTTTCTCCTGCCCCAGAAAATCCTGGAGAGCCCCATATTAAACCAATTGACCACCTACTTCTATACTCTTTTCCCCCTTAGATTAAGTGATGATCCATTCTTCTGGTTCTCTTTCTACCTTTCTACCTGAGCTTTCTCTGCATTCTTTCCCTTTTCAATCTCATTCACTCATGTGACTTTGCCAATTCCCTCTGTGCTGATAACTCTCAAATCTGTACCTCTAGACCTAAGCTCTTTTCTGAGCTGCAGTTTCAGGAAGTCCACTTATACCTCATATGCAACATTTTAAAACTAAGCTATCTTTACCCCTTAATCAGTTCCTATTTGTAGTGCCCAGAGCCTCTGTGACTGCTTCCCCAACATCTTGAATTGAAAGAAAGGATTCCTAGAGAGGAGGTTTTATAAGGAACCTGAAGGATTGCATTTCCCATACTATCATGGATGAAACACCTCTGATGTACTTCCCTATGATAATCAGCCAAACTTAATTGGCTTTTTTTTTTTTGGTAAAGGGTATTTACTAAAATGGTTTAATAAGAATAGTTGGTACCAAAAAATCTAGGCTATTATGCTCTCTTAGAAGTACACAGAATTGGGGCAGCTAGGTGATTCAGTGGATTGAGAGTCAGACCTGAAGATGGGAGGGCCTGGATTCAAATTTGACCTTAGTTACTTCCTGGCTATGAGACTCTGGGCAAGTCACTTAACCCCAGTTGCCTAGCACTTATTGCTCTTCTGCCTAGGACCCAATATTTAGTACTATAGATTCTAAGACAGAAAGTAAGAGTTTTCAAACAAACAAACAAAAAAAAACAAGTACACAGAATTCAGGGGAAGTGTGGACTTAAAATTACAATACACTGTTGATGGGACAGAGCCAAGATGGTAGCTTAGGAGCAGTGAAAACTGAAACCACTCTAACAATTCTTCAGTCTTTAAAAAGTACCTCAAAATAACAGGAGTCAAAAATCAACAACAAGATGGAATGAAGGTGATCTCCTACTTAACACAATTTGAATTCTAGGCAGAGAGAGTCAATTTTCACAGGATAAAGAGGGACTAGATGCAGAACTGCATACATAGAAGTGCTAGACAACCACCATCCCCCACCTACTGTGCCAGGATCCAAGTCTGGGCCCAGGCCAACTCTGCGATCCTGGGACCCTGCCTACACCAACAACCGAGTACCCCAGACCCACCCCCTTAAAGTCCCAGGCCCTGGCACCAGCCCACAATGAAGTCTGGAAGCTCTTGGCCCTTTCAAGCCTTCACTATGGTGAAGCCCTTTGCCCCAGGACACAATAGTTCAGGGTGCTGAGTCCTGCAAGTTGACAGCAGAGGAGACAGAATCATCAGCTTTTAGAATTCCCAGTCCACAGGCAAAAGAAAAAAAAAGGCTGAGAAAAGAACAAACAGCAAAAGAAACACCTAACTGTAGAAAATTTCTATGGCAACAAAGTGTAAGGCACAGAGTCATCTGGGGACAGTGAAAGCCAAGCAACCACATGGAAAGCTTCAAAGAAAAATGGGAATTGATCTCAGATGCTGTAAGAACTCAAAAAAGGGTTTTAAAAAAAGGCAGGTAGAAGAGAATGAGGGAAAGAAATTAAACTAATGCAAAAAAAAAAATAGCAGCTTAAAAAGCAAATTTGGTCAACTGAAAAAAGAGGCACAAAAATCCAGTGAAGGAAAGTTCCACGAAGAGAAGAATGTACTAAACAGAAAAGGAGGATCAAAAATTCTTAGAAGGAATTTAGAATTAGGCAAATAGAAGATAATGACTTCATGAAACATCAAGAAACAATTAAAAAAATCAAAAGAATGAAAAAATAGAAGAAAGTATGAACTATCTCATTAGAAAAACAACAGACCTGGAAAAAAGATCCAGGAGACAATTTAAGAATTATTGGATTACCTGAAAATCATGATAAAGGGAAAAAACTCTATAAGTGGATGAAAAAAAGTTATATATCCAAATTACAAGCAGAACCAAAGTTGTGAACATATAAGATTTTTTGTTTTTTAATTTTTTTTATTCTGAACTGAACAGATGCCATATAAAAATGACCATTTCCATATAATAGAAAGTGAATGTGAAATAGTGAATACTATATACAATTTACTTTTCCTTTTAAGTATATAATATATGTAGAATTATGGAATAAATTCCACATGTTAACTTTTTAAAAAAATGTCTAGACATCATATTACAAGAAATTATCAATGAAATACACTGTCATGAGGTAAATGGATAGGATATACATGGGACAAAGGGACAAATTCATATTCCCTGGCTTCCAAATTCAATAATTAGCATTATTTTCTGGTAAAAGAGGTCAGATTCTTTCTAGTTGCCTCCTTCCTTGGCTGGCTATCTTTTTTTTTTTTAAACCCTTACCTTCCATCTTGGAGTCAATATTGTGTATTGGCTCTAAGGCAGAAGAGTGGTAAGGGCTAGGCAATGGGGTCAAGTGACTTGCCCAGGGTCACACAGCTAGGAAGTGTCTTAGGCCAGATTTGAACCTTGGCTATCTTTCAGTAGCTATCTCTGTCCATGTTGATCTTTGGTGTGTGTCTTTTTGCTGTTAGCTAGATATTGTTTTTGCTATCCAGTGGCATACTCAGTAGGAAAATGTGGAGAGTGAGAGAGAGAGAGAGAGAGAGAGAGAGAGAGAGAGAGAGAGAGAGAGAATTCTCCCTCCATCTCCAAGAATGATTTTTTTCTGAATCTGGAGTGATTCCTTGAGAGATGGCTGGACTGGGTCAACTACTGAAATTCCTTTGCTATTTAAATTCTCCAGGAATGTAGTTAACTTTTTTCATTAGCTAGTTAGGTTGTTATCTACTCAATCCAATTAAAGAGGAATTTCTTCTTTGTAGAGAAATCACAATACTAAACTGTCTTATTTGGACATTTAGAACTTTGTCATTGGGACTATCTTTAAACTGAACATCTTGTAATTCATTATAATAATTGGGATAGGAATGCAAATTTATCCTTGTATCTTTCTGACTTCTCTTGTCTATGGCACAACTATTAGTTCTGCATTATTTCAATTTCCTGCCTTTTTTTATTTGGTTCTGTCCTAGTGCATCTTTCACCTATTGAAATGTCCCAAATGGGTTTCTTACCTCCAATTTACCCTCTTTCCCTTCTTAAAATGCTTAACATTATTGCTAAATTAATCTTCATGCATATAAAAATGTGATGGTGAGTTGATGTAATCAATCAAATCATTACCACCTCACTTAAAATATGCTTTGGCCTGTCCAAACATATTACTATTTATTTTTAAAGTACAAGCCTATTATATTAATTTATTAATGTGACACCAATTTTTTATGAATGTGACATTATTTTCCTCCTCCCTTTAATGCTGGTTATACTGCTTATGAGATTTTAAATGGTTGAGGTCTTAAACTGTAGTGATTAAAATAGTGGAAGATATAAATTGTGATAGATATAAGAGAGGGTGAGTAAATTTGACCACAGAAAATATGTTTCACTACAGTGTCTTGGTTTTTAAATCAAATATAAGGTGGTCGCCAAGGAAAGATATTCCCAATTATTCAAATACCCAAGTCAACTGGGTTTTATAGAAATTTTTAATTAATAATATAATGAGGAATTAGAGAAAGAGAGAAAGAGTAGGAAAGGAATAATTATGAAGGGCCTCAAGCCAATATGGCCTTAGACCTGAGTCTTAAGAGAGAGAATCAGTCAGTCCGTTTTTTAACACTCACCACAAGGTCTGCCTAAACAAGGATTCTAGTGACACCAGGCCAGCTCCATCTCAGCTGACTTCACCAGAGAGCCTTCCAGCAAGACCTCCTTAGAGATTGTCCTCCAAGAGCTTCCCTTCTCCAGAGCCTCTCTCAAGAGATTCTTTCCCAAACGATCCTCATCAGAGATTCTCCAAAAGAGATTCTCCAAAAGGATTTCTCCAAAAGGATCTCTCCTCAAGAGATTCTGCTTTTTCTTATATAGGGGTTTTTCTCCCATGGGACCTCCCCTAAGTCCCTACATCTACCAATCACGGTAGACACTTTCCAAAGGACTGCCCATCTAAATTCCTGCTAAATTGACCAATCTCCTCAGTAAGTCTGAATCAGAAAAAATGCTGCTGTGTCGACCAAATCTCCTCAGTAAGTCTGAACAAGAGAAAACACAGCTGAATCAACTAATCTCATCAAGAGAAAACTTGCCCGACCCTTTTAGGTACCTAGCATCCCATTGTATCAATTCTAAAAACAGGCCTGGCTCAAAGAACTCCTTGCCTTATTATAAGCATGAGTCCAAGTACTTTCATTGTTAAGCAAGGAGTTTTTTTCCCCCTTAAGTAAGTCTTAAGTAAGGTTGGAATAGAGGTCCTCCCATTTCTGATCCTGGCGAGTTCTCACATCAAAATGGGGAATGTTTCTCAGTAGGGAATTTATTCCAATTAAGAATTCCCTGATGGGGAAATTTTTAACATTCACAAGTCTGAGAGATTTCAAGATTTACATGCTTGTAATAATCTAAGACCTGGATGTGCAAAGTGAATCCTTTTGTCCCATGGAATACTTCAGGAAGTGCAGTTCCCCAACTCAAACTCTGAAATCTCCAACCTTCAAACCATAGTCATACCCATCTGAATATTTCCAGCAGCAAGTATAGGAATGGAATTTAGATGGAAGAGAGAAAGAGAAAGGGGGAAAAGAGATGAGAAAAGAAAGATTACAAATTCATCTCCTCACTAAGTGGACCCCCAAGTTTGAGAGTAGACATTCTTTGCTGTTGAGGTGATGTCTCCTCTCCCATATAGTTCAGTCTCAGTATAAACTACTGGAGACATGATGATGAAGGTGATTTAACCCTAAAATTCTCCTCAACAGTATTATGATACACAACCCACAACCGCAATCCTAATCCTAATTCATGTCCTAAAAAAACAAACAAACAAACAAACATATCCAGTGGTCAAAGATTAGCAAGTCTGATAGGGAACCCAGGCTTAGCTAAGACTTGAACTGAGGTAAGAGAATACTTGGCTATAAGAATTAATGAATAAAGACAAAGTCAGGAAACTTGTGGGGTTAATGGGAATAATTTAGGTTCAGTTGCAGGTGAGAGGAACTGTACTGTACTGTGACAGCCGATATCCATACTGGGTCAGAACCTTTAACCTAACTCCCTTGCCACCATGTTTTGTTCAGTTCCACAGAGCTTCTAGGCTTTCTTCTATCTGCTCCTGTCATATTGAGTCCTGGACACCATACTGAGAATCCACTCCTTTTTTTGATGCTCTTAGGGTCCAACATTAATCCCCATAATCCCAATCTCACTTTCCTGTCCACTAAATCACCCCTTATCCTTCCGAGAACCAGCCACCCTAAAAGGATAACAAGATTCTAGTCTACCCTTGCCCAGGCCCTTTCCCCGCCCAGAGGCCCCTTTCCCTCCCCTTCTCCTCCCAGTCAGACTGGGTTGACATCAGAGGGTGTTCCCCTGGAAAAGAAATTCTGAGTTACCCGGTCCAAGGCCCAGCTCCAAGCAGCCCCTAGCTCACTCGCTCCTGGTCCCTATCTCTACTCCAGGCTGCTAGTCCCCAAATCCGTACATTAGTTGGCTGAGGCTAGAGGCCTTAACCTGACGATCCTCCCCTTCCCCCTACCAAATTCAAGATTCGGCTAAACCAGATCCCCTAAGACAGCTCAGACCCACTAAGGCAGCTCGAGTTCCCCCACTTCCAGTGAGGAAATGGGGCGACCAGGGACATAGGAACGGGTAGTCCGGGAACCTAGGAGTCAACAGATAGAATATACCAGAGCCCTCTGCTACTGAGACTAGAAAACTGATCACAGTTCCCAGGCTTCGAGGGGGAGCTGTCCAGCGAGTCGGGGTTCCTCTCTTTGAGGGGGAGGAGGGTCAATAGTTTTGGCGGGGCAGGAAGAAAGAAGAGGCCAGGGAATGGGGAGGGGAAGCTGACGCCCCTTCTAGCCGTCCGGTCCGGGGCGTCCCCCGCCCCCCTCCCCCCACGTGTCCACAGCTGCCCCAGCCCCTCGGAGGAAACGGCGCCGCTTCCTGCGGCTCGGGCTGGGGATATAGGCGTCCAGCCCCCCGCCCTGGCCCCGGCTCTGGGTCCACCAGCTGCCTTTCTGCTTCAGCTGCACTATGGCTTCAATCGAGACCCGCTGCTCTGGCTGTCCTCATCTCCCTGCGACCCCAGCCAGACTTCGAAGCCCCCTCTGGCTCCTCCTCCTGCTCTGCTGTGAGTGAGATGCTTCCCGGGGCTAGGGAAAGGGGAGCCAGAGAGAAAGTTCGGGGAGAGAGGCAGGAGGAAGGACGGTTGTGAGGGACCGGGATGGGGGAAGGCAGAGAAACTAAGGAAGCGGTGAGTCTGGGTTTGGCGCTCCATGTGCCCAGAATCCTCCACCCCAACCCCTCTCGAGGGAATCTAAGCATCGTACTAAAAAGGGGAAGCCGAATTGAGGGATGGGATGTGTACCAGTGGATGGGCTTTATGGGGGCGGACAGGGGTTCAAAAAAGCTGTGGCCTGACTTTTAAAGCATGCTTTTGTCCCAATTAGCTTCTTTCTGGGAGCTTGGAGAAACCTATGCATGAAAGAATCAGTGCCCTTGCCCTAGTATGCTAGTCCCTAGCCAAGCTAATTCAGTAACTGAACAATGATAGTTTACATTTATATTGCAGTTTGAGAGCACTTGTCTTGAAGCAGTCCCTGTCAGGAAGGTAATGAAATATTAGTTTTTCCATTGTGCAAAAAGGGAAATGAAGGCTTTAGAGTTTCAGTGACTTGGCCATCGACAGTAAGTCCTGGACTTGAGTATCTCATGTCTTTCAGGCTTTGGGACTGGAACCCACCTGAGCCTTCTGACTCTGAGGTCATTTGCTCATTCTAGCACATCACATCACCTTTCCTAACCAAGCTGGGGAAAGGTTGTTTGTTTTTATCCTTTCCGATTTCCCCTCTCCACTCCTAAATTCTTAATCCCGCCCCCCTTCCCCTAGTCTCTTTGTAATCCCCATTGTTTGCTTTCTCACTTGTTAAAAGCTTTCTCTTCCCACAGCTATCCTAAATGCCCAAGGCTCTGGTGCTCAGACAGTCCCTAATGTCACCGACATGGAACCCTCTACATGGCAGAACAGTGAGTATCTAATGACTAAAGAAAAGTGACTTTGGAGAAAGGGTCTATCATTGCTCCCCCGAGAGCACTCCCTTTAGGTCCTCCATTATTGGCCCTTTCTAGCTGTGTACTTCTTCCTCAGTAAATACCATCATTATCCTTCCATTTTGTTTCCCTTTCTCCTTCAGTGTCCTTCACTGTTTTAAACTGTCTGTCTCCCCAGCCAGAATTTACTTAAAAGAGCAATTTGAAAGTATCCAAAGCTTCCATGGGATCTGGGTTTGGAAGGAGGGGGTGGGAGGGAGAAGACACCCTTGATGGGGAAGAAAATGGTCAGGGTTGAAAGAGAGGAAGAATGCAAGAGTACACAGGTATGAGGGATCTTTTGCATCTGTGCCCATAGTGATGACCTCAGAGCAGAACTATGAACTAACAGCCAGACAATGCTGGTTTTCCTATGAGGACCACATGAGAAACATCAGCACAGAGCATTGGTGTGAATGGGACATGATCAGCAGGTAGGAGGCAGAGGCTGGGTTGGAATCTAGACTCTGCACCTGGGGATATGGACTTGAACCTGAAGGGTGGGACCTACTTCTAAGGACTGGGGATAGTCTAGAAGAATCAAATACAAATGAGGGTAGGACCCTGGATCTGGGGTGGGCCAGTGGCAGAGGAGATGGCCTTTGCCCAGCCCTCCCTCATTCTGATTATCTTTTTACCCATTCCTGCATTACCTACAGGCCCTACAGCGACCTGCAATACTGCCTGGAGAAAATGGCAGAATATTTAAAGCTGGGTTTTCCCAATTCCTTGGCTGAACAGATCATCTTCCACAGCCACCAGATGTATTTTGCCAACTGCTCACTAGAGAGGCGGCCCCTCTTCTTCGACCCCCCAGAAGAGGTGCTGCTAGCACTGATCATTGCTCCCATCTGCCTCATCCCTTTCCTTGTCACCTTGGTGGTATGGCGGAGTAAGGACAGTGAGGTCCAGACATAAAATGTCCCTGCCCCTTGTCAAAATATTTCAGACCAATTTCTAGTTCTTCCCCTCCCCTGGGACTCTATTGATAATTCCATCACCCCACCCTTCCTTGCTCTCAACTACTCCCTGGGGAAGTGCAGTTTGAACTTCTGGTGGGAATGGGGGCAGAACGGGAAAGAGAAGTGGGGATATGGGCTCTAGAATCACCATGATAAATAAACAAGTTGGGGGGTTCCCCCTAGAGGGTCTCTATAAAGCTCCGTGCCTGTCTTCTCTCTGAGTCTTTGTATCTGGCATAGTCCCTGGGCTTGGGGTAGCAAGTGTGGAAAGAGCCTATAGTTTTCTCATAAAAGCTTTCCTGATCCTCTCCTCCATTCCTGCTCCTTCCTCTGAGGGTAGGGCCCTTCCTGCCACTACTAACCCAGCTCCAGGAAACATTCAGGAAACAACTCCCATCCGCCCTGGATAGGGAGATAGGGTGGGGAGGGAGGCGGGGATGATAGCATCCCTGCTTCAGTGCCCTTAGGTTTCTTTTTAGGGCCTCAGAGGCTAGGGATGCTAAGGAGATTCATCTAAAGTAGGTAGTATGCACCAGAGGTCCTCTCCCTGTTACACTGAGCTCCCTGCTAGTCCCTCTCCCTCCCACCCATCCCTGCATCCCCCCAGCTGGAGGCATCCTCAACAATGCTGGTCATCAAACTGCAACCTGACCAAATGCTGCCCTCTGGTGTCCACTCAAGTCAAGGATACCCGAAGCTGGCTGGGTCCAGTGAAATGACCCAAAGATGGCAGACCAGACTCTAGCATGCTATACTTGCTAGTTTCTCCAGAACATAATTACCTACTTCTTATGATCCCATGTCCTCCCCAAGAATACACCTGCCCATTTCTTTGAACACAGGGCCTCCTCCAGGTATACATCTGCTTTAGACACCCCTACCTGCTCTCTGGAACTTAACCACACCTTTCCTCTTTATGAGCGATATCCATGTGCCCCAGTTATGTTCCCTGGGACACACCTATTTGTCTCTTTTCATGGATACACACCCCTTATTTCCCATGAACATACCTGTCTGAAATCTGGGATAAACTTAAATTCCTTCAAGCAAACTCCTTTCCTTCTCCATTAAAATACTTGACAAGTACATGGTCTCATTCAAATGACCCTTAGGGTTAAGAGGTGGAGTCCTAGAAAAAGGACTTCTGGGAAAGAAGCAAGCTCTGACACAGGATTCTGGAGGGCTGAGGAAAGAGAACAGACAAAATACACTCTCCCCTAGTAATCTCCTTGCCAATCGGTACCCAGGGGAAAAGACACAAAGATGCCTGCACTGGAGACATTTCAGAGACCTTCCAGACAATGCAGATGTGCCACTCTTGAGCTCCAGAGGCTTACTTAAATGGGATTTTCCCTCCTGAATGCCATACAAACCAGCTGAGATAGATACCGGTGCTCAAGGGCAGCCCAATTATTTGCAAATAAACCAGTCAGAGTCTTTTGTTAAATTACGCCCTACTCTTTGTAATCCCATGGACCCATAGCCCCCCAGTACTGTCCATGAGGTTTTCTTGGCAAAGATACTAAAGTAGTTTGCCATTTCCTTTTCCAGTGGATTGAGACAAACAGAAGTTAAGGTTAAGACTTGCCCAGAGTCACACAGCTAGTAAGTTTCTGAGACTGGAGTTGAATTCAGGTCGTCCTGACTCCAGGACCAGCACTCCATCCACTGAGCTACCTAGCTGCCTCTTATTGTTCCTTAAATCTCTATATACCATTGCAGGGGGCAGCACCGTTATTTCGAATATATTTTCCCTATTCCTCTGGGACTTGTTTGGTTACTAGGAGGCAGTTTGGTGATTAAGTGGATAGTACTGGGCATGGAGACAGGAAAACCCAAGAGGTCTCTATCTGCACCAGTTTCTTCATCTATAAAATGGGAATAAATAATAAAGTTGTCAGGATAAAATAAGACTATTTTAAAGTACTTTGCACATCTTAAAAGAACTATATAAATGCTTGCTGTTATTACTACAGTGCTAGAAATGTCTATCCTCCAAGGTCCTACCCTTTTTGTCTTCTTCTCCATAGGAGAGAGATATGTTTGGTCATCTCCCTGAATGGGTGGAAACTTTCTGTGTGTGTGTGTGTGTGTGTGTGTGTGTGTGTGTGCCCACAGCACAGTGGTGGAGAATTGGCTCACACTAACATGGACATCCTTTCTTTCTACTGATATGCAATTTAGTTGCCACATTACTTACCCTATCTGTGGTCAGTTGACTCCCTACCCTCATATAAATTATTCTGTATCTGTTCTTCACATCTTGATGCTTCAATGTTCTCTAATTTCTTTGTTCACACTTCTCTTGAAGGGCTGGCTAGCTGGTTTGTGCTAATGGCCAGCCTCATTCTTCCTTCTGCTCCCTTTGTACATTTGTAATAGGAGGGGACAGACTATAGGCTCCTGCCCTTTCTTTTTTCCTTCTACCTTTACCACCTGGTGCAGAGACTTGACTTTATAGCCTTGTTTGCCAAGGGCTTCTCCTACTCCTTAGAAACAAAGTTCCCTGAACTGCTGTGTACTCATGGTGAGAAGGCTGCTGTTTGTTGGCTCTTTTCCAATTCATTTCATTCTAACCCAATCCAATCCAACAAGCTTTAAAAAAAAAAAAAGATTTTTAAGGATATATTTTGTTTTTGCAGCACTTTCATTTCCAAATATATCCCTTTCCCCTCCCCTAACCAGCAACCCATCTCTTTTAACAAGGAATCTTTTATTAAACAGAAAGAGAGAAAAAGAAAACAAACAGTGAAGCAAAATTAAACAACATACCAACAGAACCTGACAATATATGCAATGTTCAACACTCATCTTCTCTCACTTTTGCAAAGAAGTGGGGAGGTGCATTTTTTTTTCATCTCTTCTCTGGTGCCAAGCTTGGTCAGTATAATTATTCTATGTCCAGTTTTTCTCTCTCTCTTTCTTTTTTTGGCCTTTCCATTTCCATTTTTGTCTTCCTAGTTCTGCTGATGTCATTCTTCCTCACTTTAGAGGTCTTATCATGTTTCTCTGAATTTTTCATATTCATCCTCTCTAATACCACAGTAATATTTAATTACACGAATGCACCATTCTTTGTTTAGACATTCCCAATGGATAGATGTCAACATGGTTTCCACTTCTTTGCTACCACAAATAAAAAATGCTTCTATAAAAATATGATTACATTTGGGACTTTTCTTTCCATTTGGGACTTTTTCAGATATATGTCAGCAGTGAGATCATTGCATCAAAGGATATTAATATTTTCATAATTTTTAGGCATAATTCCAAATTTCTTTCCAGAAGCAATGGACCACTCTATCAATAGTGTACCTCTCTTTCTGAAGTCCCTTCAGTGTTAACTATTTCCATCTGTCACCTTGGCAAATTTTCTGGTTTTAAGGTTAAACAGAGAAGTTTTGGTTACACTTCTCTTAAAGGATTTAGTGCTATCTTTCATATGTTTATTAATACTTTCAATTCTTCCCTTGAGAACTGTCTGTTCATATCCTTTGACCATTTATTTGTTGGGGAAAGGATCATAGATTTAGGATTAGTAGTGATCTTAGAGATTGTCAAATACAAACCTGAGGAATCTAAGACCCAAAATGTAAAGTGATTTTGCTGAAGGTAAGTGGGAGTGTTAGGATTCAGAGCCAGGTCCTCTTCATCCAAATCCTGTGGCTTGTGCACTGAACCATGTTGCCTGCATGTTGGTGGATACCTCTTGGTCTTATATTTTATTCTCTGTATATTTTAGATATCTTTATATCCTTATGGGAAGCTTCTTATCCTAACTGCATTGATTTTGTTCATGCAAAAAAAATTTCAAACTAACCTCTTGTTATGTTTTAAAATCATCTCTAACCCTTCCTTAATTAAGAAATTTCTTTCCTTTCTTCTCCACCCAACCCATCATAACTGTGAAAGGTATCTCATCTCATTATCTTCTAAATATGTTATGATGTGATCTTTAACAATCAGGGCTATGTCCATTTTGAGCTAATTGTGGTTTTTGCCAAACTTCTTCCCACTTTTTCCTGGCAGTTCTTGGGAAATACGAAGTTTTTCTCCAAGTACCTTATATTATATTGAATACACTTAGTTATGGAGTTCTTTTTTTCTGTTTCTCTCTTATCTACATCTAATCTACATTCTTATTTTCTAACCAATACCAAATTTTTTTTAACTCTTACTTTCTGTTTTAGTAACAACTCTAAAACAGAAGGTCAAGGGCTAGACAAACAGAATTAAGTGATTTGCCCAGGGCCACACAGCTAGGAAGTATCTGAGGCCAATTTGAATCCAACTTCCCCAAAGACCAACTAGCATTTTTTACACAGTTTTGATTCTAAGACAGAAGAATGGTAAGGGCCAGGCAGTCGGAGTTAAGTGACTTGCTTAGGGTCATACAGCTAGGAACTATCTGAGGCCAGCTATAAATTCAGGTCCTCCTGACTCCAAGTCTGGCTCTCTATCCACTGAACACCCAGCTATACGCCATTCCTCATTTCTTTTAAGAGTATTTCCAACAGGCATTTAGTAAACATGTGCTGCTACCAGGCCAGCATGAGGTACTGAGAATCCAAAGACAAAACAAAATATTTCTTGAATTTTAAGAGCCTGGGGAAAGATGCAAAAAAGATGGGAGGGAAGATGAGAAGAAATAGTTGTGAACAGACATATCTATATCAATAGACACATGTATTGATAAACATAAATCCATGTAAATATATAGAAAGCTCCATGTAAACATACATGTGTATGTGCATGTCTATCTATATATCTATATATATATATATCTACATGTGTATCTATCTATATGCATGTGTTTGTTTTTTAGGAAGAAGAAAGAGTGAATACTAACTACTAAGGGGAATAAGAAAAGTTTCTCCTAGGAGATGGCTCCTTGATGAGCCTTGAAGAAAGGTTTCTAAGAGGAAGAAGTGAGAAAGCATAAGGGACAACTTGTTCAAAGGAGGGAAATGGGATGCTGAGTTCAAGAAATTGCAAGTGGGGTTCTTGGAGGTAGCTGGGTGGTTCAGGGGACTGAAAGCCAGGCTTAGAGATGGGAGGTCCTGGATTTAAATCTGGCCTCAAACACTTCCTATCTGTGTGACTCTGGGCAAGTCACAACCCCAATTGCCTAGCCCTTACTAGTCTTTTGCCTTAGAACCAATATTCAGTATTGATTCTGAGATGGAAGGTAAGGGCTTTTATTTTTAAAAAAAAGAAAGGAAAGAAAAGAAAAGAAAGGAGAAAAAGAAAAGAAATAGTAAGTGGGCCTGATTGATTAGAAGTGTGAAGGGTACTAATATGCAACAACAACAATAATAATAATAATGGCTCACATTTACATAGCACTCTCAATCCACTGAGCCACGGTGCTGGTTAAGTGACTTGCCTGCCCAGGGTCACACAGCTATGCGCTAAGGAGTTGACAATTATTATCTTTTTTGATCCTAACAACAACCTTGGGAGGTAGGTGCTGTTGTTAACCCCATTTTACAGATGAGAAAACTGAAACAGCAATCACAGAGACTTGCCCAGGGCCAGGGCTAGTAAAGGATTGGGTCTGGCTTTGAATTCAGGTCTTCCTGAATCCAAGCCTAGCACTCCCTCCACTATGCCACCTCACAACAAATTTGAAAAGGGAGGTTATGGCCTTTTATGTATTATAGTAGTATTATGACCATAATACTATGCTAGTTATATATTTTATTCTGGGAACCACTGAAGTTCTTTAAGTAGGATATTGACACATATTTATATTTTAGGAATATTAATTTCAGAATATAGACCATCCCTCAAACTACCTAGCCTATCCTGTCAATTCAATAAACAGGGATAAAAGTTTTACTATATGCTAGAAAATGGAGAAATGGATGAAAATGAAACAATCCCTGCCTTCAAAGAGTTTACATTCTCCTGAGAGATGCAAAGTATATACAATTAAGTAAAAACAAGGTGATTTGAGGAAGGAAAAAGTTGAACCTTGAAGGAAAGATTCCAAGAAGTGGAGATGAGGAAGAAACTGCTTGGATGGACTCACAGCAGTGAGAGATGGATTGCAAAGTTTGGGGAATGCCTAATGGTCTAGTTTGGTTCGAATGTAGCTTTTCTGAAGGAGAATACTATGAAACATCACTAGAAAGGTAAGTGTTGGGCAGGGTTTTTAATGTCTAGTAATATCTTACTTTCCTGTTTGAACCAATATGAGAAAAGACCATTGTACTACAAGAAATAATAATACTGAGCCTCCTCCTGAGGCAAGGCTCTCATGAACGTGATGGTGTGCAGTAGAGGGTACAGTGTCTTCTCCAGGTCAGTGGCTTGGCTGTTCCTGTCATAGGAACAAGTATCAAGGAAACTTGGGAAGGGGGCAGCTAGGTGGTTCAGTGGATTGAGAACCAGGCCTAGAGATAGGAGGTCCTGGGTTCAAATCTGGCCTCAGACACTTCCTAGCTATGAGACCCTGAGCAAGTCTCTTAACCCCTATTGCCTAGCCCTTACTGCTCTTCTGTCTTGGAACCAATTCAATATTGATTCTAAGAGAGAAAGTAAGGGTTAAGAAAAAAAAAACCTGAGGAAGTGTCACATAGCTAAAATATCATAGTCTTCCATATGCAGGAATCAATTAATTGACTGACTGACAAATCCACATCAAGAGAAAAGTTCCCTGGCTCTTAGACAACACAACTATGCCCTTCCTGAATTCAAGATCTGTAAATAATCCACCCTATCTAAATGCACCAAGATTGCAGCCAGATTAATAATCTACCACCAATTGATACCATCTCTTCTGTTCCTTAAATCTTTTCTCTGATAACAATGGCAGAATAATTGCTTGAAATATATTCCACCTGGCCTCTGTTCAATTTCTCTAATTATAGTGCCAATAGTACATTCCCTTGGATGCACCTGCCCTTGCTATGAACCTTCTCCCTGCAGTCATCCTCTTCTCCCTGCAGACAGTCATCCTCTTCCAAAAGATGCAACCATCTGCTACCCGGGCTCCCACTATTCTCTTCCAAGGATGTAACGTTTCTTTCCATGAACACATCTGTGCTCTTCAGGTAGCGAATCACCTCTGTATTTAACATGTCTGTCCTATTTCATATCTATTCCTCCCATGAACCCACATATAGCCAACAACACACCCATTCTTTCCCATAAATATTCCTGGGATACACTCAGCCTTAGTCATTTCAATGAAATGTTATTAAGTATTCAGGAAATGTAGGTCAGTGTGCTAGGTCCTGAAAAGATACAAAGTTTGCATTTACATTATGTGCAACTCCTTCCACCTACATGGAGTATAATTCCTCTACTTATTTTGTGTCTATACACACACATACACACACAACTCAAATTCAGTAGAGTCTTAAAGGGTTGCTGTGGGCAAAAACTTCATCACTCTGTGGCTAACTTAGAGATGAGACTCTGAATTTCGCTAGGCTAACAAATAGCACCCATGAAGGTAGCTGGAGCAGGCACTGGGGAAGGCTTAGAGTTTGGTCAACCAGCAAAGAAGCAAAAGTCATCTGCTGCATCCCAGGCCATCACCAGTCATCCTGACTTTTGTCCTGCCACTGGACTTGGATGACTCTGGCAGAGAGAGTGAGGCGGATGACTTTGTATAGCTCTGCCTCATTGGAACCCAATTCAAATGCAAGTCAAGACATCATCCCATGACGTCATCGGTCCTCTTTGAAAATGAAAGATGAACAACAATAATAACAATAGCCAGACTGGTCTTCAAATGGCAGACATAAGTTCACTCTCCAGCTCGGTAGGTACTGCCTATCCCTTACTGCTCTTCTGCTTTGGAACTATTACAGTATCAATTCTAAGACAGAAGGTAAGGGTTTAAAAAAAATAAAGAAAAGAGTAAGGGGTAAGCAACTAGGGCTAAATGACTTGTCCAGGATCACACAGCTAGAAAGAGTCTGAGGCCAGAGTTGCTCTCTAATCACTGAACCATCCAGCCACCCCTCTTAGTATTCTTTCTAAGGAAAGAAAATTGGTTTCTTCTTGGGAGGAATTAGAGGGTGCTGAATGGAGGAAGTAAGATTTCACTGTGTGAAGAGATTCAAGAGGTGGACCTGGAGGTGAGAATCACAAATCTGAAAGAGGAAGAGCTCTTAGAAGCCATCTAATACAGCCCCCTCATTTTACAGAAGAACTGAGGGAGGGAAAGGGAAGGTAAGAGACTTGCCTCAAGTTTCCCAAGTAGTGAGGATTAGAGGTGAGAGCAGAATTTCCATCCTTTGCCACAGAACCAGTGAGTACCCTTTCTCCTGAGTATTAACTCTGTCTCTATCTCTGCCTCTGTCTCTCTCTCTCTCTCTCTCTCTCTGTCTCTCTCAGCAGTGTTGCCTTACCCTTTGGCCATTCAAAACACAGAGGAAACAATGTTAGCAAAGTCTGGGGCCCAGGAAAAGTGTCACAAGGACAGAAAACAGATGGGTTTGGTTGGCATGTAGAATATGTGGAGGAGGAAGGGGAGATGGGGATGAAAAGTTATGGTGGTGTCGAGTTTTAGAAGGTCTCAAATTCCAAGGAAAGGAAAACTCTACTCAGTAGGCCCCAGTGAAAAACAATGAAAACTTTTGAGCAGAGGAGTGACCTTACTAGGATTTATTAGAAAGATTAGTCTAATAAGAGTATGAAGGCTAAAGGGGAAGAGAGGGAAGAGTAGAGACAAGAAGAAGAGCTTTTAGCAGGTGGTTGTAATTGGACAGTCAGTAGTGAAGGTCTCGTGGGAGGCTAGTGAGGGTAGAAATAAAGAGGAAGGAACAGATGTGGGAAATACTGCCGAAGAAGAGTCAACGGGGTGTGGTAACTGATTGAATATGAGAAATGAAGGAAGAGAAAGAGCCAAAGATAAACACCAAGGCTTTTTATGTGGAAGAAGGGTAAATTCCATTGCATTTGCAAAAAGAATAGTCAGGAGAGGCTGGTTTAGGGTTAAAGAGGATGAATTTAGTTTCAAAAACAACTTGAAATGGCATATTAGATGGAGATGTCCTATGGGCAGTGGGGGATACCAGACAAGAGTTCAGGAGAGGTCAAGGTTGGAGATAGGGATCTGGGAGTAAACTGCAGAGATGATAGCTGAAGCCAGGGAGTGACTAAGATTGCCAAAGGAGAGAGCAAAGAGACAGGAGAAAAGAAGGCCAAGGACACCCTGGAGAACACTCAAGCTGTGGAGGTAGGGCAGCAGGAACAGTCAGCAAAGGAGCAATTTGGGAAGGAGAATCTGAAAGAGCCAGAGATGGCAAAGAAGCCAAGTCAGGGCTTCCCAAGTCATGGAGCCTAATAAGGTGAAAAGGAAAACAGATTGGGAAGTCCTTCTTGTCCCCATAGACAGGCTAGCAGACTCAAGAACACCCTGAGTTTCACCATGCTTCTATGCTAACTTGCAAGAGGCCCTAGGCCAAGTCACTTCATCCTTGATGCCTTCCTTCTTTTGATTATTTCTGCTTAACGCATAAAGCTTGACTGAATATATATATGTTTGCTTGTTGTCTCCCCCATTAGAGGATAAGCTCTTTGGGAGAAGTGGCTGGGTTTTTTGTTTGCTGGCCTTTCTTGGTATTTCAGGCCATGGCATATAGCTGGTCCTTCATCAAGGCTAGTTAATTGACTTTATCTGGGCCTCAGTTTCCTCATCTGTCAAATGAGCTACAAGGCCTCTGGGGTCCCTTTGCAGCTCTAGGCCTCAGGGGCCACGTCCGGCTCTCTGGGACAAGTGAATCGGCACCTCGGATAATCACAATTAGGTCCCTGGCGGTTACTGCGACCACTCCGACCCCTACACAGCGCCTGCTCCCTCCCACACTGGTTCAGCTCCACTCTGCCTGTGAGAAACTCAAAGTGCCCGGAACCTTTCGACTAAAGTCGACTCCGGAAGTGCTGTGTCGGATCCCGGAAGTGCATTCACGACGATTCCGGTTTCCCTGGGTGACGATGGCGACGAGTTTCGAGTGGCCGTGGCAATACCGATTCCCTCCTTTCTTCACGTGAGCCTCAGACCTGCTTAGGGACACCCCCTACCCACCCTTTTGAGGGGCTTCCTCTCCCCACCTCCCCCTAGAAGTCGTTCTCCATCCCCTCCCCTCACAGCAGAAGACCGCCCATGCTTCCCCCTCCCTGGAGCTCTCCTTCTTCTGCCCCTCTCGCCGCCTGGTGTGCCCCTCCAAGCCCTGATGCCTCCCCATCCCTTTCGGACCCCCTCATCTCCTCATTCTAGGTTACAGCCGAACGTGGACACCCGGCAAAAGCAGCTGGCGGCCTGGTGTTCTCTGGTCCTGTCCTTCTGCCGCCTGCACCGACAGTCCAGCATGACGGTGATGGAGGCACAAGAAAGCCCGCTCTTCAACAACAATAAGCTGCAGAGTATCCTATCCTCCCAGAAGGAGCCCCACCCCACCCCTTTCCTGCCCCTGTATGCACATTGACCCCCATCCCCCATCCCCAATCCTCTAAGGATGGGACCAGGCTGCAGATTTAGTCTCAGATGTCTAAACAGACTTCCTAGCCAGGAGGGGTTGGTGAGTTTCAGATCTGTGACACCTGAATGACTGCTTCCCTGGGGTGTCGTAGAAGGGACTGAGTTTGGGCTAAGATGTAGCCCCCCTGAGATTCCTTCCAGCTCAAGAGATGCTTAGATTCTATGGCCTGCCCAGGAGGGGTATGCAGTTCTGTATTGATCCACCCATCGCTTTTCTGTCCTCCTCCTTGTTTGGGTTGTTAGTAGAGTGGCTGGCCCATTAGTAAAGGACAAGCAGGTTGAAGACCAAGTTGAGCCTCAGCAAGAAAAGGAGATGTGGGTATTAATGTTTTGGCCCAATAAATGTATCCCAGATGCTGGTTTCTCTGCTAAGCAGTCTAGTCCATCCTAGCCCAGAGAGTCTAGGGAATCCTATCACCTTTCTGTTTCCTTTCTTCTCTCCCCTTCTATTAACAGGTTCATCCTTCGAGCATCTGGGAAAAACAGAATAGCATAGACAGAGGACAAGAAGTTATGTTATTCCTGTAGCTGTTCTCCCTGTGACAAAAGCCTTTTAGTCAACAAATACTTTAACTCCCACAGTGTGCTAGTACTGGCTAGATGCTGGAAAAGGGCAGAAAATCACCCCTACCTTTGGGGAGTTTACATTCCATTGCTGAATTATATGTACATATATATACACATGTACACACATATACTTATATACATACACACAGATTTAAAATACACAAAGTAAATATAAGCCCTTCTTTGCCTACCCTATTTCCCAGGAATGTCAATCCAGATCTCATTTGAATATTCTAAATATAATGTATGGTATCTCAACATGGAACTATCTCCGAGGTTTTATTCTCTTTTGGGGTTTTGATTTATAATTTGTTTTACCTCCCATGTCTCAGTCATTCCTTTAACCCTGAGTCAGGGAAGCTTCCTATGGAATCTATCCAGATTGTGTTGGAGGAACTAAGGAAGAAAGGTGGGTCCCAGTCCTCATTCTTTTTACTGTTTCTTTCAGGATGATTTTACCTTTGAATAGACCTCAGTGTGTTTTCCTGCCTTCCCTTTGTCTTTGTCCCTCTTTTACCTCTCTTTACCTTCCCTTCTAGTGGCAGCAGAGTCCAGGGTGATTGGCACAGTAGCAGCTGTGCTTCCTTGATTCATAACTATCTAGCTACCTCCAAAAAATGGGATTTTAGGGGGCAGTGAACTAGTTTAGTAGATTAAGAGCTAGGCCTATAGATGAGAAGTCCTGGGTTAAAATTTGATCTTAGATAACTTTATAGTTGTGTGACCCTGGGCAAGTCACTTAACTCCCATTGCCTAGCCCTTACTGCTCTTCTGCCTTGGAACCAATACACATTATTGATTTTAAGACAGATGATAAGTGTTTTAAAAAGAAATAAAAGCACAGTTTTCTTACCCATCCTCTTTATACCTGGTGTACATGGGAAGAAGGTAGGAATGTTCCTTGGTGAAGGCAGCAGTGGATTTGAGATGGGTTCTGGTTATGGGAAGGATTTAATTTCTCAGTGTTGTGAAAGTGGAACTTCCTCTACTCTCTTCCACCTCATTAACCCTCTTAGCAATTTTCCAATGTATGATTGCTTTCCAGGGAACCTGGAGTGGTTGGATAAGAACAAGTCCAGCTTCTTGATCATGTGGCGGAGGCCAGAAGAATGGGGGAAACTCATCTACCAGTGGGTGAGACACCCCAGCATCTTACAGAACAGCACCTTACCATAGGGGTAGAAAGAAATTGGGTTCAATACTGTGTGCACAAGTAGTCCACTGTGCAGATCTCCATACCAAGTATGTTGGAGATGGGTTATAGAAAAAGACTACATCTGGGGCAAGCCTCAGTTTCTCCAGACAAATAAAGCTTTCCTCTTTCGCTCCTTACCAGCAGCAGCCAAGGAGCAGGGTAAAGCTGTATTTTCAGAGTTGTAGAGTGGGGGTATACCACAAGCTACTTTATTGACCAAAGGTTCTGACCACAGGAGATAAATGAGGAAAGGGCAAAAAAATAACTTGAGGCCTCCCCCTCACACAAATATTCAGTCTGCCTCTAAGTCACAGAATTCCAGTGAATTTCTTTAAACCATTGTGGAGTCAGAACAGACTCTCCTGAAACTTCTAGCCACAAACCCCAACCCCTCCAAAAAGGGATGCAGCATTTAGTATCAATACAACTTGTACAACAACATCCAGACCCCACCCTCTTTCCTGAATAGGTAGCTAGCCAGAACTAGAGTTCCCTCAGACACGTGAGAAGTTGTGGTTTGAATGCTGTGTATGTATGTAAATATAGCTTCCCTTAGGGAATATGGCTACTCAGCTACTCTTCCTCAGAGGCTAAAATCAGCTCTGGTACCTGATTCCTGAATTAGAAGGGTGGGGTCGGTGAGTCAGTGAGGTGACAACCCCAAGGAACTCTTTGGCTCCACTTAGCCTTCATTTTCTATGTCTACAGGTTTCAAAGAGTGGCCAGAACAACTCTGTATTTACCTTTTATGAACTAACCAATGGAGATGATACCGAGGATGAGGGTAATACATTTGTCAATGCACCTCCACCCCTTTTGAATACTATTTTTCCCATTTCCTGTTTTGCTATCCATCTCATATTCTTGATCTCTGGGCTGCAAACCCTGTGAAAAAGCTGTGTGAATGTTGGTATTCTTGTGTGTGTGGTTGGGAGGGGCAGAGGATAATAATGACTCCTCATCCCCTCCTGACTCAAGCATAAACTGAAATTAATTGGGGGAAGGGGAGGACCTAACTCAAGTATTTTGACTTCTTGTCAAGAATTGGGATGCATTTTTCTTTCTGGATCATATCATTTACTCTCTAACTCCAACCTTCACTTAGATCCTCAGAATCATCTCTCATTTCCTAGAACTAGCTTCTAGATCAATAGTAGAATTGACAGCTCTTGTCTATTCCCCCCTCCCCCCCCCCAGGTCCTTCCTTGACTCTTTGCCCTTACCTCCTGGTTGCCATCCTGCATAGTGGTTGGCCCTACCCACCAGCCTAGGTTGGGGAAAGCTCAAGATTTTGTCAGAAGCCAAGCTGGGCTCCTCCTTGATATAAAGGGGATGTACATGTCATGACCTGTGCTACCTTGTTTTTGGCCCTTTATATCTCCAGTCATCTTGCCTGTCTCTTCCCAATCCATCCTCAATGGCCAGGAAAGTTGGATAGTATCCCAGACCAGTATAGCCTTAGGATATACCCTGCCTTCTAGCTTAGGTGCCAAGTGATTGGGGGTTTGCCCTTTGCCCCTCCTCTACCAGGTACTGTAATGTTAGGAGGAGTCTTATTTCCAGCCCACCAGGGATCTTAAGTTCAGCAGCTCACACTAGTCATAAACTAACAATGGTTCGACCCACTTCTACCTTTTAGAACTTCAGATTGGGGGGGTCCCCTATTCATAAGGGCTCCCTTACAACTCTGCTTTCCCCACAGAATTCCATGGGCTGGATGAAGCCACACTTCTTCGAGCTCTGCAGGCCCTACAGCTGGAACACAAGGCTGAGATCATCACTGTCAGCGATGGCCGAGGGGTCAAATTTTTTTAATGGACTCCCTTTCCCTCCCCCTTCCTCAGTTCTCCAAAGGAGACAGGCTCTGTCCCCACAGATTGGAGCTTAGACCCAATGTAACTTAAAAGAACTTTTCAGTTTCCCTCCCCAGTTGTGGGCTGGGAGAACCATAGGAGAATTTGGAAGAGAATTCTTCTGTTACCCCACTGTTCTGCTCCATGAGTGGGTTGAGGTAATAGCCCCAGAGGGAAAAGATGTGCCTAATTTCTCCTTATTCTTTCTACTTCATTCCAGACTTCAACTGATCCAGGGTCAGTAAACCCACAAAATATATTGTCACACATATCTACAGCATCTACTGACTTCTCAAGTTTAGTCTGGATTCTCTAAAAGTGGGGTAGGAGTTAGGTGGAGGGCCTGGCTGCAGGCAGCACACAGGGCATCATAGGAATAGGAGATTGGAGAGGGAGAACTGGCAGCAAAGTGCCAGGTATGGCTCTGATCTATGTTATTAAAGCTGGAGTGTTCAGCTCCCCCTCCATGCCTTTGTCCAGGTGACTCTATTATGTGTGTGAGAGAAAAGTCCTGGAACTGAAGATGGTGAGAGTGTGTGTGAGAGGGTAAATCTTAACATAGAGATTTCCCTGTGGTCTTTTAAATGTGCATAGGGAATTTGGGTCTGTTTTCTCCAAATTAATTCTAGTTCCTTCTACTAGTGTTTAGCCATTAATGGTTTCTTGGTCAGCATTGAAAGACCTTTCAACTTGAAACACTTCTGATTCAAGCTACAGTGCAGGAACAGCCAGTCCCCTCTTTTTCCTCTACAGGTTTTAGGCACTGGGTGGGGCTCTCTTTAGTAGTCGGAAACAAAAGGGTTAAGGCGGATTTGGACTTTGCTTTATTGGATAGGTGGTCAAACAGGAAAACGCAGATGGCTGCAGGACAGCTAACTGGTCCAGGTTGTGGTCCGTTTGGTGGAAAGGGAGGTTGGGGGAGAGGGGGCACGAGTTGCGGACGTAGAGACTGAGGTCTCTGAATGTTGGAATGGGTGATGGAGAGAGGCGGGTCCTGACAGGATAGCTCCTCCTCAACCGGAGAAACAGCTGAGTGACCCCGGGGGGCGGGGGCGTGGAAAAGAAACCCAGGCGTTCTGTAGTCCTGGTGCCCTCTGCCTCTGCTTTCGCTGCTGGAACTACTCAAGCCAGTTAGTGGCTGGGGGGGGTGGGGCTGCCTTATCGAGGGTGAGCAGGCGGGTGGCCGCCTCACCCCGACCCTGGAACCTAGAGCTACTCACATTTCCTCCCCCTTCTCCAGGCTGGCGCGCAATTCTACCGCTCTGCTCCCTGTATTTCGGGGAAGAACTTCTATTCAGAACAAGAATTGACTTCTAGGGGAAAGCGCTTGGAGAGAGGTTGTCAGCTGTGAGGGGGAGGGCGAGTATCTGTGGGAGATGAGACGGAGCGGGTCTTAAGGGGTGGAGTCTGAAATGAGGCAGGTTTAGCAGCATCAATAACCAAACCCTTCCTGGCTCGCGCTGGGGGAATGTGAGAACACAGAAACCCCGAAGGGGCGGCCAGGGGTGGGCGGGAGGGGTGGGGTGGAGGATAGGCGGAGGTTAGGGAGGGAGCCCCCCAACTGAGGGGCCTATGGGCAGGACTAAAATGGAAGGGGCGGAGCTCTGAAGCAGGAGAGCTGGGGGCCGGGGCTGGAGCCCTATTGCAGGAGCTCGAGCCCTAACCCGAGCGAGGCTCTGAGCTAGCGCAATTCTCTAGACTCAGACCCCAAAGCGCAGAGTCCTGCTCCCCCTGCCTCCTGGTCTCCAGTGCCATCAGACCCTTTCTTTCCTGATGCTGGCTCCCCCTGCTCCGGATCCCCCTGTTCCTATGTCTCAGACCGAGGCGGACCTGGCGCTGAGGTCCCAGCCGCCTCCCGCTCCTGCCGGGACTCCTCGCCTCGGCCCGGTACCCCGGCGGATGCGTCGCTTCTCCGGAAAAGGGGAGCTCCGACCACGTTCCACGCGTTTCAGCCGCCGCAGTTCAGTAGACCTGGGGCTTCTGAGTACTTGGTCTGAGCCCGCCCCGCCCCTCCCTGATCCCCCGGGCCCTCCGGATTTAAGCAACCCAGGCTCCCCCAAGCCTTTACAGCCTAGCTCCGGGGAGCAGGCGGAGGGCGCACCGAGCGGGGGTCCTGCAGGGAAGCCAGAAGATCTAGGGCGTCCGGAACTCTCAGGTTCGGGGGGAGGCCTGGGTTTCGGGGAGATGCTGCAGAGCCCCGGTGGGGTGGCGCCGGAGAGGCTACGAGAACTGGAGGAGAAGGAAGATACAGAGACACAGGCTGTGGCCACGTCCCCGGACGGCCGCTATCTTAAGTTCGACATCGAGATCGGACGTGGCTCCTTTAAGACTGTCTATAGGGGTTTGGACACGGATACTACGGTGGAGGTCGCCTGGTGTGAACTGCAGGTGAGAGTTTGGGGGGCACTTGAACTGTGGCAGAGGTCAAGAGAAGGTAGCAAATCCCTTCCAATCCAGGAACCCCTTCTGTGGAATCTTCACGGCTAAGAGATCCTGGATTGAGGGAACGCAGGCAGGATCTCAAGTTTGTCTCCCTTGCCTCTTTCTTACCCACTTGTCCCAAATGAACTGCGTTGAGGGTTACTGCTAGTCTGATCACTTTAGCTGGACCACAGAGATCCCACAGAAAAAAACTGATGGGCAGCGTGCAATGGGGTCTGTTGGCCTTTAGGATTTCCCTAATTTTCACCTCAGCTTTAGGTCAGAGGAGAGCTTGGTCACCGATCCCGGTTGCTGGCCTGAGCTGTCCAGATAGAGAGTTGGGGTTGACCCTGAGGGGTTAATTGCTTACTCTTCCTCTCACCTCAACCTCAGAGATCTAAAGGGAGACCAACCCTGGATCCTTTCTCCTCAAGCTCCCTCCCTAGAGGTCACTGGAGGTCATGGATGCAGAGAAAGAAGTTTCAAGTCTCTGAGGCAGGGTCTTTTCAGCGCAGGGGATTTAGATGGACCTCAGCAGGACCTATATTTCGGGGATTTGGGGAGTAGTGCAAGAAGACAAGGACTATACGGGAACCTCTAGAACCCGTTACTCTAGTCTGCTTTTCTGGCAGCATTAACTCAGAGAAGTACCCTCCCCCCTAAAAAAAAATCCTTGGAACCTTCGAGAAAGCGAGAACAGGGACCCTATGTCCTGTGCTGGGTGTCGGAGCACACCTGATTTCTCAATTCCCTCTTGGCCCCACCATCGACCCCAACCCTTGAAGTGTGGGTCTGGGCTCTAGAGTGTGAGTACTGGAAGGGGAGTGTGAAATCGCTCTTGTCCCCCTCTTCCCTCTTCCCCCTGCCCTACTTCAGATTTCACTATGACTTGAAGAATAGAATCCGCTGTAGTTTCCATCTCTGGGTCCTGAGAGAGACTACTTAGACCCCGATCTTTCAATGAGACTCGTGGGGGAGGAGCAGAGGCGGAGTGGGCACCTTGAGGGAAGGGTCCCTCCCCTCGGGTCCTGGCACCAGGCTGGTCCCTCACTCCTGCCAACGCCGCGCCCTGGGACCAGGGCCAGGAGGAGAGAGGCGGCCAAAATGAGGGGGGTGGAGATGAGGGAGGAGAGTCGTGGGGCTGGGGCGAATGGTGGAGGGTAGGTCTCGGGGAGAGGCAGGGGCTCAGGCTCCAGGAAGCCTCGTCCAGGATCTTCGCACTCCTCTCTACAATCCTACCTTGACTCTAGTCTACCTAGTTCCTCTCGTACTCCTACCTTTCCTCTTCAGCCTCCCCCTCCTGCCTTTCCACTTTTCCTCCAACATGCTTCCCCCTCGGGCCCCAGGTCGCCCCCTCCCACTCCCAGCACCGGAGCTGGGCACAAAGACAGCATTGAACTCTAGGCCCCTGGACCGTACCACATAAAGACGCTTGTGTTCGTCCATGGGGGTCCGTGTACCGCGTCGGGTGCGTCCTTGGAGCCAGAGCGGGAGGGCGGTCCGGGTGGGGCCGAGACCCGGGAGCCTATTGGGCAAGAGCCCCACCCGCCCCCAGCCCAGCCCCTTCCCCACCCCCAGGACCCAGACCTCCCGGAGTCTTCAGCCCTACTCCTCAAGTCTCATCCCCTACAGCGCCCCCCGCCCATTCCCTTCCTCTTAGACTCTTTTGGCTTCCCCCTACCGCTCTTATCCCGAAGAAGACCCCGCTGTTCGTTGCAATGCTTATTTGGGCATTCTCGAAGTTTGAGAGACACCCCCTAGGCATTGGGTTCCAAATGCCATCCACTGCTCCCCCTCCCTCAGACTCGGAAACTGTCCCGGGCGGAGAGGCAGCGTTTCTCCGAGGAAGTGGAGATGCTGAAAGGACTGCAGCACCCGAATATCGTCCGCTTCTACGACTCATGGAAATCTGTACTCAAGGGCCAGGTCTGCATCGTGCTGGTTACTGAACTTATGACTTCCGGCACTCTCAAGACGTGAGTTCGGGAACCACGGGCCATCAAGACTCAGGGAAGAGGGCAGAGGTGAAAGCGCAGGGGAAATGTTGGGAGTGGGGAGAGCTATTCGAGAATGAAGCGGGGTTATGCACAGGGGCGCTCCGTAGAGGAGATGGAGGATCCCAGAAAGAGCTCCACCAAAGAGGACTCCAGGCTCTAGATTCTCCTAGAGCTAAACTCACATCCTTTTTTCTCATTCCAGATACCTGAGGCGATTCCGGGAAATGAAGCCTCGAGTTCTTCAGCGCTGGAGCCGACAGATCCTGCGTGGGCTGCACTTTTTGCATTCCCGGGACCCCCCTATCTTGCATCGGGACCTCAAGTGCGATAATGTCTTTATTACCGGTCCCACCGGCTCCGTCAAAATCGGGGACCTTGGCCTGGCCACCCTGAAGCGCACCTCATTTGCCAAAAGCGTCATCGGTGCGCTACTCCACTGCAGTCTACCTTGACTCTTTCTTACCTCGCTCCCATTTGTTTCCCCCACTTGACTCACTGTAGAGTTAGAGAAGTACTGGAGCGGTCCCAGAATGCCCCAACCTCACCTCGGGAACCTTTGAGATCTGGGTATAGCAGGCTATAGCAACTCCTTGGCAGTGTGACCAAATACCGAAAGAATTTAAACCCCAAATGAGCATGCATTGGCCAACCGGGCCCTAATACAGATGTGGGGTTCAACCTGCTCTCTCCTCACTCCCGAAATACTCTCGCCTTATCGGGTTCTTGCCCTAGTCGAAACTCCTCTATTACGGGATCATGGAGAGAACAGAAGCCACCAGTTGATCCCCATTTTGCTCCCATCTAGGGACCCCGGAATTCATGGCACCTGAGATGTACGAGGAGAAATACGATGAGGCAGTGGATGTGTATGCATTTGGCATGTGCATGTTGGAGATGGCCACTTCGGAGTACCCCTATTCTGAGTGTCAGAATGCTGCGCAAATTTATCGAAAGGTCACTTCGGTGAGGAAGTGGAAGGGAAGGATCCCCCAACAACTGATTCTAGTTCTTCTTCCCAGGCTCCTTTGCTGCCTCGTTTTTTTTTTTTATTTTTTTAATATATTTTATTTGATCATTTCCAAGCATTATTCGTTAAAGACATAGATCATTTTCTTTTCCTCCCCCCCACCCCCCATAGCCGACGCGTAAGTCCACTGGGCATTAGATGTTTTCTTGATTTGAACCCATTGCTTTGTTGATAGTATTTGCTGCCTCGTTTTTAATACATATTACTGGATATGCACACACCCATATATATTCCCTCTGAGAAGACAAAGGCTCTAACCTTTATTTCCATCGTCATCCATTCTGCAATTTGTGAGAGAAATTAGGTGGTAGAGGGTGGAGAGAGGCAAACCCTAAGTCTTGCTCCCTTCTCTTCTTTCTTCTGCCCAGGGCACCAAGCCTAATAGCTTTCACAAAGTGAAGATACCAGAGCTGAAGGAGATAATTGAAGGCTGTATACGGACTGATAAGAATGAAAGGTGGGGGTTGCGATTGGAATTGCATAAGATTTGGGGGTGGGGTGGGGAAGAGGGAAATGAAGTAAGAAGATTGAGACAAGGAGGGCTAGGGGAGGAGAAAGGAGAACCCCATATCAGCCTCAACTAATCTTACCTGCTCCACTCCTAGGTTCACCATCCAGGACCTCCTGGCCCATGCTTTTTTCCGAGAGGAGCGAGGAGTGCATGTGGAACTGGCAGAAGAGGACGATGGGGAGAAGCAGGGGCTGAAGTTGTGGTTGCGAATGGAGGATGCCAGGAGAGTTGGCCGTCCTCGGGACAACCAGGCCATTGAGTTTCTGTTCCAACTGGGAAGGGATGCGGCTGAGGAGGTGGCACAGGAAATGGTGAGAGGGCTGGATATTAAGGACAAGGGAGGAGATGTGTTTTGTGGGGGAAGGATCATGTTACTGCATGGAAGAAGGGGCAAGGTGAGGAAAGAAAGCAAGATCCAAGTGTGGGTGATGTGAAAGAGGAGAGGGGGAGAGGGAATGTTGGGTCCAGCCAGTTTAGGAAAGGAAGCTTGGGGTGTTGAGGTGCATGATGCTAATTTGGGGGAAATCTGGGTTAAAAAGGGAATCTAAGTATATCCTAGGGGCTGAATAAGATCTCTTCCCCATGCTCAGTTGGTAGGGAAATTGAAGTTGAAAGTCTTGGAGATCTCATCCATTTCTAATCCTGGATCTGGTGATTTGGAGGAATGATGGCTGGGGGTTCTATTTTAAATGTGTGTAAGCATGTCTGTCTCCGTATTCATTGTCATTTTCCTTCCCATCAGGTGGCTCTGGGACTAGTCTGTGAAGCAGATTACCAACCAGTGGCTAGAGCTGTAAGAGAAAGGGTCGCTGCCATCCAGCGCAAAAGGGAGAAACTTCGGAGAGCAAGGGAGACAGAGCAGATTCCACCACCCCCCGGACCACCTCCAGTCATTGCCCCCACAGCTCCTGGTCCTGAAGCTCCCTTCCTTCCTGAACCTGAGGAACCAGAGGCAGATCAACACCAGCCATTCCTTTTCCGCCATGCCAGCTACTCTTCTACCACCTGTACGTCATCCCTGACTTATGGCACTGGGCAGCCCCAATCTGGGATTTTGGATCCTTGGGGCTGGACTTGTAATACCCCATACCACCTCTTTAGAACAGTCACCCCAACTGGATGGGAAAGACTCTTCCTGCTTCTAGCCCTTCAGCTAGCTGTCTCTAGGAAGGAAGAAATGGAACTGGGTTTAAGGCCCTTTACCACTCAGGCATACTCCTTTTCTATCCAGCAACTTTCTCTTAGCCCTTTCTAATTTCCCCTTTCTTTGCCCCTCTCTGGCAGCGGACTGTGAGACTGATGGTTACCTCAGCTCCTCTGGCTTCATTGAAAATTCAGACCCAGTGCTCCAGCCTCCTGGAAGGGAACCATTTAGCCCTGCTGATCCCCAGATCTCCTTGCCCTCGGTGAGAGGCTAAATTTGGGGAAGGGGATCCTTTGGTTTTAGCTCTAATTCATCTTCTGACTTAGCAAACCCATGGGCCTGGATGTTCCCTCCTTCTGACCCCATGGTCCCTGGCAATACTTTCTTGGAAACTTACCATTCTTGACTGCTGCTCCTGACCCAATTTCCTAGGAGGTCAGGATCCTTGACTGTGACCCTCCAAAATCCAGAATCACAGAATGTCAGAATGGGAAGGGGTTGTCCAATTTCTTTTGACCCCATATCCTTTCATCTTCTTTCCCAGGCCTTTGCCTTGTCCATTCCTCGATCTGGTCCTGCTAGTGACTTCTCTCCTGGGGACAGGTATGTTCTGAGCTAGGGTGGATAGAGTGGGTGTTGGGATGTGATTGGAGGAGGAATTGGGGATAGTGTGCCTACAACCTCCCTCTTTTTTCTTCTATCTCCATTTTCTCCAGTTATACTTCAGATGCAGCATCAGGGCTCAGTGATGTGGGAGAAGGGCCAGGAAGAATGAAGAGACCCCCTGGGAGAAGTCCAAAGCGCAGACCTCGATCCCGCTTACGTGTTACTAGTGTGAGAAAGGGGTGATGGGACAATTGGACTCTGGGAATACCACAAGAAGGACCAGGAGGGAATCATGAGGGAATCATGAAGGACGGTGGGAAGGGGCTGGGAACACAGATTATAGATGGAAATGAGGACCTATTCTGTGATCTGGTTTTGATGTCTAACCTGTCCTCTTTCCCTAAAGTTTAGTCACTATCACTTGGGGTTAGGGCAATGACCTCTATCCCATGCTAATTCTGTACCCAAAGGTGTCGGACCAGAATGATCGAGTCGTTGAGTGTCAGTTGCAAACACACAACAGCAAGATGGTGACCTTCCGATTCGACTTGGATGGAGATAGTCCTGAGGAGATCGCAGCTGCCATGGTTAGGAGAAAGGGAAAGAGGATTTCATGACTGGGCCCAGAATGGGTCTCTCTATATTGATGGCCCCCAGCCCTATTCTAGGCATGGTGGGGGATACCAAGAAAGAAAAAGGCAATGGTTCTTGGCCTCGAAGGCCATTTGGGGGAAAATTACTTGAATCCATAAGACAAGGGAAGAACATAAGGGAAAATCTAGCCAAGTGTTCATTAGAATGACATGGATATAATGTCAAAGATTAAAGAGATTGAAAAGGTAATGTGGAAAGAGCCCTTGTTCTAGAGTCAATGAGTAAGTCAAGAAACATTATTAATCACCTACTATGTACCAGGCACTGTGCTAAGGGCTAGGAGTCAAAGAACCAAGTTTAAGTCTTACCCCTGATACATATTACCTGTCTGACTTTGGATAAGTCACTTGGCCTCCATAGGTCTCAGTTTTCTTATCTCTAAAATCAAGCAACTGGGCTAGATAGCTTCTGATGTACCTTCCAACTCCAAGTCTTTGATTAGCTCATTGAGAACCAATCAAATCAATGATGATTTTTATAGCTAAGGCTAGCCTTCCATTTAATTCAATCAAAATTTATTAAATGCTTTCTGTGCAGTGTAATGGGTAGAGTGCTGGACTTGGAGTCAGGAAGAGTCATTTTCCCGAGTTCAAATCTGGCCTCAGACATTTATTAGCTGTGTGACTTGGGCAAGTCATTTAATCCTGTTTTCCTCAATTTCCTCATCTATAAAATGATGGAGAAGGAAATGGCAAACCACTCTAGTCTCTTTGCCAAGAAAACCCCAAATGGAGTCACAAAGAACTGAAAATGACTGAATAAAAAAATGTGCAGAGCACTAGGCTAAGGCCTGGAAGTGATAAAAAGTTGCTTTTATTTCTCTTGCAACTGGCATGGTTCTCTTTATATATTAGCTGCCAAATGAGTATTGAATTGCTGAACTGATTTTATTGAGATGATACATATTGAGGAAATTATATGCTTGATAAGTGCTTGAGAGGTAAACATGAGGTCTGGGGCAGCTAGACGGCTGCATAAAGATAGGAGATCCTGAGTTCAAATGTGACCTTAGACACATCCTAGCTATGTGATCCAAGGCATCTCACTTAATCCCAATTGCCTAGCTTTTCTGCCTTGGAACCAGATACTTAGTATTGATTCTAAGACAGAAGAGAAGGGTTTGGGAAAAAAAATATATTTTATGAGGTCTGAAAAGTAGAAATTTTTTTTCATTAAGTAGGAGTGAATATCCAAGAGATGGCTTGGAGGAAGTTCAAAATTTAGGCTAATTAAGAGGAAGGGGGAATGATATTCCAAGTAGGGGAAACAGCATTAATAAAGGTCAATATGAAGGATGATTTTTTAAAAACTGGCTTAACTGGTGATATTGGTCAACAGGGGGAGAAATGTTGGGACCAGTTGTTTTAGCTTCAATGCCAGGCTCAGGAGTTTGGACTTGAGCTGATCAGTCAAATTTCCCATGAATACCTTTATAGCATTCAGCATTCTGTTGCATTAGGTGCTCTGGGGCATACAAAAGAAATGTGGGCCACAATCTTGGTCCCAGAGATCATACATTCTAAATGGGGAAGTGACACTAACCTGTGTGGGGAGCAGGGGATTAGCATTTATATGGTTCCTACTATGTGCCAGGCAATATTATCTCATTTGATCCTTATAACAGTCCTCTGGGAGTAAGTGCTGTTATTATCCACATTTGATAGAAGAGGAAGCTGAGGCAAACATAGGTTAAGTGACTTGCCTAACATCACAGAGCCAGTGTCTAAAACCAGGTTTGTATTCAGGTCTCCCTGAACCTAGGCCCAGCCCTCTATCTAATTAGATTTAGCAGTATTGAGTCATTTTGTGGTAGTTCAGAGAGAATAAAGAAGGAAAAGACAGAAAAGGTTTCACAGAGAAGGGCAAGGATTAGGCTCAAAATGTCTTGCTGGATTTGTTTAGGTGAAGGGGTGTGGGAGTCAAGTAGAGGGTAATCCAGCTAAGAGAACTATAGATGGAAATTAAGCATGGGGTGTGTTCATGTGTTGTGGACTGGGAGAAATTAGGAATAGAGGGAAGGGTTCCTGTGTTCCCAATACAGGGAAATGTCATATAAGCAGATCAGGACCAAGTTATGGCAAGTCTTAAAAGCCAGGCAGAAAGGTTTGGGGTCTATGTACAATGTGATCAGCAATAGGGAGCTACTGCAGATTCTTGAATATCAAAATAGCATAATGGAAGCAATATTTTAGGGAGGTTAGTCTGTTAGTTGTGTGTGGAATAAATTAGAAAAAAAAGACCAGTAACAGAAAGATTGGCTAAGAGGCTGTTGCAGGCTCCAGAAATGATATGAAGAGAGTTGAACTCCAAGGAAATTTAAGAAAGAACTGGATGGACTCATTGTCAGTTGAGTCCAGTGACATTTTGGATATAGTGCTTTGTGTATCTGGTGACAGAGAGAAAGATAGACAGAGATAAATGGATGGGTTGATGACTAGATGGGCAGCACACATATACCTATAGACACACATGTGTATTGGGTGTGAATGGGTATATGTTGAATATTGGATATACAAAAAAGGAAAAATCAAGGACTAAACTAGAATTTATAATCTAGAAGACTGGAATAAGAAAACTGCCATTAAAGGAATGGAAATGGTTCCCCAGGCTGAAGATTGAGAGGCAGTGTTGCCTAGTGGAAAGAGGATAGGGATTGGAATTATGATTTCACCAATATAGGGAACTCCAGAATGAGGAAAATGAGGCCAGCATCTTCTCTGAAACAGAAAGTCTTAGAGAGTTGCTTAGGACACTAAGAGGTTAAGTGACTTGTCCAGTGTCACAAAGTCAGTGTCAAAGGCAGGGATCTGAACCTTTGTTCTTCTTGACTCCAAAGCACACTCTATTAAGTCATGTTGTATAGTGGAAAAACCCCTGGATTTGGAGCTTGGTACAATGTACATAGTAAGCACTTAATAAATGTTCTGTCTATCAATCTACCTACCTATCTATTCATCTACCCACGGAACTATCAACTTTTCCATCAATCCATTTTTCTATCATCCATCTATCGTCCCATCAATCCAACTATCCATTCATTTATCTACCCACCTATCCATCAATCCATCTGTTTATTTACCTATCTTTCTGTCTATCTCTCTACAGAATATGTGGTTTTGAATCCAGGCTGTATTCCTTACTGCCTCTGTGACCTCAAACAAGTCACTTCAAATCTTTGGACCTCAGTTTCCTTGACCACAAAATAAAGCGGTTAAGTTAGATGAACTCCTAAATTTCCTTCCAGTTCTCTGATGAACTCATTCAATTGAGAATTCATTGCCTTTAAGATAGTATTTCTGAATAGGAAGAATCTGGGGATGGGAATTTAGTGGAAGACTAAATAGAGAAGGAATAATTGAAGCTTTGCAGTTGGACCAGATGAGGAGTATAAAGGGAGAGGAACAGAAGACGGAGCATTGAGTCTTAGAAGACACCAATAGTCTGAGAATGGGAAAAGGAATCATTGAAGGAAACAGACAAGGAGTGGTTCAAGAGGTCGGAGAACTAGAAGAAGCAAGAGCCATAGAACTCAAAGGAAAAAGTGTCAATGAGGATTAGATGGTCTAGGTGTCAAGTAGGATTAATGACAGCAGTCACTGACAACCTCATAGACAGTAGTTTTGGCAGTGTTGTGGGTGGGCAGGGATGGAGTGAAAGCCATTTGAGGAGCTTGGCAGTAAAAATAATTCCTGAAACATTCTCCCTTCCATCTACCCACCCCCTGCTCCTTCTCTCTCAAAACCCTTTAATGGCCCCTGACTGCTTGCAGAATAAAGGACACCTCTCTTACCTTGACATTCAGGGTCCTCCATCATCTGGCTCCAATCTTTCTTTCCAGCTCTCTCATTTACTATTTCCTCCCCTCCATGTATCCTGTACTCCAGCCAGTCTGGACCAATTCCCTGAATTGGCCATGTGAATTCCCAACTGTACTCATGATGTCACCCCCAAGTTGAAAGCCCTCCTTTCTCCTTTCCACCTTTCCAGAGGAATGAATGGGTGAATTCATCTCTCTGAATCTGACCCATCTTTCCAGACTGATTTAAAATCCCACTAACTCTGGTCTTGGCCCTAACTAATTCAGGGTCCTACAGCCTGGACAATTCAGATGAACCTATGACGCATTTTCTGTCTTCTGTAGCTAGCTGTCCTTTTGTGTGGGTGTGTCTTGTACTCTTGAGTTTCTCTATCCTCTCCTTCATCTAGCACAAGTATTTTATACAAAATAAGACTGGTCGAAAGGCCAGTAGTACTCTCCTCCAAAGGAATAACAGGGTGTGAAGCCAAGCTGCCTTGTAAGAGATGTAGGTGGTGTGGGGTAGTGGAAATAATTTCAGATGCAAACTATTACTCCTGCCTCTAATACTTATTTGCTAACTCTCAGTGGGCCATAGACTTGTCATTTTAATCATTAGTTAATCAATCAATCAATGAACCATTATTTATTACCCTACTATGAGCCAGGTACTGGGAATACAATGACAAAAAAAAAAGATAATGGAGAACCACTGGAGTTTAGTAGGGGATTAAGGTGGCCAGACTTGTGCTTTAGGAATTATCTCTATCAGCTACTTAGAGGATGGATAGGAAAGGGGAGAGATGTTAGGCAGGGAGACAAAAGAGGCTATTGCTAGGGCAGCTAAATGGTTCCGTGAATGTGCCAGGCTTGGAGAGGGGAGATTCTGGGTTCAAATTTGACCTCAAACACTTCCTAGCCATGTGACCTCAGGCAAGTCACTTAATCCTAATTACCTACTCCATACTGCTATTCTTAGGACCAACACTTTGTATTGATTCTAAGACAAAAGGTAAGGATTTTTAAAAAGAGAGACTATTGCAATTGTACAAGTAAGAGTGTGAATAGAGGATCTAATTTTCCTCTTCTGTAACTTGTAAATAAAAATATCTTGTATGGCCTACCTCAGACTATTAAGAGAATTGATAAGATAATGAATGTAAAGGGCTTTACAAACCTTTAAAAGCTACATAAATAGTAGCTAACCATTATAATAATAGCTAATAATAATATTGTTGCTATTTATAAGTATATTACATTTATTTTATAGCTATTAACTATCAGTTCATAGGATCATAAATTTTATAAGGGGAAGTTCATCTAGTCCAACCCTATCAGAGACTGAGAGGCTTCTCTCTGCTCAAATTGTGACTGAGCAAATATTTGAATTTAGGTCCTTTGATTCCAGGTCCATGATTCTTTCCTAGCTGTGTGACCCTGGGCAAGTCACTTAACTCCCATTGCCTAGCCCTTACCACTCTTCTGCCTTAGAACCAATATACAGTATTGATTCTAGGACAGAAGGTAAGGGTTTAAAAAAATATTGAAGATCTAAAGGAAAGTGATATGAGAACAAGAAGAGATACGTATGGGAGCAAGGTAGCTCAGGAATAGGAAATAGTATTTGAGCAGGGATTAAGTACTGAGAGCATGAGGAACAGCATTCCACTTTTGCTAGGCATTCCTTAAGTCCACCCAGATGCTTGTGATTGAAAGCAGTCACTGAGATCTGGAGAAATAAGAGCAAAGAGTATTTTTGTTGAGAGGAAGAAGGAAGAACTGATCCTTCACTCTAACCTATGTTGAATTTCCCCAGGTATATAATGAGTTCATTCTACCATCTGAGCAGAATGGATTCCTGGGCCGGATTCGGGAAATTATTCAGCGAGTGGAGACCTTGCTAAGGAGAGAAGGAGGCCCTGTGGGGGCCTCTGCAGATGCTCCAGCTCCCCAGGTCAGCTTTCTTGCCACATTTATAATCAACACCCTACCCCCCACTCACTGTAAGATACTTTATCACCCCAACCCCTTCACTCTACAACCTCCTTTACTTGAGCTCCCCTATTTCAAGACTGGAGACCTTCCATTTTGTGACGCAAACTCCCTGTTTCCAGCAGGAGGAGCCCATGATACCGGCTCTCCCTGGCCCCCTCTCACTCCCAGTCAGTGGTATGTACTGAGTCTTCCCTTTGCCCTTGCTGATCCCTAGAGAAGGAAGGGGTGTCTCAAGGGATTGATATGGGAAGATGATCTAACCAGAGCCTATGGTGGAAGGGAGGCCTGGGACTAGAAGCTGCAGTCTAAACTCTCCCTTTCTCCCTTGCAGAGACCAACAGTACCTCCCTGGAGCAGAGAAACTGGACATCCTTTCCTTCCTCCCCTCTGTCTCCTGGACTCCCCTTGTCACCAGGGTACCCCTTGTCTCCTGGGAGCCCCTTTTCTCCAGGTCCTTCCTTTCCCATTGAAACTCCCCATTTACCTATTACTTCCTCCCCATATCCCCTCGTTTCCTCCCAATTTCCTTCCAGTCCCTCCCAGTTCCCCATCACTTCCCAACAACCAAGTGTCCCTCCTTTTCCCCTCAATTCTCCACCCCCATTTCCCCCTAGTTCCCAGTTCCCCACCACATCCTCTCAATTCCCCCCAAGTCCCCCTACCTATCCCTCTACTTCTCTACCTACATTCTCCCCTAATTCCTCCCCATCCCCCATCACATCCTCCCAGCTCCCCCCAAATACTTCATTTCTCCCCAGTTCCCCACCTCCATTTCCACCTAGTTGTTCCCAGTTCACACTCAGTACTTCTTTTCCTCCAAGTCCATCTCCTCCTCTTCCTCCACCCCCTTCAACACCCCTCCTTTCCCTGGCTGGTGCCTTCTCTCTGGCTGTGATGACTGTGGCTCAGTCCCTGCTAACACCCCAACCTGAGCTCCTTCCTCGACCTCCAAGCCCTCCTGCCCCTCTGCCAAGTCCCCCAGCACCCCTTGTACCATGTGGCTTGTCAAGTTCTCCAGCGTCCAAAGCTGAAGAGGAAAGTGGGGTGAGTATAAAAGGGGGTACCGAGGAAAGTTTGGAGACCTTGATCGTAACTTGCCTTTTAACTATTCCAATCTTTTTAGGCCGTCCTCAGTTCGCAGTCACTCCTGGTTGAAACTAGGCTGTCACCCATCACAGAAGGTGTGCCACCTAATCTCTAATGACTTCACCCGTTTAGTCTCTCAGCAAATATCTAATCCCTGCTCTCTTTTCTTCTTTGGGCATCAACAACAGAAGGGAAGCCACAGCTTGTTGGGCGTTTCCAAGTGACTTCATCAAAAGAACCAGCTGAACCCCTTCTCCAAGAGCCACCAGCTCCACCTCCGGGTTCCCCAGAACCTTGTACCCCTGAGAGTTCAGACACAGAGGACAGTGCTGAAGGAGGGCCAGAGACTGGGGAGGCTCTAGCTGAGAGCGATCGGGCAACAGAGGGTCTGGGGCCTGGAGCAGAGGGGGAGGATGGGCAGGAGGAGAAAGAGTCCTGGATGGGCAGCAGCCCTCCTCCTCCAAGCCAGCCCAGCCCGGTGTGGTTGAACTACACATACAACAGCCTGTGTCTGAGCAGTGGGGACTCAGAGAGCAGCGGGGAGGATGAAGAGATATGGGCGGAGCTGCAGAATCTTCGTCAGAAGTGAGGGGGAATGACATGGGGTAAACTTTGGGAGTGCGGCAAGGGGGAAGGGGGAGTCAATGTGCACATGCTGGGTCCTCCTCTTATGGTCAACTATTTTATACTGTCATAGACACCTGTCTGAGGTGGAGACATTGCAGATGATGCAGAAGAAAGAGATCGAGGACCTCTACAGCAGGCTAGGGAAGCAACCTCCACCAGGCATAGTGGCTCCTGCCACCATGCTTTCTAGCCGACAGCGTCGCATCTCCAAGGGCAGTTTCCCTGCCTCTCGACGAAACAGCTTGCAACGCCCAGAACCTCCACCCCCTGGTAAGGCACCCCAGCTCCTACTCCTTCAGCAAGCCCCTCTTCCCTGGTTTCTTTCAGGCTCTGAGTGCCCACCTTGGTTGGAGTGGCACAACCCCCTCCCCCATCTTCTCTCCTGGTTCCTCTCACTCAGTATCCATCCTTTCCCCAGGCATTATGAGAAGGAACTCTTTAAGTGGCAGCAGCACTGGCTCTCAAGAACAGCGACCAAGCAAGGGGGTGACATTCGCTGGGGATTTTGGCAGGATGGTGAGGGGGAGCTAGGGACTGAGGGCAGAAGGGAGGAAGATACTGGGGGAAAACTACCTGAGAATTCTCCCCGTCTTCCAAGCCTGTTCAGCCTCCTCTCTTTTTCCTTCAGTGAACCCAGAACTGAAGCAGTGTGGGACCAGGGGAGAGCTGGTGCCTTCAGGACCTGATCCTTGATCAATATAACTCAGCATGCTACACCAGGATAGAGTAGCAGTGTGGCGCAGTGAAAAGACTTCAGTGCTTGACATCAGGAGTTACTTGGATCTGAATCCTTCCTCTGATACTCTGTGACCACGGGCAGGTCACTTTTAACCCTCTGTGCCTCAGTTTTCTCATCTGGATGTATAACAGGATAAAAATGGCTGTCCCTACCTCACAGGGTTGTGAGGACCCCAAAAAAATGTCTATACAGTGCTTTGCAAATCTTAAAAGTGCTACATAAACCTTTCATTGTCAGCTATGATGATTGTCATATTCCAGAGACAGGGGTGGGAAACAAGGGAAAAGCATCAATACCCTAAGAAATGAGACAAAATTTGTAAAGCCTTTTTAAAGCCTGAAAGCACACAACTAGATGACCCACAGGATAGAGAGCCAGGCCTGGAAACAAGAGGACTTGGGGTCAAATCTGGCCTCAGATACATCCTAGCTGTGTGACCCTGGGCAAGTCATTTAACCCAATTACCCAGCCTTTACCTCTTCTGTCCTGTAACCAATCCATATAGATTCTAAAACAGCAAGATTTTGTTTTTGTTTTTAAAGTACTATATGAATGCTAGTTGTTACTATCAAAGAGGAGCAGATGAAGAAACTGTTCTTGTTCTTGGTGTGGAGTGAGCCCTTGGGCTTCCTAGCACCAACCACTAAAACTCCATAAAAATTGCTTGGAGAACTCTTCCCCTCTAATTCCCCCTCCCACCAAAGCTGAGGGCTGGGCACACTCAAGTGAGACTTGTAGAGAAGCCAATAAAAATATTGGAAATGAGTCTGTTGGTCTGTCAGCCCTGCAGGGGATAGGGGGTGGGTGGAGGGGCCCAGCCTCAGCAGTGAGGCAGGGGGGGATTAAAAGATCTCCTCTCACAATGGGGAGCAGAGGTGGAGGACACCCAGTCTTTTGGCTTCATGCCATCAACAGCTTAAAGTAATCTCAAGGTCAATGATCAACTCCACCAATCTAACCTCTCCTCCAGACCCCACCCTGGGCCTGCACAGGCAAGCTCGGAAAGCATGAGGACTGGATGACCCCCATTCACCTCTCTATCCAGGGGTGGGTAAAGGCTATTGTGAGGGCCCCAGGCAGTGGAGGGAAACTGGAGATGAGAGTATGAGTGTGTTTGTGCATGAAGGATGGCTTGGCATCACACAGCCCAACGATTCCCGTGATCCTTTCCTGCTAATCAAGTGGAAAGATCGCAGGAAAAGCCATTCTAGTTAAACATTCACATTTCCTTAGGGCAACACAATCACTGTAGCCAGTAGAGCTTTCCACTCTCCCACTCCACCCCTGATCCTCAACAGATTCACATGGCTCTAGAACAGATGATTCACTTTATTGTGAATCAGCCCTCAACTTGACCACCTTTCACGGCATATCAAGTTCCAACAAATAGAAAAGGTACCATACTTGCACCCCCAACAATGACTTTAAATCTCTAGGGTCAGAAGTTGCTTTGAAGACATGAATAACGTGCTACTTGGAAAAAAATGGGGGGGGGGGGATAACCTAGATATGCCTCTTCCCAATTGGAACAAAGGCTCAATTTTTTTTTTGGTAGTAGGGCATTCTCATTAAATTGGCTGGATACACAATTTCCAAAGTAGGGGGAAACTCCACAACCATACAACACCTCCAGGTCAGTATAGTCAAAACATTCCTTATCCCGCAGGAATCTTTTTCTTGGAGGGGAGGGGAACTGCAGAGGCATCCATCCTTATTTTGAAGAAGTTCCATTCAGGATGAAGTTTGAGCACCCATTTGGGGTTTAGGGGCTGTTGTCTCCAGCAGCTTTCACTCTAGCAGCTTTGGCTTTATCTTCCAAATCATCCAGAAACCTCTCCTGGGCCACCGAGTAGAATGTATAGCCATCTGGGGGTTATGGGCTCAGGAAAACCATGAGGAAATCAGAGCCTGCCCCTCCTTAACTTTCTTTCCTTCAGCCTGTCCCAACCCCACCTCCCAGGAATCTATGCTTTTTTTCTTCCTTCATGTGGTTCCCACATCATTCTGGAAACTCTAACTACCCACCCTCCCTACCACAATGACTCCTAACACCTACACATGTTTAATGTTTTGTTCTCTGCCTGTATCCCAATGGCAGCCCTTTTCCACTGAGGAAACATGACCTAGTGGAGAGTAGCCTCTAATTCAGGAAGAACTGAGTTCAAGGCCAGACAATATACATACACTGACTCAGTATGGATAATAAGAACAGTAAGTTGAGAGGCAGCACTGCAGAGTAGACTGCAAGCCACCCTCAGACCCAGGAAGATATGGGGTTCAAGTCCTGCCTCTCAAAGTCACACTTTCTCTGGGTTCTTGGGCTATAAGTTGGAATGTGCTGACCTGCATTTGTAGAGTTTTCCCATCAGAGTTTCGTAGACCATTGAAACCTGAGGTTCAGTGCCTGTGGCTACTTATTCTCATTGTGATGAGTGTTGAACGCTAAATCTAGGGGTTGAAAAATCCAGATTTTATGTGACTTCGAGGTCTCCCTAAGAACAGGGTATTCCAAATTGGTCAGATACTTATTAGATTCTGACCTATAGCAATAACCTAACCTCTGTCTCAGTTTCTTCATCTGTATAGTGGGGATAATATTAGTACCTATCTCTCAGGATTGTTGTGAGGATCAAATGGAATATTTGTAATTTTTAAAAAGTGCTTAGCACAGTGCCGGGCATAAAGTTTGGCACTACATAAATGTTGGCTATTAACAATAAAATAGGAAATAATTTTAAAGTATTTTTAGACATGGCTATGTTACTGACTTGGGCTGTGACCTTGAGCAAGTCACATCCTCTCACTAGGTGTCAGTTTTCCTCCTCTGTAAAATTTAAGTTTCTTTCTGCCTTTAAAGCCCAGGACCTCCAGCTCTCCTCCACTCTCCTCCTCTCCCCTTCCTTCCTTCCTCTTCCCTTTCCCCCTCCCTGTGCTACCACTCCGCAACCCCCCTCCCCTCCCACCAGCTTCGTTTGTCCCCTCCCTGGACCCTCCCTTTCTTCCCCCCACCTCCCCGGCCTCGGTAACCCACGGATACAAATGGCCACGACCAGAGCACCGATGCTCAGGCCGGTCAAGATGTTCCGGCCCCGCCGCTGCGGAAGCGTTTTCTGCCACTGGGCGAGCTCCACCTGCCTCATGAAGTGCAGCTGGGCCGGGGTCAGTTTTTCTCGAGCCGGGTCAATGCGTTGCGCCGCTGGGGCCTTCCCGGCCTCGGATCCCAGGCCTCCCCCAGGTCCTGCAGCCGCCATGTCACTCCTCGACCTCCTCTAGGAGGGGGTCAAAGCTCCGGCGCACGCCGGGATCGACCGTAACTCCGTGATCGCCGCCGCTGAGAATGCTGGTACATGTAGTCTAGTCGGCCTTTCCTTCGGAAGACTCGTTGGCGCGAGGCGGAGTGTTGTGGGCGCGCCCTCTGATTGGCCGAAGCTTCCGCACCGCCGGAGAGCTCGGCCGTTGAGACCGAGAAAAGCGGTTAGGAGCACGAGGCTTCGCTCAGAAGGCGAAGTTCCTGAAGAAAGAAAATAGCCTTTCATTGTTGTGAGGGTCCTAGGGGCAGCTGACTATGGCTGGGGCTGTAGGGTCCAGGGGGTCGGCCTTCCTCGGAGACTTTAAATTTGGCGCTGTGGACACGCAGACGATCGAAGACGCCCTGCTTCACCTGGCCCAAGAGAATGAGAGAGCGGTGCAAGAAGCTCGGGGACAGACGGGCAGCTTCAGGGAGACCCGGATCGTGGGTGTGGGCCCAGGACCCGGAGGGGATGGGGTCTGTTGGGCACCCGGGGCGCTTTAAGGCCCCATCCCTCCAGTATCCTTGCCCACTAGTTCAGTAAATTCAGGCTCCAAATCAGACAAATGACCCTAGCATTTTTGTTCAGTCAAGAAGCATTTATTAAGTGCCTACATTATATGTGCTAAGCAATGGGGATACAGGCAAAAGTGAATTCCACTTTAATTTTAATTCTCCATTTTGTAGAGACATGTGGGTGGTGGGGGGTGAGGCTCTCTGGTTACCTGCAAGGATATTTTACACAAGTTTATCTATGTGCAACATGGGTCAAGAGGGTTGTGGGTCTGCCTTGTATTTCCCACAGCACATATCCAAAAGAAGCTTAAGTTTCAGTGAAGAAAGGGGTTTGGCTGTCTCTCCAGCTCTCTCCACCACCATCTGTAATGCTCTGCTGATAGTGTTTTGTGTAAAACCCAGGGGTCTTGGAAGGCTCCTCAGTTGAGAACTGATATTTACCCTGGTTCCCACCCTGTAATGGAATTGGCAAAGCCAAACAATTCCAACTGAGACTAGTTTCAAAGGGAAATATTGGAGGCAGTTAAGGCTTGTCCTTTCCACCTTCCTACTTCAAAATCTGCCTATTTAACAATACTACAATGCTAATCAAAACAAAAACTTGAGGTTCCAGAGTGGGACTGGGGCAGAAAAGAAATTAAGCGGGCATAGTCCCATTTAACAGACCAGAGGAATCATGCTCACTATTAGTTGCATAATATTAAACTATGCATGGGAAATCTCCAGAGGAAGATTGTTAAGCAAAATAGTGCCATCAAGATTAAAGTTCCAGGAAGATGTTTTTATGTTTCATAGTGAATTTTGTAGGTTAGGATTTTTCATATATTTGAAAATCTCCCAGCAGTGAGAAACATGAGCAGGTAGTTGGGGTGCTGGAGGGTCTTAATGTGTTTTTGTACTAGGCAAGATCTCTTATCTGTTGAACCCTTCAAGATTAAGAGTCATGAAGGAGCTTGGTAAGCCCTTGTTCTTGGCACCCAATCAAACTTCCCTTTTTGTCTCTGATCAGCTTGTTGGCAGCAAAAGAAATTAGGCTCAACTTTAGTTATTCCAGTCTCATCTTTCTCACCTCCTGACCTTCTTTCTTGGGTCTCATCGTGGTTTTTACACAACATCAAGAGGTCAGAGTGGTTAGGATTGCATCTTGTGATTCAGGCTTTTCTTTTCTATTTTGGCAGAGTTCATTTTTCTCCTGTCTGAACAATGGTGCCTGGAAAAATCCGTGAGCTACCAGGCAGTAGAAATCCTAGAAAGGTAAAGTCCTGGGCATGAGGCCTCTGCAAATAAGTAGCTCTCAGATTAACTAATGTGCTCACTCTTGTTGAAATGGTACCAGTCGCCTCTTACCTTGGCGTTGCTCTTGGTCTCCTTTACTTGCAAGTGTAACCAAGTCTTGAGTTGATATCGGAGAGGCTAAGATGTAGCAGAGTTTGAAGTACAAATGCTCCCTCTGGTATGTGTGGAAGTCCCAATTGTTTACTCTAGATTTTACTCCTGCCCTCCCCCCACTCCTGTAGGTTCATGGTTAAGCAGGCAGAAAGCATCTGCAGCCAAGCAGCACCTGTGGTGAGAGGTAGTGAGAAAGCAGAGGCCTGGAGTTGGAGGACCCGGAAAGAACAGCTCTGCAACACATTTGTCCTTCGACTTGTGTCATGCGTTCAGCTGGCAAGCAAACTTTCCTTCCACTACAAAGTAAGGAGCTGGTCCTATTCTTTCCACCTTCACAATGATACACTCAAAATTTGACCTTTTGTGGACAACCAGATGTTATAAATAAAATAGGTTATCCACAGGGCAGCTCTAAGACCTTGGGCTGGATGATTTTACTCATGTGGAAACTCCAGAGTGCAATTACACTTCCTAAGCACCCCTAACCACACAACAGTTTTAACCTTGCAATCTTGTTCTCAAAGCACAATTGCTGGATTACTGCCACCACTATATAAGTATACAGTCCACCTTTCCTCCCCTTTGGACTCAAGAGCAGTTTGCATAAGGTACCTGAATAGTCAATATACTTTATTATTAAGAGTGAGATTTATAAAGGGGGAAAGATCCTTACAGGTTTTGGAGGTGGATCTGAGTTCAAATCTCACTTCTGTTACTACCTATAAGAAATCCAGTTTTCTCATCTATAAAATAAGGTTTTCTAGCTCTAAATCAATGATCCTTTGTTTTTGTTTCACACTCCCACCCCACAATGCTTGTGACAAAAATCTGAATTATAAGAGAATACTTTTCTCTGCCCTCTCTCCTTTTCTTTATTCAGATAGTCAGCAACATTACAGTCCTGAATTTCCTCCAGGCCCTAGGATACCTTTATACTAAAGAAGAACTACTGGAGTCAGAACTTGCCATTCTGAAGTCTTTAAACTTCCAAATCAATCTACCTACTCCTCTGGCATATGTGGAAATGCTCCTGGAAGTTTTAGGTATCTTATTCAAAAGATAACTCAGTGGAAATTAGGCAAAGACAGTAGCCATGTAAGGCCAAGTGTAGCTTGAGACTCTTCTACAAGAGGCAGTCGATGTGCCCAAGCACTCTGGGCAGCTTGACAAAAAGAACAGTAGCAGTAGCCTGAGCTGCTCTGCCTAGTGGATTTGGCAGCCTGGGGGGCTGGGGGACATACTTGGCTTGCTTTGAAGACACTCTATTTTCTGGAAGGATGTAGAGAAATCTCTATAGCAAGTTTCTGCTTGGAATCAATAGGTACCTCCTTCTTTACAGAGGGAAAGGATGGGAGGGGGAAGAGCAAAGTAAAGCTTTGTTGTTATTTTTTGTATTTGTGCATTGAGGGTCTTTTCTCTCTCTTCCAGTTTTATCTTTGAAACTGACCATGAGTTAATCAGATATTCAATCCACTGAGTCAGCCCTACAGCAGAATCTGGTTACCAGGAAGAATGTTAGCCTATTAACTACATGCCAGTCATGTGCAAAAAGTGGCCCACTCAATATAACATGACCATCTTCAACCTTAGTTTATTAAGGAACCTGACCATATCCTTGGTCAATTGTTTATTTTGAGAAAGGGCCAAACATAAAGACTTCACTCTTCTATGCCCCATCCAGGGTATAATGGCTGTTTGGTCTCAGCCAAACAGCTTCATGGAATCTGCCTAACATTGCTTGACTTGGTCTATCTCCTGCATGAGCCTATCTATGAGAGCCTGCTGAAGGTATCATTTGAGAACTCAACACCCATGGAGCAGCAAGGGTAAGGCACTTCCTACATAAGATTTATAAGTACTGGCCAGGACTAATGTTCAGACTAATGGTCTGAAGGACCTGGGGAGTAAATAAGACCTAGTAGTCAACTAGTTTGCCCCCTCACTTTGGTACAGATAATTGCCAGAAATTATTTTCATAAACTTGTAATATATGAACTTGGTGTTTATCATTTTAACGTAGCAAAAGTTCAATCCAACCAAAACCCAGGACTTAAGATTTTAAAATAAATTCAAGTCATTCACATATTTTCCCCTCCCATGATTGATTCTTGATAATCATTTGGGATTCTTGGACTGTTTTCAGAAACAAGAAACAGAAAAAACAAGCCAGTCATGAGGCTGCAGCTTTGACAAAAAGTGACTGATTACTGTAAAGGCAGATTGAGAAAGCCCCACAATTATGTTGTTAGGATAACAGATGGGAACACAAAAGGCCAGTAAATCAAACACACATGAATGAGGCTCCTGTTTTATCCTAGTTGGGAGGGGGTTGCCTCTGGGACAGCCAGCTGGTGCTACCATTTCTTTCCATGAGAGCACTCAACATAATAAAATAAGATACATATATAAATTTTCATGACTTGAGGACTTAGGGAAACAAGGTTCTCCCTTTAGTTACAAAACTGAACTGAGATTTCAATTGCTCAGGGGAAAATTTGTATCCGTGAAAGAAGACTTCATGCTTTTGGCAGTTGGAATCATTGCAGCCAGTGCTTTCATCCAGAACCAGGAATGGTGGGGCCAGGTATGCACTACTTAAGTGGCATCAGTACTGTACCAAGATTCATTTAATAAAAAAATTTCCCAGTCAATTAAAGGGAAAGGGCAGCTTTAACTTTACCAGAAACAAGTGCCAAAGTTGAGCACTAGCAAGAGCAGTGTGCCAAGATGGGCAGTAAAAAGCAACAGTGAGGTTGCTGATTAAGGCATTTTCAACTTTTTAACAAAGCATAATTGAAAATGTTTTTCAAATGAGGTATGTCCCCTAGTCCATGGCCAACTCAGTTGAGAGTTTGCCTCTAAAATGGGAAGAATTTCAAGTAGGCAATATGCCCCTCTGACTTCCTAAATACTTCATACTGAAAAGTGTATACTGAAAGAGCTATTCTCATAGCCTGGTTCTGTTAAACATTTTAATCTGGATCCAATCTTCCTGTTAACATTAAGAGAAAAAGATTTAGTTTACATTGATTTCAGAAGCTGTCAAAAAAAAATGCACATTTGTGCAATGTATCTGTCAAGATAATTTAGAACACTAGCTGCTTGTATTTTTTCCTGAAGGTAGTGGAGCACTTACACAGCATCACTGGTATTGCCACTGAGGGCATTGCTGAGTTTTCATATGCAATCCTGACGCATGGGGTAGGAGCCAGCACCCCAGTTCGACAGCAACCTGGCCTGCATCACCTGGCAGCCAGACCACTGAGGGCTGCTGCCACTTGCAACATATGAAGCTGACTAAGTTTCCAGATTATCAAACTCCAGGTCATGAATTGTGCCACACCCCATCTCCCTCCCAATCTGTTCAATCTTAAATAACCCCATATAGAAAAAAGCTCAAAATATCTAAGGTCTTTCCATTTTCTGTTTGATGCTTTTCAGAGAAAGGGTTGAGGTAGATGTTTTATTCTTTGCAGCCTCAGTAAAAATAGAAGTAATGGGGGGAGGAGGGGAATGCTAGGCTGAAATCCTTGGTTTTACAGTATAAGCATGATTTCATCTTTAAATACGATTATTATTTTTTTTTTTTGTAAAGAGAGATAGTAAGAAAAAAAATCGCCAAATTTAGGTGACTTTGACCTGGCATGGTATAACATTTCTTTTGTTCTAAGTGCCCTAGTCCAAGGGCATTCTCCTTCAAGGATGGGATCTTCGCCCACTCCTTTGAAATAAGCAAACGTTGGCTCTTCCAGAACTGGCTATTTTCAGTTTATTTTAACTAAAGAAACAAACAAGTTTCTTGACATGTCTCAACCTTTTTTACATATCTACATAAATTTGATTTTTCCAGAATACAAAGTACTTTATTATAGAAGGGTTTTTTGTTTTACAACCAGCACACTTCTGTAGAGTAACAGACTGCAGAAAATATTTATTGCAAATAATTATTTATCTTCATAAATCTGTTGGCACAGAGCAGATAGGCAATAAGCACTAGACTTGAGAAAGAAAGTGTTACATTTCAAGCTTCTGATCACATCATGTGGCCTTCAGGCAAAGCTTATGTGACATTTTCTTTACCTGATATTTTATACATTTCACTCTTGGAGATGAAGTTTATATTTAAAAAAAACTATATTGAATATGCATAAAGTTAACAGAGAAAAGCACACATAACTCACTTTAAAAAAAAGCAACCTTATTTTCTGTTTTAACGAAGAGTATAAAGTTGTGAAATGGGCTGGTAGAGTTAAATATGTTATGTTACTGCTCTGAACACTACTTACAACAGAATGTTATTCTTTTAAAATAAAGTGGCTTTGTGGATTTTCTTTTTTGGTACTGTAAACATGTACTGTTTAATATTAAATGGACTTAATTTATAACATTTCTGCAAACAAAATATGTTCTAAAGCCATTAAGGCAAAAGATTCCCTCATCCTCATGGAGAAAAAAAGAAATGTCATTTGTTATAAAATTGTGAGGACACCCAAGCAAGTCCCCACTTCAGATTTGTCAGCATAAACTTGAGTGCCTTTGTCCACTGCTCCTCAGAGTTGAACTGGGTTTTGATGGAATAGGAGCCACCACTACCTCCTGTGTCTTCAATCTTACCTTTCTCCACATCCATCCTGTAGAAGATATACATCAGAGTTCATTAGTAACTGAGAATCAAGTCAGCTCAGACAAACAGGCAGGGCCATGATCATGGGATCATTCACATCAATTTCCCCATTAAAGCACTCTTACTGGGGAGGGTGGTGTACTTTGGATTTGCTCGAAAGCCAAATATCATGCTGGCTGTCACAAGAGCCCTATTGTCAATGCTGAGTGCACAGACAGAACACAGAAACAACTGAAAGGATGGGAACAGGAGTGGGGTGGAGTTGGGAGTGAGTGTTAAGACTGTCCATCATTGGTCTCTTAACAGCATCTCTGCACTTGTTTAAAGAAAGGTGGAGAGGAAAAGAAAAACTTTGACTTCATGGCTGGGAAAAACAGCTCTGCTCCATTGATGTAATAAATCTCCTACCTGTTAACTAAGGGTGGTGCCAACATTTGATCAAAATGCTTATTTCCAGGAGCTTCTGGAAAAACCCTCTTGAAAACGGAGAAGCTAGAACTCTTTGCCAAAATAATCCTCAAACCCATCTAGCATAACACACACTCTTTCTCTAGGGACTGGGGATCACTTCCTGTTCCATTCATAGGATCAAGGGACTTTAATGGAAGATTCAGGGAGAGCAATACTCAAGTCCCTGACCATCAAAGCCACAGGATCTGGCACCATTTTCCTGTTCTTCTCAGTCCTTGACACTATTTGAACTAACCTGTACGGCAGACAGAAACGTGTCTCTCCCTTCTCCACTTCTTCTTTGAACTGCTGCACACAATCCAGGAAAGCCACCATTGCATGGTCAAACTTGTTGTCCCAGAAAAACCGCAATCCCCCAGAACAGTATAATGGCAGCTCCTGCTCAAAAAGAAAAGCATAACAGTGCACATGGCACCAAAGCATACCAAATGGCCTCACTCTTGCTGAGTTTTTAATTCATGCTCTATTTGAATCCCTTTGAAAATGGGCAACCAAGATCTGCTGTTCTCTTTTGCCCAGTTGTGGAGCAGCAATGTCACTTTGGAACAAAGCCTAACTTCTCTTAGTCTGATTTCTCCATTAAGAAAATGGGAATGAGAAAAATCTGCTAATAGCAATTCCTTCCCGGTGCCAATTTATATGACTCCAGCTATTCATCTATTATCCCAACTAGATAACACCATAGGACATCCCATTCCAAGTTTTCTAGCAGATTTGTTTAGTTTTCCCTTTAGGTCCAAAGGAATTGGGTTCTTACTGCATCTTGGATATTCACATTTTAGAGACCATTTCAGGCTGCAACAGAAGCTGATGTGCAATAATAGAACTAAATTCAGCTGTCTCATTAAAAAGTATGAGGATTATTCTGTACTGCAATTGAACTGGAGATACCTAGAGTACCTTGGATTTGTCTGTGAGGGACTCCAAATATGAATGATTTCCATAAGGAACAAGGCGATATCTACAAAAAGAAAAAGACATAGATATGAGGCTATTCATAAGAATACTATTTTCTAATAAAGGTGTAGCCAAGTATTAGAACAATTGGATTCAATGGATTCAATAGCCCTTATCTCTTGCAAACAAAATCCTTTACAGAATGGGAAATGGCTAAGAAGGAGATCTAGTCCTCACCTAGAGGAAATCTCAATCTGCTGGATAGAGCAGAATGCTACTGAAAATATACTGCCAATCTAATGGAGAAACAAGATATAAAAAGGTTGATCCTCCTACCTCTGAAATTTCAGGCCCATTTTATTGGCTAGGGCATGGAGCAGCAATACTGTCTGCCCCCATGCAGCGTTGATCTCATTCCATTCCACAGGGACACTAGGAAGCCGCCCCAGCCTAAAGTTATTAATTGTGCCAAACTGTCCACTGTGCCTGTGGTGGAAAGCAGGAAACAAAGGGGAAATAAAAGAACTCTGTGATCACAGTGGGCATTTATCATAACCTTAAGGAAATACTGAGGTGAGGGGTAAGATTCAATAGCAGGTGACAAGACAAACAGGTCTGTAGGTGACTAAAACACTCAGCCTAATAGTTCTCTTTTTCCTTGCAGTATTGGGTAATTTTGTAACCTAAAATTATGAGTTAAGTTCATGCCAACCTCATTCTTATACTGAACTAAAAAACCTGTCATAATGAGTACAATACATAGATATTCTTTGGTGGTCAGTAGCTAAAATCCAGACGTGTATTATCCCCCCCACCCTCTTCCCATCTTGCAGTCCATATTACCAGATGTGGAATGTTGCGTT